>NC_070595.1:24112235-24441521 GCF_027409825.1 Scomber japonicus
ACTTCGTCTCCAAACAGTTTTTAGCACCATAAGGTTTTAGTGGCCAGAGAAGGAAATACAACACAGTAAACTGTAATTCCGTACGTTGTCCACAAGGGTGTAGCAGTGTCTAAGAAATGCATCAAGGCTTCTCCAAAGTCAAACACTGACTGCCCTGAAACATTTCCACAGGTTCCTCATTGCTATAGGCTAAATAAAGCTGCTTAAAAGACTAAATATAAAAGTTACTGTCAGTTGTTTATCATAAAACTTTTTTGTAAACAATCATAAGATTTGAATCCTCTTAAAAGGTGACACCATATTCAGTCAGGAACAGCTCACTGAGGAACATGGGTGTCTGTATCTTTTCCACAGCCTGCTGAATGAATGATGCTCTGTGATGACAGCGTGACGTCTGGACAACCTCCGGTCACTTTAGCTGTCATGACAGCACTTTGGCACAGAGAGAATAATGAGGACTGTTACTTTTAGCTTATCTATGCCTCTGGTCAGAGACACTAACAGCCACTTCTTCCACTTGCACAGCATGTCTGTCAGTAGCTCAGGGCTCACTGTGGTAGAATACGTGCAGCCTTAAACGTAATAGTTTCTGCCTCCTCCTCACCCCGCCAATGAGATAAATGAGACATGATCATTTGTGTGCCCTTTCTAAATGTCAGTACACTTAACAATCCACTTTGATTGCACTTTTTATGCAGACAGAAGTGTAACTCGACTTAATTCAATCTCCTTTAAACAAAGCAAATAAAACCAGACATGCACTCAAGCTGTTGACGTCACACACGGATCCCCTACACAAGTGCAGGATTTAACGCACACATACACAGTGGTCTGAGGAGCTTGGTGGTCTGCTGTGTCCCGGGGAGGTCACACAGGAAATTTCACGCTCCTCTTCACACCGAAAATGTCTCCTTTATCCTCCCCACTGAGACGAAAAGAAAAGAGAAGAATGAAAGAGTGGATCGAATAAGAGAGACCCAGCTCTTGAATGAGGATGGCTTACTTGTATAGGTGTGACTCGCTGAAAACGCAGTGGTGTTGCCACGGCGACCCACACCCAGAAAGTGAGGCCGAACATGGTCACAGGTTCGGTGGAATGTGACATTTGTGAGACGGGAACACAAAGGGAGGAATTTTCCCTCCAAAATGAGAGCATGAAAAGAGCAAGTGAGGCCAGTTTGATAGAAAACAGGAGAAGGAATGTCTGCAATTTAAAGTGTTGCAAAACTAAGATCATTTCAATTTTTGTAGGTGCAAGGCAGGTCAAGATTTCCATCCTTGACACCTGTCTACTTCATATGCACACACATAGAAAAAAACAACTTTTGAAATATATCAGCAGGTAAAATTATACTCTCAAAATGGGGGAATATTGCAAAAAATATAACCACATCTTATGCACTTCCTTTGTATTGAGCAGGTAAAGTTAAGCCTGCACTTCTACTCTGCAAAACACCACAGTGGCCTCTTCACCTGCACGTATTCCAGTCTGACTAGCAATGTCTGTTCTTAGCATCTCTTATTTACGACTGCTCTGCAGATCCATAGTGTCCTTGTACTGAGGTGGGTGGTGCACAGAGCTTTCCTGTGGCAGAGCCTGAATGGAGTGCTGTCTGTCTGTCGGGCCAACAGAGATGCCCCTGTGCTCCACTGTGTGTCTTTGCTATTTGCTGTGTGTGTGTATGTCCTCCACCCATCCTTCTTTCACCTTTCTGTGCTCTCCATCTCTCCTACGTGCTCTTTCTTCAAGATGCAAGCAAAATAAGACGTGGCTGTGCTAACACAGGAGGTCAAGGACAGGAGGGATAGCAGGATTTAAATGACAGAAGAAGCTGTTTTTTTAATCACCCAATAGGGAAAAGCTCTAAAGACCAGGTGCACAAAGAGGTTTATCAGAGAGCACGAGCCTTAAGTTTCAGACCCAGAGGCATTACCCTGAAGAATCCTCACTCATGTTCACCACTTCCTCTAAAGTACCCTGCTGCACTCTCACTCAAGCACAGGCGGTCTGTCTCTCTCAGCCACCCACTTCCTGATAACTCCCAAAGCAGGATAACAACCCCCCTCACACACACACACACACACCACACACACCACACACACACACACACACACACACACACACACACAAACGTCACCCTCTAAGTTGCGGTTTGCCTGTAGGAAATCAGCAATCTGCCACCATTAACCACCAGCATTTACTCTTCCTCTCTCCTCCCTCTCCTCCCCTCCCGTATTTCTTATACCCCTGTGTTTAAACAAAGCATCTCTCCCTCATGAGCATCATTAGAGAGAAGACAATTGTTGTCAGCCAGTAGGAAGAAAGCCCCACACAGACTGTGGCAACAGGCCAGAGGAAAGCACAAAATAGCCAATTAGTCTGAAACGGTGGTCTGGTGTCATGGCATCTCAGAGGGCTATAGCTTTGTGTAGGATGGTAAGGCCAGATTTACAGTTGTCTAGGAAGGCACTTGCTCTTTCTGTGTAAGGCAAGTCAAATTCCTCTGTTTTAATACATTAAAAGGTCTAAATATGGCTATGGTTATAAACAGCTTTGTGCCAGATAATTCCTTAATTCACCCACATCTCTTATACATTTTCTTAACAGATGAATACTACGAGAACGTATCACAAAACTTGCAGCTAAGAGAAAATCACAAATGCAGGGGAAATCACCAAAGCTCTAAGAAAAAAAACACTTTACACAGTGCTCCCAGCTTTTCAAAACCTCTCTCTTTCTCCCTCTAACACACACATAAACACATAGGCACAAACACATACACCTCGAAACAAAGGTGCCATTTTACTCAGGAAGGGTCAGCAGTTCTCTCCATCAGACAGGGGCTTGTTCTTGGTCAGAGGCTGCTGCCCAATCTCAGGCCACCCTCCCCTGGCTCCACCGGCCCCCTCTGGCCCCCCTCTGGCCCCCACCACCCTGGAGACAAGCTCCCCATTGTTCCTGCACTACTAATAAATGACAGTTCTCCTGTTCAGACAAACTTTAGAGCCCATTCTAAACACACACACACCCACACACAAACTGGGTGTAAATGGTGTTCCATATGAAAGGATACACAGCAGCTTGATATTTCTCATGGAGCTCATTAAAAGGTTATCTGACACTAATGATGGAAGGATATTTTCCTGTGATTTGAGCTTTGTGCCCTGTGGAGCTGATGAGGTAATGCTGAGGGCACATTTGCTAGAAAAACAAGGTGTAATTAATATGTAATAAATGTTCCTACTGCTTTCCTTTTTCCCCTTCCATGGTCAAAAAACGGTCATGACATCAAGACACGGTTCACCAGCAGGTCACGCTGCTCAGCCAGCATTGTCACCTGAGTGTAATGTCACATACACACACACACCAGATTCAGAGCTTGATCGGGGCCAGGGACCAGGTGAGCACTGAGTTCAGACATGATAAATCACCACTCAACTTAAGCTCATAAACACACTATTAACACGCTGGACCACAGCAACTCGATCTGTTTACATTTACCACCGTGCTGGGGACTATGGCACTCAGGCAGGCCTGTATTAGCATGCCTTGGGGGGCCTGATGCACATGTCTATCACTGGGGCTGGCCAGTTCCAGCTCTGAGCCATGAAATTGTCTCAGTGGTGCTGCTTCAACATTGTCTAAAATATGTCTCAACACTGCATGAGGTAATTTTCCAGCACTTTTGGGCTTGCTTCAGAGCAGGCTATAGAGCTCTACAGAATCACTACATAGCACCTCTAGTGTGGAAAAACGGCCTGTTTTGTGCATGTGTGTGTGTGCCCTGATGTGTTCAGGTATTTTAAGGTAATGGAAACTGATGTTAATGAGTGAAAAAAAACAGAAAACAAATTCTAACAATGACTAATAAATCATTGTTGACCCTGGTTTTTCTTGGTTCTTAGAAAATTGCCGGTGATGAGAAAGTTCCTGGGAAATATTGAGTGGAGTAAATACAGGGTTGTTAAGTGAGTCTGACCCTGGTGTGTGTATGGCTCTCTACTGTGGTTCACCACAAGTATATCATATGACAGCACAGCCAGCACACTCAGCTTGGTTAGAAAGCAAATTCCTGCCTTAGGATTCCCAACTACAGACTAAGACATAAACAAGACTGTCAAAAAAAAAAAAAAAAAAAAGTCTACTGAAATGTTCTGGCTACTTTGATGTCTAACAGACAGTCTGAGTGAGAGAAGCAGGCATATGAGAGTGGGCGTGCATGGGCACATCTGTGTTTGCGTGGAGCTTACACAGTGCAGAGATGATGTCGGCCGTGTGCTGTGCAGATGCTGGGCGAGCGGGGTCACGTCAACAGACATGCTCCCGCTCCGCCGTTCAAATGACAAAAGGAGGAGGAGGAGAAAGAAGAGGCAGAAGTTGTGAGGAGTAAAAAAAAAAGCCCCAGTGTTTAGTCAAGGCCTGCTCACTGACACAAAGTCTGTCTTTGTCTGCCTCCCAGGGTACCAGATAAAGGAATTCTTGTGTGTCGGGGGCTCTGACCGAGTTTATTTGACACTTCAGCTCCTTTTGTGAAGCAAGTGTCCCACCGTCAATGCTGGCCATGAGAGTCACTTGGCATTAGACAGAGGGTCCCTCTTCAGTGGAGAAAGGGGGTCTTGTTTGGAGACGATTTTTAATGGAGGGGGTGTGTGGGGGCTGCTGAGTTGGAGGGGGGTGCTTGGTCTGCGCTCTTCGCTGTATACAGACATATAGTGGGGCTCTGTCCCCCTGCCCCAACAATAGATGATTTTTGTTATTGCTAAGGAAGTGGATGGGATTGAGAAGTGAGAGCTGAAGGGCTGAAGGGTGAAGGAAGAGGGGATGCTTTAGGAAGATAGAAGCCTCATCATATAACTTGCACAAACACACACCCACTACAAATGCAATGCCATTATGTCACAGTGTCCTCATTAAACAAGCACCATGCCAACTAGCAGAACAGGTACCTTTTCTCTATGACCCTAACCATATAAGGCTTACCAATCAGTGTCATCAACATGTGATATAGGTTTCACTAAAATGAAACATCTAAAACATAAACCGTCCTATGTTAGCCACTGCAGGGATTTGATCTATTATACAAGTCATGCTTCTGGTAGCAGCAGTCTGCTGTAATGACAGCTGCTTCACTTGGCTGACAGGCTTCCCTGTGGGCAAAGTTATGGAGCTCAAACAAATTTACTCCTGAATGGAATCACTGTGGGAGAGGTGGGTGAACTGCATTTTGCTTTCTACAGTATGGACACTGTATCCAAACTATTCACTCATTTTGCACCTGGTCTGCATGACAGCATATGATAGTGTCTGTGTGAATGGGCTGTGGACACCTGGCACTGCAGGTGTATTGCCGCTGTACGTCCGCTTAAGGACAGGCTGTAAAGCTTTAAATTTCAAAATAGGATGGCAGGCTTGACAGTGCTCTATTCATCCATCTGAAATACAAGTCAATATGTGTCTATTTGGAAGGTGAGAGATGCGCGAGTAATAAACACGGGAGAATAGCGGAGCAGTGTTGAACAGGTGGAGCAGTCCAGAGGTTTGACAAGGCTTTTCAAACACACCCCTCTCCCCAAACAAAAAGTAGAAACACACCCCAATTTGATAAGAGATGTTGTTAGGAATCCCATGTGAAAAGAATTTGATTGTTGAGTGCAATTTGGGAGTGAATATATAATAGGTCAGATGGGTGTGTAAAGAGATAACGACAGAACCTTTGGTCAAAACAGCATTGTCTAACAACGTATTCTGTTTGTGAGATAATAGCTGAAAGACTTAAGTTATTCCACATTGGGACCCCATTTGGATCACCACAAATGACAACAGCTGGTCCCCAGCACGAATTAGTAACACAAAACGAATTTAATCTCAATCTTTAACTATCAAACAGGCACGAATAAGTTGTGGGTAACTATCCTTTCTTACATACCTGCTGGATCAGGAGATGACATTATCCAAAACGCTGGACATCTGCTGAGCACCAAAAATATCCAGGGATATTCCATTCCTTGTGTCAAAATCCGCAACAGCAGATATCGATTTTCCAAAAGCATATCATTGTACTGGCCGTCTATGACTCTGGCCACACTTGAACACGCGTAAAGTATCCAAAGAGGCTGTCCGACAAAAGACTTGTCCAGGAGCGAGAAGGACTTGGGTAGCATGAGTAACTGCTGCTGGACTGCACGCATTCCGTGCAAGAGATTTCCTTATATCCTACAAGATCCACAGCTGTAGTATTAAATCCGTTAGCTGTTGCCATTATGATCCAGTTTTCCAATAATAACAATAATAATAATAACTCCTCCACGTGTGTCAGTGCTGTAACGGTTGCATTAATAATACGTCCAAAGAATCCCTGCGTAAACAGATTGGTGCTTTGGCAAATCAAGCAGATCGATAAATGTGATTACATCCAATAAGGAACAAAAGAAGCTCGGTTCCTCCTTATGATCCAGCGCAGTGATGGTTCCTGCTTGAATTCCAACTTGCGTCTCTGTCGCTGATACGATGCGCTCCTGTGGAAAGCCGGAGCTGCACTGAGCCATAGTTAGAGTAAAGCAGCCCAGCACATGCTGCTCTCAGCCAACGTAGGCACGCAATGCATGATGGTATGTGGAGTTCATTGTTGGTACGGCCAACTATTTGAGAGCAGGATTATCATATCACATTTCCCTAACCTTATAAACAATAACATGAAAAACCCATAACTGACAGTAAAGATAACCACATTAAAGTATGTTAAAAAGTACAGTAGACTCAATTTTGCCTATATTGGCAGATAAAAAGATATTTGCCAGTTGCTGGAAATGTTATCAAATTACATTAACTACATAAAATAATACCAGCTTCCATTAAGAGTGCCTATTATTATTAGAATTATTTTCTGTAATAATCCAGCAGACCTCTGTTATTATGTCATGAATCTCGGCTGTTATAAATTTGTTGCAATCACTCATCGTCTGTCAGTTTGATCTTAGGTTGCGTGTGAGCCCTGTGTGAGCAGCGTGAGTGAGTAATAATGATCATCTGTCGCTGTGCAGAGATACAGGGATGTCGGTGCCTTGAATCACCTTCCAATGAATGAATCTCTTGTCTTTCTTACCTCACTTTCATGTCCTAACCACCTCCAGGCTTGCTTGTATTTCTGGGATCTCAGCGTCCCTTAAACCTCAAAACAAGGACTGGATTACTGGGAACGGAAGGCTGAAAGACTAAAATTAGAACACACCTGGAATTATTGAAAACAGTAGACACTCAAGTTACATTATTGATTTTTACTAACAAATGTGACTGAAAAAAAACATTTATGGGTTTTTCATGCACTAGAAGACTGTTTTAAGAGCTTATCTGCACTCACTGTGTATGATATGATAGGGGGGAAGTATATGCTTATTAATCTGTCATTTTTAATCAGTGACTGTATTAAATATGGCTTTCCCTGTGGTGTAGTCCAAACGTGACAATACAGTGTGGGTGAAATGGGCAATCTTTGAAATACATGCAAGTGATTCTTGTTTGGCAAACAATAAGAAATAATAAGAACGTATATTCAATAAACATAGTTTTCCCTATACAACAAATTATATTTTATGTACATATACTTTACACATATGTAGGAATTAATATTATCTTAATTTTGTGTCATCCTGTAATTTTGGACAAACTTAATTAAATTGAATAAAAGTTCCCCCTCATCACACCACTGTGACTGATTGCTAACACAGATTGTGCCTTACACATTGAGCAGGTGAAGCTCCACTCCGCCTTTTCCTTTACTCCCCATTTGGCCGTGCTCCAACACAATCCAGGAGTACCTGAATTGCACGCGATTCTGTCAATTGCAGGTACTTGATGGCTTTCTTGTGTGCCGAGTTGAAAAGTTGTTGGAGGTTTGCGCACACAGCATTGCGTGACTAGGGCCGGGGATGAAAACACAAAGACATTGTTTTCAGTGATCAAACCCCCTTTATAGTAACTCAACAGCATTCCTGTCTCGCATTCCTAAGCCACCGCTGCTGTGTGAAGGTTCTTTTTTTCCTTTTAAGAAAAAAAAGAAAGAAAAGGAAGGTTATACATTTTTATCTGGTTCACTGTTCTGTGTTGACCTTGCTTCTTGTACCAAAGTTATTCTGCTCTCATGGATCATTAATCATTAATCAAGACTGAATTAAAGTTTTAGTAGAGGTAATTACTTTGTAAAGATTAAATTCAAAATTAAGAGGTGAGGCTCTCTTATCTAAAACTATGTAATGAATGTAAACAAAGGAGCCAGCAGCTCCTCCTGCTATTATGTCCAGTGCTCTGCAACTGTCTCCACAAAACACATATGTGCAAGTGCTTGCAAATATGTGCCCACTTGTGAGCATCCTCCTCCACATCTATTCATGCCAGTGTGTGTATGTAGGTATGCGCTAATGTGCACACAAATGTTTTCCAGATTGGTGTGACAAGGATAATCATATCCAGAGAACACGAAACCAATCTGAACACTGCTCACACAGATTGGAGGAAAAGAAGGAATGCATTGGAGAATCAAACGGAAATTAGGCTTACTGAGGGAAGAGAGGCTTCAGATCTTGAGCAAATTTCTTCGTGGACATCCATACCAGGACTGTAAAATGTGTTATGCTGGGATACAAATATGCATATGTGGTACTCTGCCCAAAGAGTCCATACAAGTAGAAACAGTGATCACCTGGTGGTGGTGAAACAAATCTAATATTTACTGGAAGCGATGACCTCTATGACTTCTGCTTTCAACATACAAAACATAGAGGGGAGGACAATGGAGGCAGTCATATCTCCAGTGTGTGCTCTGAGAGTGATTAAGACTAGAGGACATTCATTACTGGCCCAGCTCAGACAGAGAGGGGCTTCAGAGCAGAGCTCTTGTGTTGGACTGTTTGGATGTCCTATCCTCTTGTATCTCTTTGACTACCTCCAGCACAAGGCTCTATTCAACCAGACTGGGAACAAATGTTTCCTTATGTGGCTCTGAGTGCCCAAGCTCCAGCGACAGGAGAGCAAAAGCCTATGAGACCGAAAGACAGAGAGGTTATAATAATGCAGGCTATCCCATAGCTATTTAACTACTCAGCCCATCTTATAGTATGATGTGAGCTGCATTATTAGGTGTGGGCTTAATGACGTCATGGAAACCGAGGGGTAGATTAGAAAATGACAAGTGTTTCCCAATAACAGCATGCCTATTCACTGGCATGGCCCCCACCACAGGCGTGCTAGCCTGCCACACTTGGTTTCCCCTCCTTATTTTCCCACTCTCCAACTTTTCATGGGTGTTATTATTTCTACATCCGCCTGGGAGTTAATTCGGTAAATATCAGCCAGGAAACCTGAGGTTGAATTCCATGTTGGCAGCTTGTATAATTTCATGTACAGCCAATATGCCGACTTCCCCCAAGGTTCTCGGACTCTCCGTGGGAACGGGCAAAGTGAAGCTATACAGGGGTCACAGGGAGGTTTCAGAGTGAAGATTACTCATGAGAAAACTGGTGAAAAATGTCTTGTATTTGCACTTGTGCCAGCACTATATAATAAGAAATAAAGCACTGTGTACCTCCTCTATATAGAACCACCCAGGATAATGAGTTAATCCTCTTGTGCAGTAAGACTGATAGGGCTGGACTCCTTCCAGCTCCTCAGGGAGTCAGATCTATGGAAGGGGCACTTTTTAAAAGCAAAGCATGTAATCAATGACCTCCCTGCTGCTACAGTATTCTTCACATATGATTAGTGAGATCCTTAACAATTTAGGTAAAATCTCTTCATTTTTTCAAAGTGCTTCCTCCTCTCTCTTTATCCCTCTTTCCATCTCTCTCGACATTAAGGTGTCAAACTAACAGGGGTTGTAATGTTTACTCAAACATGGTTTCTCACTTAAGGAAAAATTAAATGAACTTTTGGCCTGGACTAGCTGTAACACTGACATGTGCATGACTCACTCTTCCATCTACCCTAACACTCTTACACTTGGCAAAAGGGGAATTTATTTGGACAAACACACCCTTCCTGGAGTCTTACCATCGTGTGACCATGAGAATTTTTACCTGCAGGTGCCTCTGTTTATTGGGTTTCTGTGTCTTGTAAACATGAAACTGTGAAACACTAATTATCAGGAAACTACACGTGAATTTCCTGCAGGGAAATACCATGCAGTGTAGATTTCCCAATGTATGTGTTTTATTTTGTTGGAGATTCATACAATGAGTTCTGTTTTGGGAGGGGCATGGATTTAGGTGTTGTAATTTCTGAAAAGGGGCCATGATAAATTGGTTAAAAATATAAATTACAAAGACAAAGGTTAAGGTAAGGATAAAGGTTAAAACCAGGGCTCTGCAATGATGAATAAAATAAGTATCTGTGGCCAGCATACAAGTATATGCCAGCTTTTGTCTGTGGATGCTTTTCTAGGTGTGTGCATGTGATCTCAGAGGCAGGCTGTGTGTAGGCAGCTGGGAGTGTGGCAGGGCTATGCGTGACTAGGAGAAATACACCTGTCTCTGTGCTCAGGTACGGAGGGGGAGCCGGCACGCAGGGGCCTGCCAGCTGAACAATGCTCCCTATTGTACCTGCGCTCTGACTGCAGACGCTCACAGGAGAGGAAGCCCTGAGCCCAGTGTGTGTGCAGCTAACTCTCTCTCTCTCTCCCTCCCTGCTCTCACATCACACAACATACACAGTCAAATTATTTATAGTACACATATTGTGCTGACCGCAGGCGCCCCAGGCTAAATCCCAATAACTCTGCCTTTTACACGCAAGGTGCCAATCAGAGCAGTGACAGACAGATTTTACTTCCAATCAAAGACAAGGCTAGGAAAAGGGAAAGGGTTATGTTTGGTTAAATGCATAATTGTCTTGAGAACATTTTACATGCATGTCACTATTAAGTGAAATGTAAAACACATCTTAAACTACATGTACAGTTTATGCACACCAGTAGAAAGACTGTTCTGTTAAAGTCCAGGGTTTGCATTGTAAAGCTTATCACGTTAAATAATGGGATTCTACATTGCCATGCACACCTACACAGAGATAATACAGAGGTGTTACTGTAAAGGTCTATCATAAGAGAGGGCACAAGACTCTCAATATAAACCCATGATGTGACTTTTGTCAGGTAATCTATTATCAGTCTTTCACCAGCACAAGTTTTTCCAGGCTTTTTGTTCTCGGTACAGATAAGGCAACCTTGAGATAGAGAGCCAAGATACTGTAGATGGAGAGAAAGCGGGAGACAGACAGTCAGACAGAGACCCAGAGAGAAAGCAAGAGCGAGGCTGCTTGTCAGTAAATCACTGGGGCTCGCTGTGGTTTCCACAACAAAGGCTGACTCTCATTTTGTCTTGATTTGTTGGCCAATTATGATGAAAAATGAACAGGGCAACCACAGAGAGAGCCGTGGCCAAGAGGGAATGCTGAACATATGCTTTCAGAAGTTTTAGTTCTGGGTTGAGCTTGGATGGACACAAGTGCCCCTTCTGTCAAATAGAAACTCCAGCTGTTCCACAGATGGGGTTGGTTATTTGGTCCCATTTGGTGAATAAGAAAAGGTACAGATCAGTCCCATTATCTGGAATTCATAAATGTTTTCTTCACTTTATTTACGTGGTTATTGCACGTAGAGCTGCAATATCAGTGCCATCATTTAGTTATCTATTTCTGTTAAATTCCTTGACTTGTGTGTGTGTGCCTGTGTCTCTGTGTGTGTGTGTGTGTGTGTGTGTGTGTGTGTGTGTGTGCACGTGTAACTCCAGCAGTATCTTACATGAATGTGTGTGTGTGCTCACTGACTAACGTAATACAGTCTTCATAAAGGTAGTATTGTTAAGTTGCGTGCGAAGCTCATGCTTTAGGCTTTGGGTCCCCGCCCACCCCTGTAAACCACTGCCTTTTTTTCCTCTCCTTTTTTTCCCTTCTACACCTTCCCCTTTCTTTTTGTTACAGGTAAACATTTGATGTCCGCACGCAATCCCCAGAGAGTCTCCTCCCCTTGTTCTCTCCTCGGCTCCCTGGCTTCCACTCAGCGTTACTCATACTATTCTTTCACACACTCACTGCACACACACACACACACACACACTTCTCTCTCTCTCTCTCTCTTGCCCATGCACACACAGACACGCTACCCTTCCCTCCCCATTCTTCTGACATTCCTCTCCTCACTGACTCAGCACCTGTTTCCTATGAAGGTTATGAAGTTTCTCTGTCTGTCTCGTGCTGAGTGATGGGCAGAATTTTTGATTGACTGGAAAGTTTTATCTGCTATCAGGCGTTAGCAGCATGAACTTTGAGTTTAATATGTTTTTGAACATTCATACTCTGTGGGACTCTGTTGGATCTTCAAATGTGTTAGAACCATTAGAAATATAGTCTGTCCTGGAAGGGCATGAAAATATGTTAATTTGTTGGAAAATAAATGCCATTTTGTCTCGACACATACACAATCAAGGTGTTTCATTGTCAGAAGTACTTCAAAAATTCTTGCAGTGTGGATTGCAAAATAATATCTCACCACCATGAAACAGACACACCTTTAACAAAATCAGCGTGGTGATATTTTATGATTCAATGATAATTATTCAATTTATTACAAATGAGTTACTTCTGTAGAATATGATCCAAAAACATATCATCATTGCATAGATGAAGTATGAGTCATTTCCTTTAAACTTTTGTAACCTACACTGTAGTTTGCCATTTTATATGTTGTTGCTACAGGCTTTCAAGTAAAGCTTATACGACACAATATGTGTACATAGGATCCAAAATATTTATTGGTGCGTGTGAGTGATTGTGATCTAACAGATGTTGAACACAGAGAGAAGGTAATAAAACAAGTCCAAATCTGGTCTGTGGACTCCAGCTCTGTTACCCATGCCAACCTCAGTCACGCACATCCCTCAAGCTGCACTGCAGTGCAAACTCTGAGACTAAGGGAAGGTCTGACTGGTTCTGACACATCACGGGCGACTATCATGTCCAAGCAGAGAAAAGCACAAACCTCTCTCCCAAATGTTACCAGCAGCACACATGACTTCAATCAGCACTAATGAATGTAGGGGCATAGAGGAGCTTTTTTTTTAGAGTTTGTTAGCAATATCAAACACATACACCAACCCACACACGCATGCATGTCTGCACCATACGGTCATACTCATTTGCTGCCTGACAAATCCACAAATGAAAGTTAGGTTAGTGCAATGGAGACAGGATGCTCACCAAATATAGTATTTTGCATTGAAAATAAAGGCAGATTTGGTTTGTTTCTGATATTTAGTGATCCTTGCAGTTAAAGATTGCTTTCTAAGCTTAACATTTTGGCTACTATTTCAATCGGAAAAGTCAGATTGTCTGAGATGAGAAGACAGTCCCATGCAGGCATAAAGAAATTATTTCAATCCCTACATTGTTGTGTCTCCTGTGATAATTGTGGCCGCTGCTCTCTTTCATCAGGGGCTTTTGGCTCCCTCCAACCAGCCCAATTAGCAGTCCTGCTGAGGTGGAGTGTATTATGCAAATACAAGCAGTTACTGTACCAGCATGAGCAGCCCCCATGGGCTATGTTAAATGAATATTAGATTTGTTGTGCCTACAACAAGTTACCTATTGTTGTGCTGGCCTTTCTGCTGCTCTGGAAAAGCCATTCAAACAAGATAATCTGTCTGCGTCTCGTCAATGCAGCGCACTGTTTCCCCT
Source organism: Scomber japonicus (assembly GCF_027409825.1). Taxonomy (NCBI): domain Eukaryota; kingdom Metazoa; phylum Chordata; class Actinopteri; order Scombriformes; family Scombridae; genus Scomber; species Scomber japonicus. The sequence goes on from NC_070595.1 coordinate 24,125,956, forward strand.
GTGCTTGGACGCAACTCTGACACAAAGGGATTGTTTGATTGGGAATATGAAGCAATTGGTGTTTGAGGATAAAGGGATACTTCTCATAATCTCTAATCTTTGTCATTGGAGAACCAGCATGCAGCATGGCATAAACACTGCGATATAAATGAAGACAACTGGAATCCTCAGTTTTGACTCATTTTCAGTTTAGACTCATTTTCAGTTTACTCCAAGCTTTCAAGTCAATCTTTCTGTCTATTGTTTCAGGCTTAGTTCATCTCATCCATCTCTGCTCTTATCGGGAACAATTGCTTTTGTCCATGAAGCCAATAGATGTTGTGGATAAAATGTGTGACAGTTGGGAAGAGCTGTGAAAGAGCTGTATTGTCCTTCCTCACACCACAAGGTGTGCTTGGAGATAGACCAACAACGTGGCAATGTAATGATGAAACATGTTTTCTCTCTAAATTCATACCACATGTTTACTAAAGGAACCGTTGTTCTTCCATCCCATTATCCATCCATTAAGTGGTTAACAAATATTTCAGTATGTGTCCATAAAAACTGTAATACAGTTGAAGCCTTTTGGAAGGTTGTTTTAATGTTTCCTGATGTATTGATGCTTAATAATAGAGCTGCCTAACTATGACGAATACAGATGTTTCATTTTTATTGTTTTGGTAACCATGATATTTTATCAGTTTTGTCAGCCAGTCACGCAGATGGGTCTAGAAAAGTTTAGGGTGTGTTGAAGTACATAGCATATGTGACACTTTCTCTGGTCATGTTAGGCAGCTGTTTGTAAACAGTACTCCCCACACCCTAGCCAGCTAATGACAGGGTTGAGATGGAATACAATAGCTGCTTGCTGACACGCTCTAGCAGGGAAAAGAACAGCACTGACAAAGCAGCTTTGAAAGGAATATAATGAAACCGAGATAGAGAATGATCAGCAACAAAAGTGTAAAAATTATAGCCTTTCCTTTCTTTTTTTGTTTGTTTTGTTTGACTTTTGTTACTGGAATCCATCTTCCAATTATTATAATCATTATTATGTCCATGTTTTTGCATACTGATGCAAAAACATGGAACAACACAGATGCAGTTCATCAAAGAGGTCAGAATATTGCCTGTGGAGAAATTTGTAGACCAGTGTGGTACTGATTTACTTAATTTGAACAGGCAAAAACAATTTTCTTTTTGATGAATTTTCACTTCTTTTACATGCATGGCTCATTTCATATATTTATAGCAGTTATCACAGCTGACTGAGCCATCTGAGGATGCAGCCAGAGCAAGAAGAAGTGCACCATGAGCATTGTATAAGCTATGACCACCATCAGAAATCAGAAAGATCTTCCACCCACCCACCAGGTCAGAGTGTTGACATTTGGTTTGTGGTTTGTTTGAATGCTAAACATACCGTACAGTCAAATACAAAAGGTCTATAATTACTGTACGCCTGCAAAACATATGGATGGAGGATTACCTGTTCTGTTGCCCTTTCTGTTTGCATCCTATGAAGGAACACCCACAGGTAAAACTTCAAAGGAACAATAAAGAGTTTCTCTCACTGGGAAATCCAGTGTGATTAGCATTAACCCATATATTGTCATTACTGCCTTTTTCAGGCATCTGGCAACAGAGTAAGGTGTTTGGGGAATTAATTTCACAACTGTTTGTTTGTACCAACTCAACAAACTGGTCAGGAAACAGTACTGGATATGCGAATACCATGCTATGGAGGCTCAGCGTATGGAGTCACTTTAGCCTGCCTTTGATGTGTGTGAGAATGGTATGCTGAGGTCCAACTTCTTTTGCTGACGCTGACTCACTCAACTGTGAGCTTGCGTGACAGCTGAGGCAGGTTAATGTGTTCCCCCTCCAGACAAACACAATGAAATACGACTGACTGACTGTTGCCTTCAGGGAGAGGACATCAAGTGCAGAAGAAAGAAACTCCTCCGTTTGAACATTTTGGTGGTTTTCATTAGCAAGTTCTTTTCTGAAAAAAAAGTAATTACAGATGGCTTATCTCATTGTTTTGTCGAAGAAGTTCAAACATTTAATCTGATATAACACACTTGCAACATGCCAATAAGTGTACACATTAAGAAAGGATCATCATGATCTCATTTGAATCCACAATTGAATAAATCCAGCGTGCATAGGGGCAGACAGAGTGCAAGCTGAGCCCTGCTTAAACTCATTATGGGTGTCTAACATTTATGTCACAACCTCTGAACTGACACAATAACAGTTATTTTTATTAGGATAATGGCAACTTTTAACATGCATATAATATTGATGTTATGCTGCAGAGTTATTCTTGGAAACAAAAGTGTTGAGCAATGATCTCTTAAGATAAAGCTGAGGAGCACAGATAATAATAATATTGTTAATTGATGATCGATTGTAAAAACAATAACAGAACAGCATGCAACGTGTCTGACTCTGACGCTGTCTAAATCAGCCTTAGCACCACTGAAGATCTGACTGAATGTGTGTGTGTGTGTTTGAGTGATGCAGTTACTAATGGGGATCCAAATAGACAGTATAGTAATGGTTATGGTTGCAATAAGTTTAAGATCAGGGTAAGATTGGGGAGTTTTAGAGTGTAGAACTATGGACTTATTATAATTCAATAGGATGTCCCCTCAATAAAAACCTATACCTGTTTGATGTGTGTGTGTGTGTGTGTGTGTGTGTGTGTGTGTGTGTGTGTGTGTGTGTGTGTGTGTGTGTGTGTGTGTGTGTGTGTGTGTGTGTGTGTGTGTGTGTGTGTGTGTGTGTGTGTTCATTAGCATCTAGACTGTTGAACTGGGTCTCATAGATGACTGTCATACTCTCAAGGCTGCACATATAGCCATAAATGGATCCATGTCTGGTTGTTTTTGGTCAAATATATAGCAAAATCACATTTGTAAGCCTGAAAATGTGTGTGTGGTATTTCACACCATCTGCAGTACACCCACAGCCCCGCACTGTACACCCATATCGCAACACAATGCGGGTTTGAGAAAAAGTGAACTTGTAAAGTCGAACAAAGAGTGGAAAAGCTTTACAGACCCATCGACATTATAATCACTTTGTTTATATACTCAGAAGTGTAAACCATGCATGGTTCCTGTTGTTGGATCACTGAAGAGGTGGGGGACACTTAGGAGGAGCATGGTGGTCCAGCTACACTGAGGTGAATGAGCCATAAAGGCTGTGAGGGCAAAGGGAAGTGGATAAGTTAAGTATAGTGTTATGTGGTGGTGGTTTGTAAAGGTTGGATGTTCTGAGGGGGCAAAGTATGTGTGTGTTTTGGAGTGGTTGATGGGGGCTGAATAGAGCACTTGTTGTGGAGAGGAGATATTGCAATACACCCACTGCCGGTGGCCCCCTCTTTCTCTTCATTGTGAAGATCACAGTATCTCTTCTCACAGGAAAGAGAAACCAGAGGGGACCGCATTAAGAAAAAAGGGGTCTGCGATAAGATAACAAAGAAAGATCCAGCTCATTCATAAGAGATAATAAACCCCTGAGGCACAAATGAACACACATAAGAGCAATATGAAGACTAGAAATGAGACAAGTTGTTTCACAGTTGACATTCAGCACTCTTGCGCTCTCCTTCTCACCTCTTTCTGTTGACTGACGTTTATAGCAATAACAATGGACTATTAACCTCAGAGTAGCTCTTTATGATGGCAAAGGATCTGCATTTTTATTAGGGTCAACTGTTGAAATTGCGACTCATTCTTCTCTGCAGTGCTCCAATGTGTGATTTCTGCCTGCAACACAAAGTCCAGAGTGTGCTGCCAACACACTGAGGATGACGCGGAGGACCGACTGAATGCCAGTCATAGCAGCAGTCAGGTGACCTCTGGTTTCTCTGGGTCAAAGAGTCACTCAGGTAAATGACAGAATAACAATGGTAAGGCACAGTGATACAACTTATTATATTAAATATAAACAAATCAAACGCGTATAAGCTAACACAAGCTAACTAAGCTGCTTAAAACAATGTTAGGAGATGATTTTTTTAACTGTGTCTAAACTCAAACATTTATTGAGTTTCCTGAGAAAAAAAATCAGGTATTTGCTGTAGGTGTTGCTTCTTTTAAACAATATTATTATGCTACATAGGTGTATATGGCTTGATCACACTCAGTGTCAACAGTAGTTTTCTGACTCATATTAACTATAATCTTTTTTTTCCCTCATGGAAGCTGCAGCAGGTGCTGTTAGTGCTAAAAGTATATACATTGATGCTTGTATCATTGAGTGTTTCGTAAAATATAGCCTTAAAAAATGCACACACTAAAATCAACTTGACTATAGCATGCATCCAAACAGTCCTGTGTGTTTGTAGGAGAGCAGAGACTGAGTCAAGTTTACCAAGTAGAAATAGAGATAGATTTCATAAGTGCCAACCTGCGCCTGTTTGCGCGGGTGTGCATCTTAATGTATGGATATTAGCCTAGGTGTGATGTGCTAAAGCTGCATCTAGAGTCATTCCTTTGTTGTGTGGAGCAGTGTTGCCCTGAGGGCTGCAGCAGCGTGAGTGTGAGCTACGCGGTGCTCTGGAAACAAGAAAAGCGGCTCTGTTTTTGGATGGCTGTCTTGGCTTTGTATGAGCGCTTGCTGGCACTCAGTCAAGATTCTGCCCCTAGAGAGGGAAGATTAATGACAGCTAGTCACGGAAAGGCTTTACAGCAGCAGAGAGCAAAAGAGAGGAATAGACTGGGAGATGGATAGGAGGAAAGAGGGAGGGAGAGAGGGAGGGGGAAAAACAAAGGTGAGTAACCGCTGTGTTGAAGTCACAGTGATAGGATTAGATATGAGTAAAAGGTGTGTGTTTGTGCCTGTGCATCAAAAAGAGCCCAGTGCAAAACAGATTAACACAATTATCATATACATTCATAATAAATGTAATAACGTAAGAGAACACAATGACTGGACAAAAGCCCATGGATTCCTCTTTGAATTTCATCACACTAATCCAGCTGTCCACATGACAGCTACTTATCTCACAAACCTTCACCCACCTGTGATCAAACTATTGATGTGAAATGCCTCTACTAAATCCTGGGGAGGGTGAGAGATAGCTAATTACACAGCTTTTGTTTAGTTAAGGTCTAGACATTACATCTATTCCCTGTCACATAATGACCCCTACTTGACAGTCCCTTGAATCCTTATCTAGCACATTATTTTCCCCTTACATAGTGTGTTATATTGTACTCAGGGTTCTTTGTGTGAACTAAGAATGGCAAGCTATATCTTGAAATAGATAGAAAGTTTGTTTCTACTGAGGAGTTTTTCAAGTGAATGGGAATGTTCCTACAGTGAGGAATGGAGAAGAAGCAAAGAGAACCAATAAAAGAGTCAAGTGCCATCCCTGAAGTTAAGTAACCTGGACCACAACTAGTCTACAATTAATGAGCCAAGAGCAGAGGAGAGTGTGGTGCCGCAAGGACCGACCTCTCTCCCCGTCTTCCAGCCCAAACCCCAAACCAAAGTCCCGGGCTCCAGGGCAAGCACAGGTCACTGTGAACTCACTCTCCCGAGCTCCCCTCTCATTCCCTGACCACACAGCAGATGACCTCACTCCCTCTGAAAGTCCCTAACAAACTTAGGTCTTTGTATCATAGAAGAAAAATGATCCTGAGCAAAGTTCGCCTGCCAGGACCAAAGATTCCTCAGATTGAGAGAGAAGGGGGAGAGGATGTGTGTCTGTGTTTTAAAGCTGTTTACCTCATTCTGGAGACATGCTGGATTCCTCCGTCATAATGCATGGTAAAATGCTCCATTTCACAGTGCCAGGCAATTCTGACCACAAGAATGAAGGAAAAGTTACTCTGTGAAACCCTTTTCATCCGGAGAACATCTTTTAGAGCACAGAAAATGACTCCACAAGGCAGTGTGATGAAATATTAAAACTAAAACTGCATTCAGTCGCACACTTTCTGGGAAATATGTTCATGCAGGATGTTTCTACAGGACAAATTTGACTTTTTATGCCAACGTGTAGTGGTAATACATTGAGTAGTGAACAGAAAAGTAGGGTTTTAGAAGTCAGAAGGGTAGGGTTCCATGTAACATGTTCAATTTAGATATTCCTGCCTCAAACCAGTCAACTATGTTGGATTTCTTTAATATTTTACCATGACACAGATCTTCCTAACCATGATACCTGGTGTTTTAGTCACCTAACATTCACATGTAGAATGTAGGACATTACTGAAATAATAAATCACACTCATGTGGGCTGTTCAAATAATGTGTAACCAGATGTGTTTTGGGGTTTTGCAGCATTTCCAGTGCTGGTTGAGTGAGTTGCTCTTTTGCAATATGTTGAAACACTCTGCAAAGAGAACTTAATCCATTACTGCCATCATCACATCAGCAGTGCTGTAGGACAAAACTGAACAGGGAAAAAAACATGAAGAAATCTCTTTAGTATTTCCACTGGTGCACCTGGAGGAAATTAATTTAGTAAAGCAAAACAACCAAACGCAATGGAAGCCTTTCATTGCAGTTTTATCTGGCTGACTATATTATACATACTATACACAGCTGTGATACTGTATCTCTGAGTGAGTGCTTGCTATCTTTAACTATAAATGATCTACAGTATGCGTGTCTGCAAAAGTGTCCCCAGCCAGATATATCAATACTTAAAAGAAGATTTATGAGTCAGTTTCTAAACATGCTTCCTACCCCTCTGACATGGCATTTTACATTTTTCTAAACACCTGCCGCTCATTCTGCTGACATGACCATGGAGAGAGCAGAGTTGGCGGTAGGGAGAGTGGGAAGAAGGGAGGGGTGCTATTGTTGGCACACTCCTGCAGCTCTGTAGGCTGGGGAATGTGGAGAGGTGGAGAGGGGGATTAAAGAGAATAAATATTATTCTTTCACAGAACTGCTTTGAATCAGCATTGAACAGTATATTTAAAGCTGTATGGATTGGATGAGATCATTCGGGGGAAACGGCTGCTATGGTGACCCATAAAAAAAGCAAAGAGAAGAAAAAATGTCCAGTGGCAACACACAGGTTAAGGAAAAGACAACAAGAAGCGAATAAGGGTTGGAGGAGATTAATGGTTGACAATTGAAAGAGCAGTGTCATACTGAGACAATTGCTTTGCCCTACCCAAAAAATTGTTTTGCTGATTGTTGCTTTACTTGGATGTTTGAGCTTCCCTTAGTAGGGTGATGTATGTTGATCTATCTGTTTTCTTAAATTTGAGTTTAATTTGAGCATGTACCTACGAGCATGACGGCACATTCATCATGTGTCCAGTAGTTTTTTCAATGAGGGACGCGGAGTAGATATCATGTCAAATATTTTAATGACGTAATTAAAAGATTCACACAAATTATTTTTACTATTAATTCTGAAGGGGATCTTTAAGCATGTTCATATCATACTGAGATGAATTCTACATATCAACCATAGTCTGGCTCAGTTGTTGGAGCAACCTTGAAAACCTCTGGCTCACATTTGATGACTTTGATGGGACTATACAGAATCTTCCTCTGTTTTAATTGTGCAACTTAAATAAATCTTGAATATCATTTGGACTGATAGAGGCAATAATTATGGGAATAATCCCATAATGGGCATTTCTGTTGAAGTAACAGTTGAGAAAAGGATCTCGAGGTCCATTTAGTGTTTGTTCAAACATATCACATGTTCTTCATCAGAGGGTGGAGTTTGCTCATATATTATAGAATTGTAGATTGTCAAATGTACATCCGTGTTGGCTTATTAGCTGAGGTAAGAAGTTTATTATTGACCTTGGAAACAGCAGTAGAGCTAATAAAAAAATAAATCCGCCGTGACAGTTGTCCTGACGATATAGTGATGCCCAGCAGTAGTTTTAGAAAGACCTTTATGACCAAAGATGTTTGTGAGCATGAGCCAATTGGTCAAACTTTCTTGTGCTTTCTTAAACCTTTCTTAAACCTTTCTATATGATATTTGAAATCATACCATTGAGATTGACATTGGAAGGTGAAATTAAATACTTTTTTTATTATAATGTGGGGATTATACGAAAAGACAAACTAAAACACTGTTTGTTTAAGGTTGAGCCTTAGAGGAAAATGATTGAGACAAGTTGGGTTAGGACATTAAGTTTTTGGTGCGCAAGGAGTATTACTTCAGTGTGGTAAGTGGAACCTCATTATACTCACAGCTCCAAACACTGAGGTTAGTCACTCACTGGCTGTGTGGCTGGGTTATATGAGCAGTCTCAATATTGTGTTTTATGACAAAACTCAAATAGTTCCAAGTGTTTTGGTGATTTTCATGAATTTGCAAATGAATTGTAAGAGGTTATACATTAATGAATTTAGTTAATGTTAATATATCAATTATGAATGAGGAGAGCAGGCAGAGAGATGGCAGAGGAATCAAGAATCAAGAGTCTGAATGCTTGGCGAGCAAGTGGTTGAGTGGTGCATGCCATATACGCAGCCGACCCCAGATCAAATCCCGATCGGAGGTCCTTTGCTTCTCTCGCCCATGTTTCCTGCTAAATAAAGGCATCTATGCCAACGAAATCTTAAAAAAAAAAAGAGTTTGAATGTTGAAAAGAGGATTTCTAATATGCCTCTGGTCAGACCAGTGATTAACTTCATTTCATCTTAACTGGTCAGCCTCTTTTAAGCCCAAAGCTTCTTCTAAAGATCGGATTGTTATTATACCATAGCTCTTAGTAAAGCCAGCTTGAAGACTGGTATTCAGCTTAATTTCCTTTTGACATTTATTCATTCGCAGTCATTTGAGCCTCAACAGCAGCATATTAGATGTTAAAAATTAGATCACGTACAAGTAAGGGAGTTTGGCTTTCTTCTTGAACTAATCAGTAAGGTGTAATACAATTATTTAACCCTTGAATACATGGCCTACAGTATGGACCATTTGAGGAACAAGACAATCAGTTTGTATAAAATCCACTGTATTTATTGAATACTGAGATTTTTTCATAGATGATTTTAAGACATAGATTCCTGAATGAACTATCATACGACTTGTGCAGATCTTTTAAAGCTGGTTGTTGTGGATTAAACACATGTTGTACACAGTATATATTGTAGGTACATGCTCATACCCATACATATACACCAAGTTGTTTGCTGATTAGTGTTACATAGCAGAAAATGATGGAGATGTGGGGGCTGAGAATAGCTGGATTAAAAACTCAGTTCCTTACTAACCTCACTTGAGTTAAGTAGAGGAGACTTACCATCTGTGGTGAAATCTCTCCACACCTCTGCAATTGATTATGGGCATGAGGACGATTATTCTGAAGACGGTCAATCATGGCGCTGCCACAAACCGCAGCTACTAGGAGTAAAAAGTGATAATCTCAGATAATACAGCAAAACAACCACTAATCAAGGTCATTATGATACTGGATGCTGTTGCATTATACTGTTGATATTAAAATACCATTTAATTACATGACATGCTATATCCTAAATGTTTCCTTTAGGAACACACCAAAACAATATCAGTGATCTCTTTTTCTCAAATTTGAAATCTGCATTTTAAATTTTGTTGGAAATTGGTTGGTTCATTATTATTTAAAAAAACTGTATTCAATCATGGATTGGTCAAATCTGGCAAATCCCTGATCTTCTTAAAGAGGACAGTATCTATATCAGAACACCAATTCGCCAGATTGTATTAGTGCGTCTGTACTAACCTGACGCACCAGATCGTTTGTTACACAGAACCGTCTGTGAAGTCATGCTTGGAAAAAAGTCAGGCACTTTCAAAAATACTTGGCAGTTGATTAGAAGCACTATCTTTCTACCTGTCACCGTCTTACTTTGCGAGGCTGCCTCGCAAGGTAACCTGCTCCCCTTCCACTTAGTGTTGCAACAATAGAACAAAGAGTCTTCCCCTAACCACCATCTTATATCCAGGCACACTGTGACGTCAGAACATCTAAAAGTCCTGTGCTCCCGTCTTGTGAAGCTGACATCCTAAACATTTAGGTTTTTATATTTGGGCCCAGATGGTTCCTTAATGTAGTTGTCTATAATAGTAACTGTACATTATTGAATGCCTAAGCTCTAATTTACCCCTGAGATGAAGCACCCTGCAGACAGGTGAACAGTGAACCTGCTGAGACTTCACTGACGTGAGCCTGCGGGTGATGCAATCCACAGAGTCCCATAGTAAGAAACAGAGTTAAAAGTTGGTTCTGCTGCAGCGCACAGAGAGGGCAGTGTGTGGGACAGAGGAACTCTGATGGACGGGCACAAAGAGACCATTGGTTTGGCTGAGACACAGCAGGAATCCAGTTGTAGTTCCGTGGGAAGAGTTGAGCTCAGTGAGGCAGACCTCTCTTCCTCTCGCCCTCTCCTCAATGAGTATGTGACAGAGAAGACTAGATGGAGAAATCAGAAAAGCCCTCATAAGCAGCACTGATTCAGTGGAGGTATTATTTCAATCTCACATGAGATATGCACCATTAAAATGTTGCTGGTGGGGAAGTAATAATAATGAAATACTCAGTAATGAACACATGCCATTTAAAAAGAAACTCCCTGGAACAAATTATCTGTAATTATTAACATTCACTTTTAAAGGAGGTTTCGTTCATTATCTGTAATGTTGGAGGGACATAAGAGAAGAACTAAGCACCCTGGAAAATAATGAGACTTGTGTTATTGATCCTCTGTATATCAATACCTGGAAAAAGTTTCTTTCTGCCAAATCCTGATCCAAAAAATATTCCCTTTGGCCAAGTTCCCCCTCGTTTTATCTGCATCGCAACTCAAGCCAACACATGTTGCAATCAAAAGCACACACCGATTCCCATGAAATAAAAGCATCAACCTGATCCAACACTACTACAGAAATCCCATTGTTCTTCATCATACAACACTGACCCACCATAATCAAGCTCTATTGGGAAACAGTGCACTCCTGTTAAACACTCCCATACAGAAATGCACACATGCATGCACTTTGGATGTCTCAGACAGCTGTAGTGGGGTGAAGGGTGATAGACAGTGGAGTAGGTGATACTTGGAGCTCAATAAATATAGTGGAAGGAGAATAATCAAGAGGTCTGAATATTATATAGATTGTTTGTTGAGTGATAATAGCGGGAGAAAGGGATGCTTTTGAGTAATTATTTGTTATGTTCAGACTTATCAACCTTGTGACCTGTGACAGTGTTTTATTGTCTTTGTTGAATAAGCACAATTAGTCTGACTCTTTCTTGAATCCTTTCACAGATGGTGACATTTATTTTGTTACGGTTTTAATCATATTTTAGCAAGAAATGTTCTCTTTACATGTGCACACATTATTACTCATATACCAGACTGAAATCATTCCCTGTTCATCTGTCTCATCTGTCAGTCTCTGTCTCTCGGGGGATGTGTGGACAGCCGTTACACACTGTTTTGATTGTTATCGCATGTCATGAAGGGCTTGTCTGTATTGGGGAGCAGTGATAGCATCGCTGCTTTCCACTTTACCCACTGTATTCCACCTGTGGCACCTGGCCTAAGGAAACACACAGACCACAGGGTCCAAAGGGAGCTATTCCAAACAGTGCTAACACTCAACGTCCCCAAGCCCCCATCACTGGGCATCAAGCTATTCTCCACAGGAAACATACAGCAGGAATGTCAAAAATCTGTAATCACAAATTTCCTGCTTGCCTTCTCCGAAAGTATGCAGTGTTTTCTTTAGCACAAATTTACACTGATGGTGACCCAATGCCCCAAAGTCACTTCTCTATTCTCAGCCACTGCCCAAAAGTTAACTACTTTCTGTCTTGCCTCCTGCGGTCTCTTCCACCCCCTCCAGGGCTCTAATACCCCCGTGACCTCCTGGACTCTCCCCTGCCTCCTGCCTCCTGCCCCCTGTGCTTCCCCACCCTCCCGTGCCCTCCCTGGCACCTTTGCCCCACGGCCCGGCCTCATTCATCTAACCACCCCTCTCCGGCCAGGGGAGCTGAAGGCCCTCTTTGTATGTACTCCCTGGGAGATATTAACCCCCCGTCTCCGTGCTCCCACCAAACAAAGGAAGCACTTACTAACCGCTAAAGCCTTAACAAACAGCGCCTTTCAAATGAACCCTGCTCCATGCGGTGCAGAGGGAGGGGAGCGCCCAGGAGAGAAAAGCCCAAAACATTTGCTTGTTTTCGCAGATTACAGAAAACCTGGTGGTGCTGTACTCGGATCCAGTCGAGTTGACCTGCTGCAACATTAGGTTCCTGCTTGGACTCAGAAGGTTGCCTCTAAAATAAGGATGGATGGAAAAGTCCACATGCATGCACACACCGACACACACACACACACACACATCGAACAGGTATAGGTTTTTATTGAGGGGACATCCTATTGAATTATAATAAGTCCATAGTTCTACACTCTAAAACTCCCCAATCTTACCCTGATCTTAAATTTATTGCAACCATAACCATTACTAGACTATCTATTTGGATCCCTATTAGTAACTGCATCACTCAAATTGCAGAAACTCATAAACACTCACACCTATTCAATTAACGTCCAGTTTCCTTTAATTTCACCTTTACATAGGAGGATGTATGGATAGTTTCAATCTGACAGGATTAACTACCATACATTTTTGTTCCAGCTCATCATTGACACTATAAAATGGTTACAGTGAACTGTCAAACTGGCAGGGCAGTGCAGTTGAGGAGCTTACATAACATGATGATGATATGGACACTTTATATCCTGAAATTAATTGTCAATACTTATTTTTCTGGAGAACAATTGTGAAAGCATTTATAAATAAGATAGCCTGATGGGAACATCTGTTTTTTGCTAATCCAGTGAATTAAGACTGAATGAATCTACTGATCCCCTAAGGGGCAATACATTTAATTACAATTAAATAATTGTTTATATGCCCAAAAAGCAGTTCTTCCCACTGAACAATGGCTACATACAAGTAAAACAACTAATGTTGAAAAGGAAATATGTGACTCAATGGAGCCTCCTGTAAGTCATTTTATCACCACATGTTCTATAAACCTGCCAATCATGGCCAATCTTTCACAACAGGTAATCTGCATAAACATTTTCCATGCATTCAGTTTGCAACACTTCCTTGTGTGGTTGCTGCTTCACTGCTGCCTGAATTTAGAAATCAGAGGTTTTAGGAGCATTAGTTTGTTCAAATACTCGACTAAACTACAGAAACATATCTGACTTCTGATAAACTGCTGTCAATTTATGGTATATAATGTCATCTCACCCAACCCTACATGGCAACAATAATGTCAAAGTTGAGTTAACACCTTAAAATGACATGACACATTATAACATTATATGTTTAAAAATAGTAAAGTAAACCCTTTCTTTTATTTTCATATAAAAAAACAGCCATGTGTGACAGCTTTTATTGATTTTGTTGATCAGGACTTATCAAGGCAGTAAAAACACATAGCCATGACTTACACAAACAGGCAAACGCACAAAAAACAACAAACCCGTGTCCCATGAGGGTGGTTCTGGGCAAGTGTGTAATGTGGTTGAGGTTCACAGCGCAAGCCAAAATCACCCAAGCTGCCTCCCTGGTCTGAAATAAATCCACCAATGACCTTTTATCCCCTCAGAAATGTGCACTTAATATGATGGGGGAAATGACTTTATGATGACTTTACCCTCAAACTTTTTGGCGAGTGTATTGCCTGCTCTCTGGTTCAGGGCAAGAGAGAGAGATGGGAGGGTGGGAGATGGAGCGATAGAGTCCAGATGTAGTGTAACTATGGAGATGATATTGTTTTGGAGCTTAGCGGGACTGATGACACTGCACACCTGTGAAGAGACAGAACAATCACACACATTATTATCTATGACGTATTTCGTCAGCACATAGTTGAATGATAGGTCAACAACCTCTGAGCCTGCTGAATGTACTGCTTGTCTCAGCAAACTGAATCGCAAGCATTCGATCGAGTCACATTGTGTATTTAGGAATTGAGAAATATGTTGAATTAAAAGAAAATGCTTTGCTAAATTTAATGAGCAAAGTTGTTCTGTGCTTGACGAACCTTTTATTTTATTTAATGTAGCAACTGTATCAAGAGTTAAATGGGGCACTATAAACCAGAGGCAGCTGCAGTTAAGCTTTACAGCCATTGTTCTGCTGAGGTGATAACCCTTGTTTAAACTGACCTCAATTGGACTCCTGTGAGATGGTATTGATTTGCATTTCCTTGTTGGCGTCATGGTTTTAACTACATATGTGCTTTTGGAAGGGTATGGTTGATTTACCTTTTTTCATGTTTGGATTAGTCCTATTCAGAGTATTAGTCATATTTGGTATAGCTCAAAGGTTAAGTTTCGCCCAAATGTTGACACCTGCTTTTTTTCCTGAACAATGAGTCACATACAGCAGTTAGGAGGGCTCGTAGGTAAGCTGTCATCAAAAGGTTGCCTGTCCTCTAAAGGTGTGCCATCACCTTTACAGCTGTCAGGGATATGACTGCAGGCCACTGACTTCTAGCTTAAGGGTAGAGTATACCCGCTGTCTGGCCAAACACAACATAGCAAACAAGAACATGAATAAAAAGGTTACTGGTATCCTGTATGTGATCCAAAACATACACATCTGTTTGACATGCTAATAGACACGATTATGTGCAAGTATAACAGCATGTCATAAAGGCAGCTAATTATTCCTTGTAATACAGTATACAGTATTGCTCTTTTGTATTTTTCCACCTTGGGGAAAGTAAGAAAAAAGTGGGATTGCTTCTGTCTTTGTTTGAATTGACTTAAACTGATGTAACTGTCATTTTCAGTCACATTAAATAGAAAACAACCCATGGTCCAAGTATACAGACAAGTATACAGTGTATACTTGTCACCCATCCCTTTATCCTTCCCAACATGTGGTACAACCCCCTGTTCACAGGACAACATGAGACCCAGAAGGAGTGGACCGGAGTGTCCAAGTCACAGGAATCGTCTTCCCACATCTGAGCTTTCTGCCAATGAATGAGGCTTTGTCTGCAGAGGAATGAGATCCATATCTCCCATTTGGCATCGCTCATGTCGTCACTAATCAGAAGCAGATGAGCAGACAAGTTGTGCTTTGCGCTGCCTGTGTGTGTGTGTGTGAGCGAGCGTGCAGAGCTTAGATGGGTTTTACTGCTGAGCGACGGAACATGACTGGGGTTAAAAACACGGTTTATGGAGAGATCAGAACACCCTGATGTGAAACATGCACTCTGGTCCATATCACATTTTATAATCACTGTCAGCATGTTATTCACACAATAATGCATAGGGGAAGCAAAGGGATTTCTACTTGTCTTCACTATTCATATTCAGAATGACAACAGTAAAAATGAAAACTTAATGTTGTCAGATGTAGAGTTTGAAAGATGTCTATATACTGGCATAGTTTAAATTGTGAATGAGCCACTGAGTGAGTAAGAAGTATGTGCAGTATGTATCAACAGTAAGTGCATTTTCTTTGCATTAATGATAAATAGTGATGAGCTGCAGTTGAAGAGCACTGAGAGGCTGGAAGAAATACAGCCATCTGCCACCCATAGGTCGGACGTGGAACAGCCACAAACCATTTTCTCACGGGACAAGGATGAAGATGACATGAGAGCACAGTACACTCTGCACTATGATTTTGCTTAGCAATGTACTCTATAAACAAAATTGTATTGACATTGTTGCACTTGCACCTGTTATCTCATGTTATTATTAGCAATGAACACAATGTTAATGGATTCACTGATTTAAAAAACAACACAAAAAAAACTAACTATTGGCACACAAGGAAATAAATATCAAATAACAATTAAAAGGTGCTTACAAATAGGAACTATTCCTCCTCTGTGTGCACAAAGAACTCTACAGAAGGTGTAAAAAATACCTGGGCTGTACCGACTCAGTAAAACTGAATTTGGCTGTTAAATACAAAGATTTGCATATTCTTTTCCTGTCTGAAAATCAGAGAATCCATTGGCATGAGTTTCAGTGATGATTTCGACCACACTGACATAATGTAGCATGTAATAAAATGCAACAAAAGAATGGAAACATATTTTTGAGCATTTAAGAATCAATAAACGACATCTGCATATGATGCAAGATTTGAATTGCAGCCTACTTGAATTGCCTATGTATAATGTTGCACTACCATATGGATTTGTCAGAATGATGAGACAGGCAGCACACATGTATTTCTGCTTAAATGAAGCTCTTATAACTTACTTATTTTAATTTCACATTAAAAACAATGTGCAGATGAATAAACAAATGAAACAGTTTAAAATAAATTCACGGCACCAGCTGCCTATCATCTTCAACAGGATAGGCTTATTTATTACGATGGCTCGACTTTAAGAATTTCAGTCAACTGAAGGGTCTGCTGCAGATAGTTTGACAAAATACAACTATAATAAAACTAACAGCAAGCTGTAAAATTGTAGTACATTTTCACAACACAAGCGGTATATATTCCATCAAGTCAGATTCTAATGTAATAAATCTAAGAAAAGACATGCAATAAAACAGGTGCAACAACCAAGTTCAATGAAAAACTTCAATGATAAAATAAGTCCGTTAATAGGTCCAACAGGATACATTAACTAAAGTGCACATTTGAGTGGCTGTAACAAAACACACTGATAAGCAGGTAACCTGGTTCAAGCTCAAGCTTTCCAGCTAAAAGTCGATCAGCTACAACTCAGCTCAACAGTGCACCATGATGTGGGACATTACTGTGTTGCTCATGAGAACTTCAGCAGGGCAGGTGCTTGATGACACATGGTTAGGACAGGGGTTACATACTGGCATACTGTAAAGAGAAACGTGGCGTCAAAGCTGACTTAAAGACATTCCAAGCATTTGCAGTTGAGTTCCCACACTATGCGGTTGTAGTGAGGAGAAGCTGGATCTGCCTGTCAAAGGCAAGGTGATGGACATATGGCCAACCTTGAGCCTCCTATGTTGAAAGTGGATGGTTTCCTACCAGTGGGGCTTTTTAAAAGCAACTTTGTGATGTTTCTCAAACCACGCCGTTCCCAAACTTCTCATGGCCACATTCACTCGGTACAAAGGATCTCTGTTCACTCTGGCCTCTCTCAGTATCCCTTTGTGAACTTAGTCGGCAAGTCCTCCGCACTGGAATGCCTGTTCTCAGGGTTAGGAGGTAAAACGCACACAGAGGGACACACAAACACACATACACTTTCCCACATATTTTCAAAGACACTCATAGTTAGACATATCTGAAAGCCAAAGACGGGTCACTGTGTTTCCAAAATGGAGACTATGCCTCCTCTAATTGAGAACTGTGGCCCTCATTGTCATTCTGGTTAACCACGGTTCATAATGTTAAATGATTATGTGATTGTCATGGATGTGAATGGAAGAACATTCATTCCAATGGAGAGAAAAATGGAGACACATAGAGCTGAGAGTTTGAGAAGGGAGGGAATATCTGAGAGAATGACAGGAGATGCAGAATGAGAGAAAGGAGGTGAAAAAGAGTGAGAGCTTGGGAGCTTCAGACGACCTCTTCACCAGTAGAGACTGTATGAGGGGGGATGAATGTAGTCCTTTGTGCTGGGCAGACTGTGGGCTCCAATGTATGTGTGTGTGTGTGTGTGTGTGTGTGTGTGTGTGTGTGTGTGTGTGTGTGTGTGTGTGTGTGTGAGAAAAAGAAAGAGAGAGCTAGGCGGCCCAGGCTCAGGGCCTACAGATGTCTGGAGCTGCGCCGCTCACCCCCGGCCTCCACAGGCAGCAAGCAGCTGTTGTCAGAGAGAGACAGGCCGCCCCGGAGAGACTGGGAGGGGGCCAATGGGCAAAAAACAAGAAAGAGCCTCTTTCACAGCCTGGTATGTCCTTCTGGATCCCCACACAATGTATCCTTTGAGGACCCAGAAGAATAACATTTAGATTTAAAGTTTTCTCATCCTGGGAAGTTTGGGTCAGCTCGCTCAGTCCTCTTGCTCTCTAAACTGTTGAAGGGTTGATGCTGAGGTTAGGGTTGGGGCTTAGGGAAGACTGTGGCTGGAGTTGGGAATGGAGCTCTGGCTTGAGTCTTTAACTTGGGAATTCTAGCAGACTGTGAGCACCCATGACCAATACAGACATAGAAATATACTGTAAAACAGTAAAGAATTGGATTGATATTCATTAAATTGGTTCTCTGGTCATGGCAAATGTTCTTGAATATAATATCAAAGTCTGAACCTTGAAGAAACTGATCAACAAAGGATGACAAACCAGATTGTCTATAACCCAGACAAACACAGTCCAGTTCAGATCAGCCAGGATTTCTACACACTCTAAACTCCCAGCAGGTGTTTATGAAATGTGCTCCCAGCACCTGCAGAGTCGAGGGAACTGAGCCACTATGTGTTTGCATGTCTCCAAAGTTGAACAGGACACAAAGCATTTCTTGTTGTAGTACAGAATGTGCCTTGGCAGTTGTGGGGCCAGGTTTGCCGAGATGTTTCCAAAGAAGAATTAAGGAAGGCATAAAGTTCCAGGTATCCGAGGAGGAAAGGTTTTCTCTGTGGTTTCTGTGAACAAGCTTTGTCAGCTGGGGGGAAGGAAGGGACGTTTTTTCAGCTAAACTGTATGAATGAAAAGTTAAGTCTGTCATGTTCTTGGAACTGTTGAGTCAATAGATGTGACTCACCTACTTCCTTGGAAAAAGAAAGTTACACCTGACATGACACAAAAATAAAAACCTTATCTTGTACACACATCGAAGTGCAACAGAATAGGTTCTTCTCTAATTCAAATCTGAGAGGATGTGAATTTACAAGGGTGATACTGTTGCTTTTATGTCTCATTTGAAGCTGAATATAGTCACTATTTCATCATCTTGATTGTTTTCATAGCAATCACTTCCAAAATAGTCATAGTCTCCATAATCAATTCTTAAACAAAGGACCGAATCGGGGATTCCCACTTTTGACCTCGCTGACCTCTAAAGCAACCCACTTCAAAATGCAAAAAGCTATAAAGGGGGTTGTGGTAACAGACCAAAGGAGGTAATTTAGCTCAGGTCAAACACACTCATTGTTATCTACAACAGTATCATTATGTATGCAATCAGATCACCATTGTACTGAGAGAACTGCAAGCTCACGTATTAGGTGCTGTTGCCACCATAGAGACAAAAATAAGTTTGAACCAACAAAAAGGTATGACTTGTCTATCTGATGGTCATCAGTGGAAACACAAACAACACTTGGAACAACGACTATTTGTTTTTTTTAGCACTTGGGGCATGCGTTGGATTCAACTTAAGGGCAGCTGGCTTGATGCAATATTTAAGGGCAGGGTGGCAAACCAGATCATACAGAGAGGATTATGCTGCCAAGACAAACACAACGGAGAGCTGGGAAATCATGAGGCTGCCCGTCATGTATGCCCGGGCCTGACCAAAATATTGGCATGCCGAGACAGGAGTTAAACCCAATAGATTAAGGTAAATCTGCTGATTAGGTCTGGCTGCAAAGATGGCAAAACTAATCACTGTCAGACAGAATTCCAGAAAGTGGGATATCAATTATAATCTCTCAATGTTTATTGATAAATATCCTTTTACTAGATCTGGTTATTACAAACCATATATACTGATGGAAAAACACAATGGGTGAAAAATAAAACAAGTGCTGTCATTGTAGACAAACAGCTATAACTATTCCACAATCCTATCTTAAAATCTCCTGATAACTGTCGCCCCATTCACTTGGTTGATTCTGAATGCTGAAATGCACAATGCAAGTAGAGTAGTAGAAGAGTCATTGGGTTTATATAAAGAACTATCAATTCTTTTTTTTTAAACTACTCACAATGGTGTGTGTGTGTGTGTGTGTGTGTGTGTGTGTCTGTGTATGTGTGTGTGTGTGTGTGTGTGTTGCATTCCCTCAAAGACCAGTTAGAAGACCCTGTGGGTTCCCCACTGCTTACGTGACTAAAGGCACACACTGAACAATGAGGTCCATTAAGATACTGTAAACCTACATATAAGGCAAGACAAAAAGCCAGATTAATAGGATGTAATGTAGGATGTGCATGAATAATACTCCAACAAGTATTATGACTCAGACTACTAGCTTAGTCATTGTCTCGTCAAATTTCAGGGAATTACACCGTGGAGGATGAAGAAGAATTCAGGTCATTACTTCAGTTAAGGTTGCAATATAACAACAAAGACAATTTTTCTTAAATTAGAAGAAAATTCATCAGAAGTTCTGCACTCAAATAGTAGTAAAAGTACTCACCACTTTGTAGCTTATATATGAACACTATTACAGATGTTAACAAAAACATTAAGTATTGCTCATTTCCTGAACCAGGTTGGTGCACTGACAAAACAACAAAGGTTTTTTTTCAGACAGTTATTTCATAGTCATCATTCCAGTCAATATATAATGAAATCACACAAACTGAAAGGCACGGTGAATGAAAAAAATACAGGAAGTCAGTGTGTTCCATCTGTGCACATGGATTTAACAAGTCCAAAGACATCAAAAAGAAAGCAACAACTACAATGTTTCCACTATGTGACAAGAATGAAAGCAAAACTCTCTCAAAATGAAAACACTCAAGTAAAGAAAAAGCACCTCAAAAGTGTATGCAGTAACTTTGAACATCTGGAATTAGATAGTTGTGGTCATCATTAGCAATAATTATCATCCAATCAATGTGCATGTCTAGAACCATCTTTATGTATTTCTGTCTCTCTGGCCACACACACACACACACACACACACACACACACACACACACACACACACACACACTCAATACACTTGCCCAGTTGTAAAACATCCATTTTAATCAAACAAAGACAGCATGGTAACCATGGTATCATAGTTGACTGTATGACAAAACAAACATGAGAATACAGTACCAATTGTGCACACCCAGTTGCACAATGACAATGACTGCCAATGAACTCAGATTCAGTTAAACGGTGATCGAGCTCAGCGTTACCGTGGTAGGTGAAGTGCAGGGATGTACACTACTTTCAATTTTTATTTTATTAGAAGTTTGGCATTTTTAGCAGGGGTTTTTATATAGCCTGGATACTCAATATCCCTATCACCCTCACCAATTAATTTCAGGTGAAATCACCTGTAGATAAGCTTGTGTTACACCAGCCACATACTTGTCTTAGAATCCAGAATAAGTTAAAATGCAAATTTTTGCCCATGACACGTTATATCAGCAAGGAGAAAGGAGTTGTGGAAAGACACAAAAAGGCAAACAGAAGGAAGGGAAGAGAGAGAAAAGAAGGAAGGTGGAAGAAACTCTGGAAAATGTTTCAGAGAGTGAAACATCGGAAACTAGAATAGCTCAACCGCAAATAGCCTCTTTCACTGAAAGAATGTATAAACATACGGTTGAGTTTCTTGGGAAGTCTGGGTATCCCATGAATGGATTGTTTGTTTGTCAGCCACTGAAACAATGTAGGAAGCAACACATGAGACAGTTACAGAGATGGCAAAATGTGGTTGAGAAAAGAGCCAGTGAATATAGTAAAAGGCATCAGTTTCAAATGTTCCCCCTGGGCTTTATAGCACAGCAGGCAACACAAATTCTGTCCTTGGAGGTCATTTCATTGAATGTGTCACTGGATTTATATATTATTATCTAACCTACAGAAACAAAGAAAGAGAACAAAGAAGAAGAAAGGTAGGAGAGCACATAATGGTCAGTCTGGCTGGAGAAAATGAAAGGGAAGGTCTTTGTCACCTCCTGTTTCCAAAACCCACTGAACAGGGCTGGCAGCTGAGACCAGGACTCAGTGAGGTAATCAGGACTGCTTAGGAAAGTAGCTGCCTAGACAGTATGTGTGTGTGTGTGTGTGTGTGTGTGTTCTTATATTTCAGTCTTTGAGTGTGAGGACATTTTGTCAAAGTGAGTGAGTAATTTTGGCTCATCCTCATTCTTTGATAGACTAGCGATGTAAATGAACTGATGAGCAAATTAGAAGAATAACTACATTATTTGCAGTCATCCATGCAGTGCAGAATGAAGCTTGATTGATGTCTCACAGATTATATTTACCTGGCTCTTTGCTCAACTTGACAGTAGACGAGAACTAACAGAGGCGAAGTTAGGGACCATCTCAAAAGTGCATGCAAACTGAAATGATGCATTGAGACTGAATATTTGATCAATGGATCTCTTGTTTATTTTATCAGACAAACCATCTCTACGCTTCAATACGATTAATACATGCTTGATTCATATGAGCTGACTTTCTTATTACAGTAATTGGAGGTGGGGTTGGCTAGAAACTTAGTGGAAAGTTGGAAAAGTGTCAAAGCAGCAGAGGGCACTGTTTGAGACCACTCCAAGACCACTGCCTGCTTCCCATTTCATCCAACAAATCTAGATGTGACGTCGTGACATTTTCAGCTATTTTTGTTATAATTTTTTATTTTAACCCAAAACTGTGACCTTTTCCTATTCCTAATCAAGACAGTTTTTGTGCCTAAACCTAACCAGCAAACAGCATTGTCACATCATAAAACATAATTATTAAAGTGATAATAGCCAGTACTGAAATGTAGAGATCCAACGAAACATAGATATCCTACATAGATATTCAATGTATCCATGGTTTGCAGAAATGTAAAATGCCAACCTTTTATTCTAGCAGTTGGGTTGGTTACATACTTTATAATTCAATTAAACTGATTCCTTTATATATACAAATCATGTTTTATGATTTGACCAATGGTATAATCTTTATTTTGCTGGCAGCTTAACTGATAAATATGTATAATGTGTGTAAATGGCACACGAAAACAAAGTGGTATAGATGATATTCCTTTATAAATTCTGGTCTGCTTCCATCATAAATCAGAAGACAGATATGAATACAGATGTGTTTTTGAAATGAACAGACAACGATCAGACATTGTAATCCTACAAACAGCTGTTTAAGGATTCAGACTTGGTTTTAGGGTTAAGGTTAAAATTAGGGGTTAGGGTTGAGGCATGTACTGTTATACTGATGGTTTAAGTTATGGGCTAGTGGATACAATAAATAAATGAGGTGATGTTTGTAAGTACAAAAGTCTGTGGATAATACATATAAATGTACTTTAGTAGACACAACACAGCATTTGCACAAGGAGTAGTGTTTGTGAGGTCTTTGTGTTTGTGTGCGTATGTGAGACTAATGTTCCCATTAGGACCCAAATGAAGATGGAATGAGGAATCCAGACAAGAGGAGGTGGAGGGAGGAGGAGAGGAGGAAAAGGACCCCTATGGGCTTACCAAACAGCCTAGGAATGCAGTGGTAAAAATGAGTTGGGCTCTCTGGCACAAGATGGCCCGTGTGACTGGGTTTAGATGATGGCCGTGACAAAGACTCCTTTCTTACTGACTTTAATAACTACAATACGCCGTGGAGCCACACACAAGTAGCCACTTGTTATAGAAAATACGGATACAGGCTGACATGCCAATAGTCCCTTGCACACACATAGGAAACACACCCATGGTGTACAATGGGAATATAGGCTTTCACCTTTCTGTGGACATATGACACTGTATAGATGCAAGGTTGATACATCAAATGGTTTCAAACAAACAATTTTGTATTTCTGTGTCTGTGGATATGTGGGACATTAACAGAAACACAGCTCTTAAAAGCAGCCTATTGATGCTTGATCCTCAAGACTTTTGAGAGTGTCCATTAGTCAAATGGACTTCTGGGCCAATCGCGGTCCATACAAACACTTTCACAACCTCTCAACACTTTTCTCCCAGGGTCATTTTAAAAGGAACCAGAGATATTTGGATTAAGCAGAGAGCTGTTCTGCACATCTCTTTCATGTGGATGGACACAAATGTGGGACCTGAAGGCAGACATAATGGATAATGGATGGACAACAGACTTGAAACATTTCATAATAACACAGAAAAAGACACTGGGTTTAATATGTAAGCCATCTGACTAGTTACTCATAATCAGTCCTTTTTTAAAATGCAACAAACAGTTTATATGGGAAAAATCTTTACTTCAATGTGTTCATCTTGCACAAACCTTGAATTCCCCCAACAATCACCACCACATCACCACCCTTATCCCCCGCCCTGTCTTGCCACTCCACATCTGGATAGTGGTTTCCGATGCATTCCGCGGGGTCCCAAACCTCTCAATTGCTCTATTCACATCCCCCTCACCGCCCTGCATGACATGCACCTTACATATGTGTGAAAAAAATTCCCAGCCCTCCCGAATACCATTTCATGTTTTTAAAAAGAAATATTTGAAACTCCCAGCAGCTGGCCATCTAATGCACAGGGCACAAACCTGCTATAAGGAGGTTATAATAATTCTAGCAGGCCTACTCCCTAATGTATCCCATCTGGGCTGGAAATAAAGTAATACTGTTCACTGTTCATAAAGGTCCTACCTGGATCTGTTACAGCTGATTCTAGTGAAACAGCTGTGACAGCCACAGGGCTTTTCTTTAAAGACGTTTGAAAAGAGTTTCTTATTTGAAAAATATGACTATCCAGAGATCTTAAGAACAGTGCTCTGTTCAAAGAAGCTTGCAGATGTGAACATGTTGAAACTCCAAAGTCTCTGTGAGAACACTGTTCTACTGACTAAACTTTGTAAATGTCTGTCTATGAAGCAGTAGTTTCTGAGTCTTCATAAATCTTCCACTATCAACGACTCAAAGTTGAAACAATCTGAGTAAAAAGGCAAGAAAATTAAAATGTCACTGTTGGCTTAGTATAGTGAAAGACAATTCAATGAAAGGCTTAAAAGACTTAACATAGACTTAAGACTTACTGAAATACATGCAGCAACGAAGCAATACGTGTGATGGACTCTTCAGTCCAACTAACAATGACCTACTGTAATCATGGTATTATCAGTGTTGGCCTTTATGTGTTGGACATGTATCTCCAGCTGTCCATTTGAGACAGTAAGATCACATGCTCTTGGACCTTTGCCAGAACTGCTCCTTGGCCGGAGATGAGCCATTTCCCATCTCTTCCTGATCAGTTTTCACCTCTGCTACCAGTTCAGGTGTTATTCTCAACAATAGTCATCTTGTCCAAACTGTCACCCTTCACATTCCTACACTCATGTAATCCCAGCTCCACTACATCATAGTGTTACCACAGGTGACGAATATCTGCAGCAGACACAGTGAGCCCTTTGTTCCCCCTATGTTTGGTTTTCCTTCTTAAAAACGCAGAATAGCCAAGAATGGACACAGACGCCGGTGAATTACACGGGGTGGGATTCATTAGGAATTTGAGTCAAAGACAGGTGTATAGCTTTGAGACTGATAGCCAGCACCTGTTGGACTTATCAGCTCATCAGGGCTCAAGTCTAACTATTTCAGTGAAATCCAGTTTGTGGGCAAGTGAATTCATACTTTACTCTAATATCAAGAAAAATTCCTGTCCTCTCACTTTTCACTCAGGCTTTCATCCTGGGACCTCACATTCTCTGTTTGACTGTCTTATTCCAGATGTCTTTGTCTCTCTCTTCCACTGTGTGTATAGTGTCTCTTCTTTCTCCTCTCTCAAAGGTGTACTGAGTTTTGCCTCGTATGTGTAGTCTGTCCTCTTTCCACGATCTTTGTGGTGACCATGTGGTGCAGTCCTACCTGTGTGGCAGCACCTGAAAGTTCCATATTTTTTACATTTTGCACATAGTGCACACTGCAGAAACAACATCTATTGTATGCCTCTCCATTTTGCTCTTCCTGAGATTTCTTCTTTTATCCCCACTGTTAAAGTTGTCTTTTTTTCTTTATTTTGTTTTGTGATTTTGGTAGAGGGGGAAGATTTTTTCCTTTAGCGTATGGGTCTAAAGGTAGCAGTTGTCGTATATTGAACAGACTGTAAAGCCCTAATATTGGACTATATAAATAAACTTGACTCAAGGTTGATGTAACGTGCCATAATAGGCTGTCTGATATGACTCTACAGTACATTTGTCTGAGAGTCTAAGGTGTATTGTGTCTTTATCAGTTGCTCCACAGTTGCAGCTACAGGAGGGAAAGCTCTATAAATCATTCCAACAAAGGGACGCTTTGTGCATTGCACAGGACACACACCATCTTGAGCAAATATCTTCACCACTGTACAATTCTATGGCTGAAAAGATTAAAAGAAAAGAAGTGTTCCTAGTTTCAGACTTTATTATCCTGTTGATAAGAGTCACGCACACCACAGTCTCATATTCTGATCAGAAAATGGTGCACGGCCAAGGCCTGTCCAGTAGGTGGCATCACCACACAGCAGAGACGGACTAATACTTGTTAACACACAGCAAACACATTAAGAGAGAGAGGATATTGACCCCTGTGGACAGCTTACATTTGTGTGTTAACACAGCACTCATGCATTAAGATAAATGTCGACATATGGGATTATATTATCTAAGATTTAACGTTTTTATTGATTGTATCAGTAGAAATTAAACTATATCAATGCTATAACACTATGTGTAATTTGTATCACCAGATACATTTATCAGCCCTATTTCACAGCATAATGTGATCCAACACTTTCTCTGCACTGAATCTCTCAGGAGCAGATCTATGCTGCCTCCATAATAAATCTTGCATCTTTCTTTAGTCTTCCATCTCTCTCTTGGACGGTGTTCTGAATATTTTTTTAGTTCTATGTCATCAGAGTCACTGTCCCATTGTACTCTGATAACTCGCCCCTGGCTGTCAGAGCTCTGAAATCTCCTGCCAGCATCCTGCTTCATTCATTAGAAATGACTGCTTCAACTTACTATTTCTCATGACAACAGAGCTTTGGTTCCTCTAAAAGATGCAGTAACTGTAAAAGAAACACCACTACTTGTATCTTTAGGTATCAGATGCTTTAATGCTATGTTTTTGGTGAATGTTTTTATTGCTACATGAATTCACATTTCTTTCTACATTTTCTTGCAACAGAGGAATTTGTATTATGTAAGGGACATGGTTGGCATTTCAAAAGAGACATTTAGCTGCTCACTTATGAAGGTGAATGTATATGAGCATACAAATCAAATCAAATAGCTACTTATGATAACTTAAGTTTAGTTTAGTTTATTTAAAAAAAAGGGACAGTGTACATTCGTGAACATTTCAAGTTAAAATGTAAAAGCAGTTTTCATCCGTTATCCCTTGGCAGCCATAGACAATTAATACTTCCATTTCTAACCTCACCTTAGTCTGCACTGACACTCTACCTCTGCCCTGACACCAAGCAAAATCAGCACCACTACCGCCTGCAGCCATCTGTGCTTTCCTGCATCAGAATTGCCTGCCAAGCCCAAAATCACCAAATTGTTCGGTAAGTTTCTCAGTGCTAGTCCTTATTTGTCTAGTCCTTGCTTAAAGAGACAGAACGCAAATAATTCAACCTAAAGCTGAAGCCTGAAGTCTGAGGTAGGTGTGTGAGATGATCTTATGTTCACAGGGCTTCACCGGATAAGCATTAGATCACAGTCATTCATCTATCCCTGCTAAGACATCCTACTCTCAGCTGATGCTGTACCAGAGTTTAAAAAACGAGGGGGGGTTATTCAGTTGATAATCTCGTAAATCTTTCAGGATATGCTATGAGCTCTGTGCCAGCCTCACTAAAGTCTATAGGACTCTCGAAGCCCTCTGCTACTAGAAAAGAACACTGTTGAAATGGACTGAAAAGTGATACTTGTAAATCTTTTATTCTTGAAATCAATACTGCCATCTTCAAACATGACTGGGGAGACTGCCGTGTTTATCATGAGATACTTCAGCTGATTGGGGCGGTATCTAGGGAAAAATTCATGTGTCATGAATATTTTTATGCCGGTTTATCGGCGTGCACAACTTGAGCACTGGATGGAAAACGGTGGAGTAAATTCAAATAGTGGCATTTTGATGGCACTGAAGTGTTGTTGTGTGGGCACCAATCACACATCATTTGTGACATCACCTCAGTGCACTCCACAACACAAGAGTGAAATCTCTGGAAAAGAAAAGTGATGAACACCTCTTAGATATAAGGGGAACTGCAGGGAGTCCATGCTTGTTGACTGTTGAATGACGCACTACACTCAGAAAGATAACCTTTCACATGAACATGTTGTGCTTCTGATTCTGATTGCAGAGTAAAGTGCATTTGTATAGCAATAGTGTTCATGTTCATTATGATCCACACTGAATTAAATGTGACAGAGAGGAAATCATTTCAAGAGGATCATGA
This sequence comes from Scomber japonicus, assembly GCF_027409825.1. Lineage (NCBI taxonomy): Eukaryota > Metazoa > Chordata > Actinopteri > Scombriformes > Scombridae > Scomber > Scomber japonicus. Next base: position 24,154,171 of record NC_070595.1, read on the forward strand.
TTTAACAAGCTGTAATTGATTCAGGCTTGTGTCATTAAGGCCTTTGCAGTCCTCTGGGGATTGATCTAAGAAACTATCCTCCAGCCAAAACCACCATCTGCCTTTCCCATTCCAATTCCTATTTGTTTCATTGATTTCAACCATAAAGCCTGGAGCACCAAGTGAGCTATGTTGATTTTCAAGCAGTCAATTCTTTCAAATTACTTCACACCCATCTGTTCATGATAGACTTCATTTTTCAGCTCTTCAATTGCAACATTCAATGGAACATAAAGGAGTTATGTCTTTGTTCAAGCAAGGCAGGGACTGATGACTGGACAAGGGTGTCCTCAGCGTCTTACCCAGCGCATGCTGAGACAATTTCCCAACCCCTCACAACACCCAGAATGAATGGAATTTCATTAAGATTTCATTGTTTATTATTCATCCACAAGAAGATGAAAAAGAAAAGAAAGAAAGAGCAACAGGCCAGACCGATGGTATTCAACAGGAGCTAATGAGCAGTGTTTCGTTTTAATGACCTGCCTTTATATAGCCTCCCTTAATGCCTGGCATTTGAGTTTTATAGCTAGCCAGGTAATTGCAAAACTGTCACATACCCACAGACATAGCATACACTGTCATGAGCATGTGAGCCACTGTCTTGTCTTTTGTCTTTTATATAATGAAATAACTCATACTGTAATAAAATCATGTGGATGAGTAGAAAGGTTAAGTCCCACAGGAATGTATCTGAAGGGAGTTAATTTGTTCATATCATGGATGAAAGACTCACAGTACGAGTAAATGTTAGAGGCATGATCCCCAAAATAATGTTCATTCAACTGAAACACTTTACATTATACTGGCAAAATTACTTCTTTCCACTACCCCAACAGGGCCAATTCATTAAATAAATAAATATCAAAATTAAACCGTACAACTAAATACTGGAGCTATTAACTGATCAATTATCAGTGGTTAGTCTACAATAATAGCACTGGCTTCATGAGTTGAAAATAAATTACTCACTCACTCACTTACTAAACAAGAGCACACAACATCACAGGAAATAAATTCAGCTCCATTTCTCCTCCTCATCAGCAATAAGGAAAGGTGTTAAATTATTATTACTGAGTGAGGACATCACTGACCAGCTGCTATGGAGAACCCCCACGAAGATGTGTTTGTTTTTCAGTTGCAATAGTTACACAATTTCAAATGAACTATTTTATTTCACAATTTCATCTTTAAAAAGTGCAATCAGTGTGTAAAGGGCAAAATATGATTTCAGTGATCTAGAGGTCAACTACAATAAAACTACACAACAACAATATGCAGGATTAGAGAATACAATAAACCATTGTAAATTTGCTTTTGAGCTAGAGGGAGTAACATATTGAGGAATTTATGTGACTTTAATAATGATACACTAGCGCAGTAAGTCACAATGTTGTATCTGGGCATTTAAAGTACTTGCTGAAATCAGGAAAACGTGTGAAAAATAAGCTGCAAGGCTTTTCTAAAGGCATTTTTATCTACAGTTTGCAGGAATTCAGTAAATTAGAGACAAACCACATTTATCATATTTGAAGCTGTGCCTCCAGTAGCACTGTGTGCATTGTGTTGTCAAATATGATAAATTCATCAGGTTGATTATATTTTCCTCTGGTATTGCTTTTGCTGCTGATCGCCAATACAGTGACACCTTCCTACATATCATTTTGCCTCTACAGGCAATGGAATTCCTACAAGATTCATTTGGTCGTGGGAGTGTAGCATAAGATCCGCTCAGGCAATAGAGAGGAAAAACATCTGTGTTTGAAAGCACCCAAACAGGGCAGCAAGCAGCAGGCTGTGTGTTTAGATGCTCTGCTGCTGGTTATAATAATCTCATATATGAACCCGTCATGCACCCATGGCTCAATTCACACCAGGTCTGATTTTTTTCCCCAAAATTAGTTTTTTAAGAAGTAAAACAAAATATATGTACCAAAACAGCAGGTTACACCTACACATAGTATCTGCTGATGATCATGCAACAAGGCCGGTATAAATGGATAAAGTAGAAATAAGAGTACAGCTCTGTGAGACTGTGTTTGGGTACAGCAATGTTTTAAACCAAATGCAAACATCAGCATCCAAACATGCTCACAAAGGCGATACTAACATACTGACGTTTGGCAGGTATAATGTCACATTAGCTTAATTTTCATTATTAGATGTCAATCTGTGTGGGACATGGATTTCTGCACCAAATTTCATGGCAATCCATTAAATCTATGTTGAGATGTTTCACAAAAAGCATTAACACTGGTAGCCAGCTGAGCACCATGCAGGATTTTCTTATAAATGTTACATATACAATTTCCATAAGACAGCAACAGTTCTTTATTTCTGCTTGAACTTGCTTAGGGCATTGTAAACCAAAAAGCTAATGAGGTCAGTGTGAGGATACTATCAGAGCAGAACTAAACACAACATAAAGCTGCTTCCAAGATGACTGTCCACCCACAAAGTTAGAAAGTGCATACATGTGTATGTGAGTGCTCAAAAATATGTTATTGTCTCCTTGCTCCAGCTTGCCTGGAGGCCTTTTTTGGGGGAGGAAACAATGATTACAGGCTTATTCTTGAATATGAAGACATAGATGAAATACTGCTGGGACTATTTTATCCCATCATACACTATTTGCGGTAACAGAATCTCCAAATTCAGACCAGTTTACAGGCAAATGACTCACATATGATAAATGATGCTCTGTCTGGATCTTTTGGTACAGATCCAAACTAAATGCACCTAATTAGAATGGAGAATGGAACAGACAACTTTAGGAATAATTGTAGACAATTTATTGGTTTAAAATGAATAACTTTCAGGATAAATTTAGGGTTAAGTTAAGAGGATGACAGTGGATTGCTTCACGCTGTGTGGCAGTTTGTGCAGAATGTTCCTCTTTGACTGACTTGGGTAACAAAGTACAGTATGTTTTCCCTGAGCGGCAGCTGGCCTGTCAGAGAGAGAGGGAGGTGAGAAGTTTCTGGCACTTGCCAACTTGTCCTTGTAAAACCCCAAGTAGGATTGAGTCCCTGGCTGTCATAAATGTCAAGGTGTAACCATAGTAATGACCCTGTGATGGCAGGAGACTGGTGAAAGGATTTTGGCACACATTTGAACACAGCAATCTACAGCAAAGGGAGCATCAGGGAGCTTAGTTGGTTAAGCCACAGACTAACTAATCCATTCTGGGTTCCCTTCCTCTATGTTTCTGCTCGCTATGCTGTCCTCTAAAATCAACCTCCCAAAACTGAAGCATAAAAAGTTGCAGAATACATTATTGTGGTGAGTCATTCTTGGTGTCAGAGATTGTGCCATTACATCAGTAATTTCAGAGTTCAAGCTATGCACTGACCTTGAGTAACTTTAACGTGTCTGCAAAGACAGCACAGTAAAATAGAATGACAGACATCGTTTAGGAGCAACAAAAATGGGAGGCTGATGATCAGATGTATTTCAGAGACTGTAGCAGGCTCAGATTTAAAGTTAGAATGAATATACTGGTATCATAAGAAACTAAATGACCTAAGACATCCATTGGTACCAAGATAACACTCCAAAAGTAGGCTAAAGGGGGGTCCCTTGACCTCTCACCTCAAGATATCCAAATGAAAGTGGGTTATATGGGTATCAACAAGTCTCCCCTTTACAAACATGCCACTTTATGCTAATCACATGCAGTGTTTTGCCTGCAGTATAAATGTCTTATTTCTGCCCATTCTAAAAATGTATTTGACTATTTCTGCATAGTGGGGTCCCTAAACTGTCTTGGAAATGCATTACTTGGATGTGACTGGAGAGTTGAGACTCTTGTGGATTCACTGAGCCCTGTTGTATTCATGTGTGCTGCAGTTAGTCCCCAGTAGCCATTTCATTGTTGTGAGACCATTTTTGAAACTTGATCACACTGTATAAAATGACAAAATGAAGATAATCACAGCTTCATGAAACTCTACACCAACAGACTAGACAACTAGAACATCCAGGATGTATGGTTTTCCTGTGTATATTGATGATAAAGATGTTTTTGAGCAATTTCCAGAACAGAAATGCTCGCTATGAAAAATACACTAATGCACTTATACCAAAATCAAACATCTCCAAATATCAAAAGTTTTTGATACCAAATTACAGTATGAATGCTCAAGGTCTTGGTGTCCTAATGTGCTTTTGACCATTTTTAGCAATTCTCATGAGGTCAAAAATAGTTACATTTACACCAAATGTCAACTCAAAAATTGCTGCAAACACTTATGAGACATAAGCATGGGGGCTTTTAAATTTGAACAGGTGCCTACCCAAAACACAATGTTTATCACAGATTTATGACTAGTGCTGACTAGTGCACATATTTGTAGAATTGCTAAAATGTCAAAAAGGTCAGAAAAACATCAGCAGAAAACCAGTCACCAAAACTTTCAAACCTACAGTTAAATTTTTTTAAATAACTGCAGAAGCTACGAAATGTGTCATTTACCAGTAGCCACTGAACTGATTGTACTATCTGAATAAAGACAATATGGACTGAAGTATGTTTTCTTTCTTTCTTAAAAAATTTGGCATATCTAAAAATCAAGAGAGAAAATGATGATCCCCATTCTCAGATTCCTGTTGGACTACAATCATTGAGCTTTAACTTGCTCTTTAAAAATATTGATTTTCTCTGGTCTCTGATGGGATAGTTTATTTGCTGTCAAGCTGTCCTAAGGCCAGGATGGCTACTGAGAAATGAATACAGTGTGAGAGCTGTGGGTGAGGATTTATTGGCCACAAAGGGAGACTGCCAGATGGGTCACTAAGACTTGTGATGAAACCTAGATAGGGTTGCACGGTCCACACATAGCTCCACACCTACAGAAAATGTCTGGTGGGAAGTAACTTCAGATGACTGATTTCTTGCTCAGGACAAAGTAAACAAGTTCCACACATGATCACTGTTTTAAGCTAATACTTTTAGCTACAGGGTGCAATGTGGCTATCAGATGTACTCTTCATATGGACATTTTCATCATTATAAAGAAAAGAAAATGATTTTATCATCTAAGAGGAAGACATACAATATATAATTGTTTTATGTTACAGAATATTGCTATAGTCTGTCCACTAACTCACTCCTATGAAGTAAATGCAGTAAAATATATAATGTGTCTTGCTCCAGTTGGCACACAAGCCTACTGTATACAGTACTGCCATCTACAGCACATAGACTGATTACAGTTATTATAGTTGTAGAATTATACTTGATTCAATCATTCAATTTATGAGGTAACATTGTGTCTAATGGCATACACAGACATATTATAGTGTCATAAGGACAATAAACATAGATCAAACAGTCTGCATGGTGCCATTCAGCTTAATATCTCACCAGTCTGCCTGAATGCAACGCAGATATCACAGGATATTACCAGGAAATTGCAGACCAATATCTAGCCTGTTTTTTATATTTGCTGCAGCAGGGTTTTTTAACCTTCATTCAGTTGATGCCAACACTTCTCACCTTTCTGACTCCGTGCTTTAAAGACAAGTGAGGTACAGTCTTTGTATTTCTAAGGGGCAACAGGTATTAGGATTGAGTAATGCTGTATGCAGCTAAAATGGATTTGTAAGAATCGAATTAAAGTGATAATTGCATTCCCACAAGCTTGATATAGTTTCTCTGAAGGTGAGCTGTCTGCAGCTGTGATTCAGGAAAAAGTGTGAGACTATCATATAATGCGTGAAATAGAGAGGGGAAAAATGCAACAATTGGTGCAAGGCCACAGACATTCATGCTTCTCAGGAGGTTCTGGCTTTTGAATTGACACCTCTTGAGGTCAAAATGAATTCAGAGATCTATGAGAATTGATCTACTGACTAATGGTTGTTAAAAATGATACTGCCAAAATGATGACAAAATGTTTGATGTTCTTAAAGACAGTCTGACTTCATCTAGTATGATCTGAATCTCTCAGATCACTCACAGATCAGAGCAGCACACAGTTGTGAATGGTAGTAGCCTACAGGAGTTTCTGAATGCACACCAACCCAAAAGCTAACACTTATGAGAAGGCAGCAGTGTTGGTATCAAACTGCAGCTTGTTCCACATATTATAAAGATTATATAAATATTGTTCTAGAAAATATCTACTGCCAGAAAGCCAAAAGTAAAGGAAGAAAAATGTCAAAGGGAGGTTGTGATAAAACCCCAATATGTATTTAGCCAACAGCCAGACAGAGTTTTCAAAAACAAGATTTTTGTGATCACTCACACCATGCCTCTTGACTCTTATTCATTTACGCATTTCTTTGCTTCTCTCCATTATCCTATCAATAATAAGTAACTCTTTCCTGTTGCACTTCATCAAAATTAAGTAGGCCTGGCATTTTTCTGACTAACCTAACAATGAGCCAATCATTTATTTCTATCCTCCTTATCAGTCCAACTGGCTGCACAGGCTGACATCCAACATCCACCTGTCCTGCCATGGGACCATCTCAAACCAGAGTGATAATTGGTCTAGGAGCTTTATTCCTGACATCACCATCTAATGAGTCTCCATTTTATCAACAAAATGTATTAAGCAAAACTAAAGTAGTGTCTCCTAAATGAAATTAGACAACTCTGTGTTGTTTTCATCTTCCAAATTTATTGATTTAAAACTGAGAGCAATGTTACATAATGCTGTCAGATCTGTTCTGTGACTGAAAGGGAGACTTGTGATTCAACTCACGACAGCAGCACAACTGTTGGCACCAAGACGACAGTTTGTAATTAATGTGACCTCAAGTAGGTTCATCCCATAGTGATTTACTTGGCTGCTAAAGCTGTAGATCATTAAAGTCAAAAGTACTGATATGGCCACAGAAGAGCTAATCTCATTTTTTTCTAAATAGTTGTTATCACCAGCTTTTAATGTGCCAGACTAGGCTTCTTTCCACCAAAACAAACAGGCGGGCTAAGAGGGGAGGCATACAGACGCACTGAGCCTTAGCTTTTAGACTTTATTTTAACATCTACAGCAGTGAAACCTCACCTCTACTGTCTAATTTAAAGCGATGGTTCGGCGTAATTTTGACCTAGCATCATATTATAAGAGAACTACTGGATTACTTAACTTCAGTAACCTTTAAAGTAAGAGACTGAGAACAGAAGTCGTCGAACAGCCAACTGGGATCTTTATTGATGACACAGCGGAACACTGCAGACATCAATGAAACATCAACATCAGAATAGTAAAACAGTAAAACAGCCCCCCCACTTACGCCCCTTCAGACTCTTTATACTAGTGTCGGCGTGTGGGTGTCATTTGCTATTGTGTGCGTATCAGGTCAACTTGACCTGGCGTGTTCCAGCCAAGATTCGGTTTCCTGGAATTCTAAACAACTTTTCTCCCAAGTGTTGGCGTCCTGATCTCTTTGGGGATATCAATATGGTAAAAACAACTCCTTACAAGGCTTGTTATGACATCCCCAAACTGGTACAACTATTGCCCTTTTGCCTTTCTTGTTGTTTTCACATTTCACTTATGATGCACACATATCTGTCTCTACATAGTCCCTCCTCTTTATGATTTTATCATAAATGTTCGCCGAGATTATGTATGCTAAATGTGTGTGAATATTGATAGATATGTGATAATGTGAGTACAACCAGTGTTCCTCACTAACATGGATATATGGCTTAACGTGAACATGATATCGTTGAAATATCGCTCGATCACTGAAATACCATGTGGGCTCGCGAGGCACCCGCACAGCACATCTAAAGATCGATATTTCGACGATGTTTACAGCTTTAGCAGTAGCTACAGAGTAAAAGCCATCAGGTAAGTGTTATTTTAATAAACTCCTGGTGTACTTACAAACTTTCCAATGCATCGATTTATGAGTAAAGACCCTATTTTTACTACTGTAGAAGTTTGATAACAATCCAGGCATTATTAGTGGGGTCATTTACGAGATACACTGGTGGTCCTGTTAGCGCCTGTACTAAGCCATTTGGCTGATGGCTCTAACTCCACAATTTTTCCGACCAAATGAAAATAAACGGCTGAGGTGGTGTTTAGATAGACCTCATGGTGCAAATAACGCTAGGTCGAAATTACGCCGAACCATCGCTTTAAAAAAGCATTAATTGGCGCAATTATGTGATAGAGAAAATAATTTGATGTATCTGTATATATTTGTTGCATTTATTTTCATAATATACATTTAGATCTTGCATTTTAGAGACAGAGTTGGTGGACTGCTATGAAAAAGTGGTTTGTGCTGACAGTTGGAGACAGTGTGTGAAGCAGCAGGTCTATTATGTCTAATGACAATGTGCCTACCTTTTGTAGTTGCACATGCTAACCAATTTGTATGCCCTTCAGTTACGATAGTTACGATGGAGCCTTTAACATATATGCATCCTTTGTAGGTAGTCATGACGATAGTGCTGTGGATAAATTGGAAGTTGAATGCCTCCTAAGTGTGGAAAAACCTGCTTGTAATCTGCCTGGAAACAACAACATCTATATAATGGATATTGTCAAGAAGGAAGATAAACACCAGAGATAAAAACACAAAGAACAATAGAAATAACTCATTTCCATTCACCTAATTTTAATTTTATATTCCATTGCTCCACAAAAAATGTTTTGGCATGCTGCTTACAGATAATTTATCATGTAAAAGAAAATAATTACAGGTTAGAAAAAATCTAAATGTTCTCAATGCCACTTTCAAAATCCCTTATCTTTCACAGCCTGCAAATCAAAGCCTATTGTTACACTGTCAGCCATGAACATGTTTGTGTATTTCTGTGATCAGCTGCTCATATACTGATTGTGGAGGACACAGATGACTGGAAGCCTTAATAAAAGTGATTCTCATCAAGGCTGCTCTCATAATGAATGTCAAAAAACACACAGTTAACCCTTAACCTTTCAGACAGACAGAAAGGGAAACTGTCACCATTTCTCTAGCAAACAAAGCCTGTCTTTGTTAGGCCGGGACCCATTCAACATCCGTATTAGACACAGGATGGCTGCTGCTTAGGGTTGGGCAATATCTTTTCCTTATGTTCTATGATCTTGAATGTGTGATAGCACATCAGGTGTTGGTCCAATGCTATAGTTTTGTTGTAACTGAACCAAACACAGATGGAACGATACGATTTTGGTGATACTATTGCAATATTGTGACACATGCTAAGATAATGTGCAGTGAGTGGTGAGAGTGCAGTATAGTTTATACTGTGTCACAGATGTTCACTCTATAATGAAGCTGATTTATATAAGGAAGGAAATATAACCAGACAGAGGCTATAATGTAGTTATTTATCATTTTATTTAGTCTTACCGAATCCAAAATTAGTCTGATACTATATTAAGGGACTGGTGGAAGTTGCTTGATGTCCTCCTGATAAGTTTCTTTATATTGTATATATGTATCAGATTTGTCATCCTGTGTTCATATTGTTTTTCTGTAATTTTGCTCTCTTGGTCTGTTCTTTACACACAACATCTACAGCATGTCTGTCTGTCCTGTAAGAGGGACCCCTCCTCTGCTGCTCTTCCTGAAGTTTATTCCATTGTATTTATATGTTAAAGGATTTGGTTTGTGGAGTTTTTCCTTATTCAAATTGGGGGTTTAAGGATAGAGGATGTTGTATTGTTGTACAGAAAACCCCCTGATGGGTTATTCAAAATAAAATTGACTTGACTTGGATATGTCAGGCAAACAATTTTTGTGACAAAATACAACTCTAAGGATGTCTGAAGTTTTCAGCAATTTAAAACTGAAGAGCAAAACCAAAGTAAAAGTTTGATTGTGCTGATAGAATCACATAAAATCAATTTATATGAGGCACAAACTGCCAGCATAAACCACATACCTATTAAGACGCTCTAATCTGTTATCCCAGTTCAATGTGAAAGTATTATTGCTAATCCTCTAAAGCTTCATAGATTGAAAAGCACCATAAAACCATTCAGACAAGCAAAGAAAACTAATTTTGCTGTCCCCAACTTATCAGACTAACATATTGAGCACGCAGTACTGGTTTCCATTAATACCTCACAGTGAGGTACCTACAGGTGAGGAACGCTTTCATAGACAAACCCCCCCCTTTTAAGTAACATTCTTTTTTACCCACAGTCATGCTGGTTTCTTGGACATCTAAGTCATGAAACGTGTTATCTTTTAGGATAATAAATAAGAAGACCAATTTAGCATTGTGTTTATGAGAACAGTGAGAAGAAAAGGATGAAATGACAAGTTAAGTTATTTTTAAGTCAATGGTTTCCATTATAGTAAGTATGACTTTTGTCCATGTGAGCATAATATTGGCAGATATATATTGATTATTGTAAATTATTTAGATTGGCTAGCACATACATGTACCTTTTCAATGTTAGACAATGACAGGCCCGTCACATGTCAATCTGCCTGCACCACACACTACAAGTCCTGAGAACACTCATTGCAGCAATGAGCAATATTAAAGTCAGAAACCCTCCCAGAACAAGCCTGACCACTATACAAAAGTCCCATTTGGGGTTTAATGATTTCTGTCTTTCAATCTATCTATCTCTATCTCATCAGGTATGTTGTGGATGAGCCCTCTGACTCATTTACAACTAAATTGTGCCTCAGGCAACCAGAGAAATTGAATACGGTCACGGAGGGCACCACCTGAAAAATGTCTGCATCAAATATAAAATATAGCAAACCATTCGAAAGATAGTAATGATCTTATATTTTTTCTTATTACAATGGACTCTGGTAAGGATATCACATTTGTGGCACTGCAAGTATTTAACAACAGTAAATTTCAAGAGTCATCAAGACTTTTACAATAGCCACACTTTTTAAAAACAGACTCAAACATTATTACAGCTAGACTGACGATTGCTCACTAAGTTATTGTAGCTGTATGCTTACAAATAAGCATTTTATTTTACATTTTAATTATAAGAGAATAATCAATAACATGTCATTCTTTGGTTTGCTGCTTGCACCTCTGTTCAGAGCAAATATCACTCCATAAAAATAATATTTGACTTTGGATTAATCGGATTTCTGAATAAAAGGCAGTCCAGGAGGTTTCTAACATATCTTTAATCGAGAAAGGGTGGATGGTCCAATATAATTTAAAATGGTAATATGTGGATTGTTTAACCAATATGCAGTGGGCCTAAATGTGAGAGAAAGGGTAGCGGTGTTCCATAAAAGGATACACAATCTGGTACAGTGATGCTTGGGCTGAGGAGTGAACACATAACATAGGTGTCTGTCAAGACACACATTCATTTTTTTTTATTTATTTTTTTTTTAACAACATAAACTCCACAAAATCATTAGTATCACCAGATGATTCATGAAGATATTTTATTTTACTTGCAGGGAAAAGTCTGTCCTTTTGATAATCAGTCTGCTGGGCCTTTGATTAATGATGCCAAGCATATGATTCTTTCCCCTGAGATGAAGCCTATTTCCACTGACACCTTAATATCCTTATGTGTGACACAAAAACATATAGACACATGTCATGACACATGGGATTTTTTACCCCAGTAGAGACAACCTACATGTTACCTTGTGAGTTGTCAAGACATGCCACCAAAGGAGTCACTCACAGAAAAGTAGAGCATCAGTCTGGAGTCTCCTCAGTTCTCAAAGCAGATAACAGGTTATGAGTAAGTGTGAATTGATTTTATCCCACTTTAGTTGACATTATTTTCAAACACTAACAAATGTCTGCAAATTAAAGGTTTTCTACTCAATACTCAGGATGGATGTTTCATAGTGAGCTTGACAATTTTACACCATGTCACCTTTTGTAAGTACAAATTAGGCTAATGTCAACTTAATATGCTTTACAGATACAGTATGTGGATGACCGTGTTTCCCGGGATGAACATCAAAATAATACATTTTTAGCAGCTTTCAGAGTGTCAACAACAGCCTGTAGAATAAGCTTTAACTCACACCATGTCATGCCTAACAACACCAAAAATGCCTGCTGAAGTTGAAGTAATAGACTGTGGCTTTTTGCACCTCAGTTCGTGTAGTGTGCAGTTAGTAAAGAGTCCATCCATGTCTGATGTTTATTGAAACAGCAGCTTTACTTTGCAGAATGGCACAGTGCATGTATTATCCATTTACAGTCATTTTAGAGCACAATGAGATGAAATGAATGAAGGTGACCACAAGGATGATACATTGAAGTCTTTCAGCACTTTCCACTAGGGAACCTTTTCGGCATAATTGTAACAAATGGCGTTGTTGATGGTTAATGAATAATTTAATAATGCTTCATTGATCACTTATAAATCATTAATGAGAAAAAAACATTTGTGTTGCTAGGTTGCAAAAAATCCCAATGGCAGTGTTTACCCTTTCTGTTTGGCAATATAAATGTTAGGAATTATTTAATAGATTCTCATGGGCTTCTCACAGTCCTATTAGCTATCTTCAGTTGTAAATTACATAGTGGGCTCAAAAAGATGTAAGTAATTAATGAAAGGTTCCAATCATTATGCCTTTAGTTGTGTTAAATAGAAATGGATTTTCCAGATCATGGGCAGCACTTCTCTGGACCACAGCCTGGCAAGTGAAAAACAGTGTTCTAATTAAAAAGTTAATATCTGGTGTTAAATGCTTAGTAAAAAATGTTTTTAACCATTAATTAAAACTAATAAAGTGTGCTTAAGTCATGTTGGGTAAGATGTAACCTTAAGTGAGAACAGCCATTAATGCCTGTGACTATATTTGATTGCACTCCTAACCTCAATTATGAGCCATCTGTGGCGGAGATCACCAACAATTCATCACCCACCATGACTCTATGTGTCACAGCTTGACTTATTTTTCACCAAAACTGTGGCCAAACCCATCGAAACCAAAATAATAATTCCTGCCAATACTAATGGAGAGGAAACTACATTTAATTACATGACGCAATATAAACACTGGTGATGTACACAGGCCTTTACTGAAGGCAAAAATGTTCACTAAACCTTTCAAACCTTCACCACAGCAACTCTCTTGGCAATAAAGCAATTCCAATTCTACTTTGAAATGGTGGGGGATGAAGCTGTGCCTCCTGTGACATCTACAACCCACCAAAATACCAATATGTATTTTCTCCTGGGTCTGTTTATGTGCCTCACTGAGAACAATAGCACTCCTGAACACAGCATGCACTCTCATTTTGGCTGCTAAGAAACTAATCCTTGTGATTTTCATTTTGTTTTCGTTTTATGCAGCCATGTGGTTCTATGAGCATTGCAGTCATTCATGTCAACAATCACAATCACAGCTTTGTGTGTTTCATTTAGAAGAGATTCAACACTTAGTGCGTTCCAGAGCTGCACTTAATCCATTTAACATCATATGTGCTGCATTACTTTCTGGCGAGTCAGACTCATTGGAAAAAATTAAACGGGTGAGTTGGGATATATGTGTGTGCTCACACTAAGACCTAAATGACTCTTAACACCTGCTGTGATTAGCTTGGTCATGGACCAGTTATCGGCTGTGATGTCAGGTCCACACTGACACAGTTAAATGTTCCAGATCTCCACTAATAATGCCTGGATTGTAAGGCTGCTCAATTAATCGAAATTTGATCGTGATTACGATTTAGGAGCCAAACGATCTCAAAACTAATAAAATCGGGGGGAAACGATTTTTAATAATAATGAGACAGCGCACAATAACAAAGGTTTTATTTTGAAAAGCTTAGACCGGAAGCCACCTGAAGCCTCTGCAGCTCCGTTAGTTTGACAGAAGCTGAAACACAGCGAAATGTTTTAACTGTAAATAAAAGTGCACAGTTTCCAGCCTGCGTCAGACGATGCTGACTAATTATTAAAATCCAGGATATGATGTATGAACTATCATCATCTTAACCCGCTCAGCACTAATATCCCCTTACAAACTTTCCAATGCATGGATTTAGGAGTAAAGACCCTATTTGTACTACTGTAGAAGTTTGATAACAATCCAGGCATTATTAGTGGGGTCATTTACGAGATACACTGTTCCATTAGCTTCTGTACTAAGCCATTCAGCTGATAGCTCTAACTCCACTAATTTGCGACCAAATGAAAAACAAGGGCTGAGGCAGTGTTTAGATAGATGTAACGGTGCATATGACGCTAGGTCCATATTACGCTGAACCATCGCTTTAATGCAGACAAATGTTCTAACACAGCCTGTGAATTTCTTCACATTTTTTCAAGGTGTAAAGAAACATCTACATCTTGGCTAAACATTAGAACACTTTTATAGGGATAGAGGCAGGAGGAGGGGTTTAGGAAACAGTGAACAGCTATAACTTTCAAAATAACTAAATGCAAACTGAAAAATCTATATCCAAAGTGTTTGCATGCAAAAACAAAGCAGATATGGTATTCAGATTGTTAGGGATGGGGGTATAAAACCAACATTTATCTATTCATCCAAAATCTGTCTAGTTTTTTTGTATGTGCTGTGCTCAGCTTGAATGTAATCCATGGACAATTACAGTGAAGCAATCATACAAAAGACTGACCACAGGTCCAAGTTAAAGTGACCTTAAATGTAATCCAAAAGAAAATTATATGATGAGATGCAGGTCATTGTATTGCAGCCTTTGGATTTGGTTGGCTTATAAAGACTAGTTTCTAACCTTTATTACAGCATGAAACCAGAGTTAATCTAATATTTTAAAATCTACAGAAAGTCTAATTTGTCCTTTACTGCAACACAGTGCTCAACAGCATCCCCCTCACTTCAATCTAAATACTGTATCTGCACAGTGTGTAAACACGTCACAGGCACCCTCAACCCAATGGACGCTGTTTACTCTGGAAACGGTGAGGTCTTCTGTGCTATGGCGGGCCCTAATGAATGTAACAGAGTCACGTCACTTGTTTTCTTCCATCAATTTACTCTCCTAAAGGACTATCCATCCACATCAATTCACTTCAGCAGAGGCAGGTACGAGTGCCAGAGCGCAAAACTGTCGCTGGGAGTTATGTGAATATAAGCAATGAGACGTGGTGCAGTACTCTCAGCAGTGTTATGTGACAGTGGTTTGAAGGGATGCTTATTGGGTAACATTTGGTGTGAAGAAGAGGGGGCAGACTGTTCTCTCAAGGATCCTTTCAATTCACTTTATTCAATTCACTTTAACTGTCATTCTTATGCAGGTACATAAAAACGAAATACTGTTTCACATACTGTTAAAAACACTTTTAAAAAAGAAAACAGTGCAATAACTAACATTCAAATTGTCAGTTAAAATTAATACACTACATAGTTAATAAATAAGTGCTAAATTAGTTTTAAAATTAAGTGCATAGTGCATAGTGGAGGGGACAGACAGCCAGTGATTATTGTGATTATTGTTGTGTATTTAGTAGTCTGACAGCAGATGGGAAAAAGCTGTTATGTAATTGAGATGTCCTTGTCCGAATGCTCCTGTATCTCCTTCCTGACTTCAGAAGAGAAAAGTGTCTGTGAGAGGGATGAGAGGAGTCCTGGATGATGCATTTCCCTTTGCGTGTGGATCTCTTATTGTAGATTTCCAGCAATGGTAACAGCGGGACACCGATAATCCTCTCTGCTGTTTTAATCATTCTGCTCAGTCTCTGTCTCTCTTCTGCTCTGCTGTTCCCGTACCAGGAAGTGATACAGTAGGTGAGGATGCTCTCGATGGTCCCGCGGTAGAGCACAGTCAGGGCTGACTTGGAGAGGCCTGTTCTCTTCAGCCTCTGGAGTAGATGAAGACGCTGTTGTGCTGTCCTGATTACAGCTGTGGCATCGTCTCTGGGGGTCAAGTCTTCCCTGAGATGGATCCCAGGGAATTTGGTGCTCTGGACTCTCTCAACAGCAGAGCCACTGGTGATTAATGGAGGATAGTGGGCTGGCTGAGCCTTCCTAAAGTCAATTATCATCTCCTTTGTTTTTCCTGTGTTGAGAGAGAGGTTGTGTAAATTGCACCAAGTCATCAGGGTCTCCACCTCATCCCTGTATGCTAATTCATCTCCATTTGTGATGAGACAAACAACGGTAGTGTTTAAAGACAATGTGAGCCAGAAAGCAGGCTGACGATATATATATGTACATACCATAGATTTCAGTGACCACTGCATCATACATTTCAGTTTTCTGTACTGATTTATCTCTATTTGCTCACATTCATACACAGTTGTTAGCCACTCTACAGCAACAACACAAGAGTGATGCAGGGGCTGCAATATATATACACATATATGAATATCTATATATATATGAATGTGTATGTGTATGCACAAAATACACGTTTAAGGGGTATGAAAGTAAAGAATGTGTCACTATACAAAATTCTAAGCACTATTAGCTACAATGGCTGACAGCTTATTGTTTGTAATCAGTTTTGTATAATTTAATTCTGGGTTATTTATATTTCATTACTAGGTTCTAATAACAACAATGCTCCTGGTTAGTTCTGTATTAAAGATTCATTAAGAGGTTGACAAAGCTTTATTGAAATAGGGTTTGTTGCTGCAGCTGAAGGCAGCCAGGCTCTCTCTGCTGCTGCGGGAAAGCAACCCTCCTGCTTTCTCCATCTTTAAGTCTTGCCGTGTTACTGTAGCTCTTGGTATTACACTGCCATCTGTCCCTGCTCTTTTGTGTTTTGTGATGAATGTTACTGAACAAACATTGTGCAGGCCTAATAGATACAGTTTTCAAAGGGTAGCTAAAATCATACCCAGTCCCACAGGGAAAAATTGAATTGAATTGAATTGTCTTTATAGTCATTGCATTGAGGTCAATACAAATTTAAAACAGCTCCATCCTCGGTCATCACTCACACACGGAAAAATCATCACATTCTTTACTTTGTGAAGTACTCACAAAGCATGTGGTTCACTTCCAAGTAAGAAAAGCTAACGGTGGACTTTTCTGCAGGTGACAGCCGGTGGGCATATACACCAGACTGTTTATAAGATTACACCAATCTGCCTATTAGATATAGGTTTTTCTTGGCTTAGCTATTGCACACACAGAAATCCAAAAACAAGCAATGACACTGAAAACAGTAAAAGAAAGTGAAAATAATTGTAACTGAATGAAACCAAGATGAAGAGACAGTCTTATCTGTATAGATTTATTTTAGTGCTGTCTGAACCGGTCAAGGCAGATCTGCCCACCTACAGTATAGAGCCTGGTTCTGCTTGAGGTTTCTTGCTGTCAATTACTTGCCCATGGGGGAATATTGGGTCACTTTAAAGAGAACAGTCTAGACTTGCTCTATGTGAAAAGTGCCTTGAGGTAAGAGCACTGTATAAATAAAACTGAATTCAATTCAATGCTGACAGTTTTGAATGAGGCCATTTTTAATCAATGCAAAACGTTCAACTCTCAATACTTCTGTGTCTCAGAAAAATGAATCCACGGTCACTTAACAATGGGGGAAGTGTCAGCTCTGTCAGAGTCGAGGTTCTGCAATTTGTATGAAACAACTATTGCTTCTCATTGTAAGCTGTGAGTTAAACACAGACACTCATGCGAGACTGACAATAAACACTGTGCATCTACTGTACCAAGCGGTTTGGCCCAATGTTTCGCTACTCTCCCTGTAGACAAATAATGACTCTCTGTAGGCTTCACTTATGGTCAAAGCAACAAATAGCCCAACTCTCCACATAACTCAGCAAGCAACGGCATAACTGGATGAACATTTCCAATCAATTCTGTATATTGTTTGTGCTACAGTAACATACAAAAAGACATAAAAAGGATATAACAATTAAACAGCTTTAACACTTAGTCTAACTAATTCTCCAACCTCTCTGTCTGTCTGCCTGTATGTGTTTGTTTTCCGCATATCTCTTGAAGCCTTCATCTGAGTGACCTCACTCTTGGTGAGTACACAGGTGTGAAAAAAATAGGCAAAAGGCCATTTGGACACACAATATGTTTAATATTAATAAATTCTGAATACACCAGCGATCAACAAGCCGCTCTGCCCTGTGCAGAGGCAGGGCTGAGCTTCAGGGCCCTGCCAACTGACTCCAGCATGTCAGGGAGTGACCAGAAACAAGGCATGACTCAAGTGAGAGGAAAGCATGTTTAGCAGACCAGCAGCAAGTGACTACAGGAGGTGTTCAGCAACATTGTTGAGTGTAGGTCACTTAATTTTTGGAAGCACTCAGCACCTGGTAAAGAATAAATGTAGTGAAGTGTGTAAAACAGAGCAAATACTTCCACAGGCAGTTCAAAACTAGTTTATCTCATATCTCTGACACCATAGCAAATGTGAAGTGCCACTACACTTATCATCTAAAAGCCCAATATGATCGGATCGTTTTTTGCCGCCCCTATTTCATTCAAAATGAGAAAAGAACATGTATATTATTAGAGTATTTAGCCTATTATATCATCTGTGTGCAATAGAAGGTTTGTTTCTTTCATGTTATTGGTGTATATAGTCATACACATCTCATATCATCTCTACTCATTTTTCTATGTGTAAAAGTAGCTGCCAGATGCCGAGCAATCAGCCCGTTCTGAAAAGCAATGTTTTGAACTGGCTCACTGCACTAGTTTCTTCAAACAGAAATGACATCAAATCAAGTGACCACCACAATAGTGGTTTGCTTTAAAGAAGAAGAGAAGAAAAACATATGGAAATAAACAGAAGCAAATCCAAGGTTTGATATTTTAGGTCCAGAATTTTAGGTCCTGTTGTGATCTGAGGTGTGTGTGTGTGTGTGTGTTCATTTGACAGATTTGACGCAGTGGCATTTAAGCAGCATAAATATGCACATCCATGGCACGAGAGATAATCCTCACAGAGCCACAGGGTGCACATTGTATATATGAATAAAGCCAGAGCCGAAAATGACAGATTCCTGACAGACAGACAGACAGACAGGTGGACAACAGAGACCCTAGCTTGCAGACTCTTTTCATCTACTTTATTAAACCATATTATTAAGCCTTTTGTTGTGCTGACCAACTCTTTCTCCACTAGTCTGCTCCAACTCTGTATATGTGTATATGAAACATGATCTACAACAAGTTTCAAAAATATATAATGTGTTGGAAGTGACTTTGTGTTATACTACAACTGAATATGACACAAACACATATGTATCAGACCTTGTTCTTGTTAACAGTCTATAATAAAACTTACAGATGAGCCTTTGAAACACTGATTCACCCTGATAGTACCCGATTAGATTTTAAAGAGATTGTTGTCATATTATTTGAAATGTATCAAACTACTGAATGCCTAATGAGTTCAAACCACAGAATAAATATAAAAGGTTTCACAAGAAGTGGACTGAATCATTACAAAAAAGCTCATCATCTCTTTATATTAGCACCAGAGAATGACAATGAGAATTCTTGCAGCATTTGGCTATACATATGAAAGAGAAGAAAGACAGAGGAAGCCGTCAGAATCATCATTTATCTGAACAAAAGTCTGTAGATGTAGATCATACATGGCATCTCACACCTGTTAGTTAGTTTTGTGTCGCAACAAATCCCAGTCGCACCCGGCTCGGTATTGAAAACCAGAATGCTGATGTGGTTTATTAATAGCAATTTCTAACTGAGGGACAGCTTTCTGAAAAGTAATGCCATTTGTCATGATTCAATTGCCAGCAAGCAGGTTACACAACATATGGAAAAGATGTTGCAGTCACTCATCTACGACAGAAAAGTGATGAGTAGAGTTGAATTTGATCCTCTGGATCTCTTCAGACACTCTGACCTTTATATAGGATGTCACACATGTAAGTTGAACTGTTCCTTATACAGTACATGGTCAGAAAATTCCCTTTAATATCCCTTTAAAGGTTTCAGTGCCACATGACATCTTCTACCCTTCATATGGGATGGTGGCACTACAACATGCCTTTCCCATGTGCTACCAAATTACATAACACTGTAAAATAAATGTCCTAAGAATAAACAGTTAGATAATAATTTAGGAAATTATTGGAAGTACTTCAGAGAAAGTGTTGTCAAATAAAGTGTCATCAGAATTGTTAGAAATATGAGTATTAAGGCTTTTTGCAAATGAACTAACTACATATGAACCCAAACATAGACAAATACAAAGATATCTTCCTTAAAGCATATTGAAGAAAGAAAGATAGATAGATAGATAGATAGATAGATAGATAGACAGATAGATAGATAGATAGATAGATAGATAGATAGATAGATAGATAGATAGACAGATTGATAGATAGATAGATAGACAGACAGATAGATAGACAGATTGATAGACAGATAGATAGACAGATTGATAGACAGATAGATAGATAGATAGATAGATAGATAGATAGACAGATTGATAGACAGATAGATAGACAGATAGATAGACAGATTGATAGATAGAGAGATAGATACCTTTATTGTCATTGTATAGAATACAACAAAATTCAAAACCCAAGGCAGAGAACAGAGCTAAATTCAAAAATAATAAATAGTAAAATAGTAGGGCAAGATAAAATACAAATATTACACACGCAACCATACACATGCATACTCAGTCATACAAAAGCGCCAGTGAGTTAAGGCAACTTGAGATGGTAATTTACTTTTACATGCAATGTGAATGGTGGCATGTGTTTCAGTTGGTAGATGAGATGTCTGTGTTGTGCAGATGGCTGTGCATTCTGTTTACACTTCTCCTTGAGAGTAGTGCTCCAGCTATATCTGCCTCCCCTGCTCCAGTCTGAATGATTCTGAATTAAGTGTAGCACACAGTCTCCACACACACATGCACACTCACACATAGAAACACACATCAACACAGATGGCCTTTTGAAGGAAATAATTCACAAAACCTAATGATGTCTTAAAAAAACCCCATCACTGATCCCTCCCTTACTGCGATCACCTTTTTCTAGTTTGTAATCACACTTATTTTAAGGTTAGATTAACCTCTTAACGCACGCTGTTCCGTCTACGGGACGGGACGGATGTTAGGAGGTAGCCACAAGTTCTTCTGGATGTTTTAAACACCAACCCTTAAACATATATATTCATGCCGTACATCGTTGGAAAGCTTAGATTGTCCTGATTCATTCAAGACCACTCACGACTTATATGGTTGCTCACAGCCGTAATAGTATTAGCGGTTAGCTCGGCGAGCCACTCAGCTAAGTGAGAAAAGCTATTATGCCTACATACCTTCAAAGTCTTCCATTTATCCACAACGATCATCTTATGACTCAGGACTTTCTGTACAGCTCGCCAAGTATCCATTCTTGTGAAATATGAAATCCGTTTCCATAAAACCGAAATACATTCCTCAATATGTCCATGTATTTAGTCCAACACGTAACGTAATAACACAAATAACAAACCATATACGGTCCGTTTACGTCATTTCCTGACCTGCGCGTCCATCTCAGAGTACACGTGACTAGATGTTTACGACCATAGACATATAACATATCTTTATATGTCTATGTTTACGACCGTGAGCCTCTTCTGCTTCTGACGACACCACACACAAACCAATCGGTGCTTCGGATTAGGCAGTACATACATGTCTCCAACATAGACATATAAATTCTAATTAAATCAATAATAAATAATAAAATAAATCATTCTTTATATGTCTATGGTCTCCAAAGCCAATTTTTTTTTTTTTTTTTTTTTTTTAACAACTTTATTTTTGCTTTACAAAATAACAGTGCATACAACCATATGAGCATCATATTAGTAACAATTGGATAACAAATAGATGTGACAATAAAATAAAAACATACATAAATAGAAATAAATAATAGTAAAATAAATAACTAAAATAAAATAAAAAAAAGAGAAGAAAAAAAGTAAAATACACCAGGGGATATGAGCAATGGAAATTAACTTGAATTAAAGATATTAAATTGGGAGCACAGATGTATAGTTTTGATAGCTTTCTTGTTATTAGCAGAGGAAACTGACTTGAAATACATGTCTCCAAAGCCAATGAGGACATGTGACCGACGACAATGACGACATGGCTTTGATTGACAGCTGTTCCAGCCTATAGAAATATTCGGTGAAATGAAGTAGATATCTTTTTACAGTCTATGTGTATGACACTAAGCTATCAGGTTTGGCTGTCCATAAACAAACTCCAAGCTAATATACACATTTATTAGAGGATAATCTGCAGTACAAGCAAACTCATCACGGTGCTGAGCTTTGTAAGGAGCCCAGCAGGACACTGACAAAGATGTATGGCATTCAAGGTGACAAAGAGTAAGTAACTTTCCAACCTTCACTGTATGCTAAAATCACACAAGAATAGACATCTAATAGTCTGTTTTGGATGTGAAAGGACGGCAGGTGTAGGTATAAAGCTGGGTTGGCAATTTTCTATTCCTCAAGAGGAGCTCAAGCTCCTGTTTTATTTCACTGGCAAGTGAAATAAAGCAAAGCAACTGTATAAAAGAAGAATGCTTTGTTTATCTATAGTGAGTGTTAAATCTACAACTCCTGAGAGGTTATGTCGCCGTCTGTGATGAGTCACGGACAACCAAGCAAGGTGATCATTGCCACTGAATGCTCATTCAGGCAGAGCCCACCTGAGAAATCTGAGCCGACGCCTGCCTCCCTCCATGAACTGCATTATCTATCAACTCTGGGCTCTGAAAAGCAGAGTGAAAACCAATTCTGGTTTCATGAGATTAGGAAGTTGCTCATAGTGACTAGGAGGTCCACTGTTCAGGTTGTACTTTCAGATACAGATGTGAAGCAAACAAGTGTGCTGAAAAGGATTATCTGAGGTATATGTATCATCAGTTATATTATCATAATTGAATGAATAGCCATACCTCAATGTCAATAACTGTTCACATGTTTGAAGCAGGTCTCGTTCATGTGTAGCATTTGTGTCACCTGTGTAAAAGGCCTGAAGGAAATATATTTAATATTTATATTAAATATTTCCATCTATCCATCCATCCATCTTCTGCCTCTTATCTGGGGTCGGGGCACGGGGGCAGCAGCCTAAGCCCCAGCCACTTCGTCCAGCTTTTCCTGGGGAATCCCGGAGCGTTCCCAGGCCAGCCAAGAGACATAGTCTCTCCAACGTGTCCTGGGTCTTCCTATATCTACAGATATAGGCTTTAAATTCATATTTTTAATGACCAAAGAGAAACTTTCCTCCTTTGGCACATTAATTTGAAAACAGCCTTCTACTGTCACCCGATGCATCATTCTGCATCATAGTCAGGTGACAATAGAAAAACACATTATTCACTGCAGGGCGACTTTGAAAATAGGAACATCAAGGCTCAAATGGATGGTTACTAGCTGCAGCCAAACAGAAAAAGGGTGTATGATCATTTGTTTCAGTGTTACTTGATAATTAAAGTCTTAATTCATACTGGTACATAACTACCAAATTCAAAAACTCTCTCTGAAGTCTGGGATGAAAAGTAGATGAAAATTATTTCAAGTCCCTTAAAATCTGTACCAAGAAGAAGAGTAAATGTGGAGTACTTGTGGACTAATGTTCAGTACTCTATAGTCTCACTCACCCTGAAGACATGCTGCTATAAAGACGTTCAGATGCAAACCTACATACATCTAAAGGTTGTGAGTAGGCTGCCAAGCTCAGATACGGTACTGATCATGAAGCCTAAAAATAATGTTGAGCATTCAAAAGCTTCATTTGCATTTTAATTAGCATGTTCAACAGGAAATAAAACAAAAATGAAAATGTATTTCTTCTTTCTAAAAAAGAAAAACACAACGTTCTGACCAAAATAGCAACAAGGACTCCACAAGGAATGATTGCAAGTCCTGTCTCTAGATGTTCTTTAATGTCTCATCTAATTCACAAAGTATATGTCTTCAGTTTGATCTCTAATGCTTTGAGAATGGATGTGATAAAAGAGATTTAACGCCTGCAATTGTTCCCGAAAGAGGATTAAAGCAGAGTTTAGGATTGAACCTGAGAGCCTTAAGAAGTCTGGTGGCACAATCTGCAGCAAACACAATCAATCACACTTAACAGTTTTGAGACCAGTAGTTCTTTCTCTCCTCTGCACCGTAAACAATAACAACAACAAAAAAAAAGTAAGCAACGGCTGCTTTGTATGCCAGATAATGGGTTGTGACAAGCCTCTGAGCACTCGACTACAGCCACACCAGAGCTGACCAGCTGTCAGCTATTATATACAAACAGGTGACAAGATGTAGAGCAGCAGCTGTGCGGTTGTGACTGTTAAGTGTCTCCTTTATGATGGAGTATGTTACTTTACAACAAAGACATAACTGTATTTAAATTTTCTATTGTAATATATTCATAATAAATACCTGTGTTTGATTGACAGGTTATTCATATTGAAAATAAGCTAGTTATCAGTTTCAACAACACATAAAAGACAGAGGTATTCATTTGCTCTTTCTCCAACACTCCTACTGCCGTCTCATCTCAACATGACCCACAAATTCAATCACAAACTCATTTATAATCCAATTTTAGATGAAGCAGTTCAACCATACAGATTAATGTGTAATTAATTTGGATTAGCATGACAATTTGTCAAACGTCATGGATATGTCTATTGTGGGAAATGTAGAATTAGTTAGTATTCATATTCTCTGTCAAGACCAGCTGGAGAGATGAACAGCACAATGATATCATACCTGTGGTTCATGAAAACATTCAAAACTGAAAATGTCACGCTGATAGATTGGAACATTTTCATTTGAACTCAAGTCACCACAACTCAAGTTCCCACAACCTCAAATCTACAGCAGCGGGCAAATCAACAACCAAAATAAACCATTTACAAATATTGCAGCTTATGATCATCTTTTCCATTTCAAATCAGGACCTTCCAAATAAGGAGAGCGAGGTGTTGCCTTTCACACTCTGTAACCCCATTACCTCAAACTAAAGTGAACACTAGATTACTGAGAACACAAAGTGGTGCACTCATGTACTACAGATAACTACTTTGGCTAAATTGTGCTAACAGGGCAGGTATCATTATCAAAAAACATTTAACTTACTGAAATCTACCGAATGTCTTCAAATCTTATTAGGGAGCTCAAATTTAGCAAGAGAGACCATAATAATGGAGTCAGGGGCTTCAAAAGCCTCTTTTTCATGGAAGTTTTAAAATAAATTCAATAAAGACTCAAGGAAAAGGTATGTGTGGTAAGAGAGTGTTTCAAAGGACAGTGACAGTCTACCAATTTAGAATAGGGCTCACTAAATATAAGGATGTATATGGCAAATTTAATTGGAAAAACACAAATAGTGGATAGAACAACACCCTTCAGGCTCACCCAGTCACCACAATTGTGTCTCCTTGGAGCTAGAGTTACACAGTTATCACAGCAGCCAGACTCATTTTATGTAAATAAACAGCAATGTGTAAAGAGTACACATAGGGCAGACTGTACAGCTTGTCTGAGGCTTGTGACTGAGACTGTTTTTTTAGATAAGAGTCACAGTGAAAGTGAAGCAACATCATGGATTGTTGTTTTTATGCTAAGACCACAGAAAACACATTTCTACACTTCTGATTTCTAAATCTGGGGACAAAAAAATGCAGATAAACCTACTAACATATGCTTCAGATTGATTCATTATTACTGGTGACAGTTTTGAAAAATGTTTGAAGATTTTTGGGGTGTTGAGATGAGTACAGTAACATAATCAAAGGTGTATGACACAGATTTGATGGATAATAAATAATGGATAATAAAACTGCAGTTGATTATTTTTTCAGTCAATCAGCCCCAAAAGTATCATTAAAATAAATTGAATGGACAAAATCTATGAAGTGACTCACTGAGCAATCCAAGAAATAGTATGTGAAATTGAACGAATTAGCCCCTAACTAAGAGACTCTCTGGCAAAGAATGAACATCCAGCATTTTCAAAAGACAGGTATGGTAACCGTTGTAGATGGAAGAACATCACAGTTTATAGCACCAAGCTCACACTGCACCTTACAGCAACTTCATCAGACTCATTATTACCAAATCTAACAATCTTATTCTGTTTTAAACCTGAAAATGAGAGAAGGTTGGCTTAAAGCCACTGCAGAACATAACACCTTTGTTCTGTGCCACTGCCAACATATTGCAACAATACCTTCCAATATGCCTAAATAATGTATTTCTCTCACAGCAAAGTCGAAATGCCCAAGCATCAGTGGTATCCGTTGAATATTCTGCAGCTGCCTCAGGCAATTAATTGTTTGTCAGTTTACCCCAGCCTGAAGAATAATCTATCCTTTCAATTCGGGGTCTGAACCAGAGAGGTGCTTGATCATGCCTCAGTAATTAGAAAGCAAAATAAAGACGGTGACTTCAAGCTCTCTCCTGCATTATATAACCAATATCAGGGAAAGAAACACAGAAACATTTAAACCAGGGAGCCATCAAGGCAGCAGTGACCGTCAGTGACACTATGTATCAGCATGCCTGTTTCACTCTGGGAAAATACTGATAAACAACGCTACTTGGAGAACACTTTTGGTTTGTGTGTGTGTACCATTAATTTTAGAAAAATCGTAAACAGCCCTAACATTCAAAGGAGAATGATTACATCGCTTTAGATTACCCATGTTGTATTTCACAAGTCACGTTAATGAGTCATTGATTGTTCCTTGTGGCAAGGTAACTAACAAATCACTGCTTTCCCTATACTTAATCTGTTTCATTTCCCCCATGACCTTTTTGCCAGCTCCATGCAAGGTTTATGTCGGCACAAAGACTTCACAGAGACTCAGAGAACCTAAAACAGGCTGCGGTTGTGTCTTACAATTGTCTCTCTTTGACAATCAGTGCTGGTTTTCAGGGCCTCATTTAATTACTTTTTGGCCAAGTAATGTGAAATCATAAGGTGAGCTCAGAAAAGTATGTGTTGACAACCAAAAAGCTAGAGATAATACAGTACTCATGTAATCATAGAAATTGCAAATGTTGCTTGTCTGCCAACATATCAGAGAGATGAGTTCAATATAACTTCTTTTTTGTCTGGACTGCCACATCTCCTCCGAAACATAAAGTAACACCAGGTAGCTCTAGATGCTCACTGCATTATGACAATAACTGATAATAACTCTGATATCAACTAAGCACCCACTTGTCAATAGTCAGGCAACACAGAAAGTTAAAGGAGTGACATATTCTATTTCATCACTTGATTCAAATTAATAAGGAACTACAGATCAGCGAAAACATTTTCTGTTTGTCAAAAACACTTCAAAAAGAGCTGTGCATGACTCATCCCACTCTGCAGTGACAAAGGAGGAATCAAACAGGCTCTTTGGAAGGTGCTGAAAACAAATTTTCCTCCAAATGTTATAACTTGAGGTGATGAGCTCTGTCAAGGACCTTTTCATATCTCAGGACAGCTGAGCAGATGATGAGACTTCTAAGTTGAATGATTTGACATTCAGTCATCTTATTAAGTAGAAAGATCACTGCAACTGGCAAGCAGGCCTGAAAATTCAACTTACATGTGTGAGTCATGTCATCATTATCACACTACAAAAATACAAGGTAAACCAACCTAAGCTAAAGGTAACCAACCTAAACACAGTTCATACATATTGTATATCACTTACGAAACTACAGAAATCCAGAAACCATGATCTGAGTTTACAGGGGATGATCAGAAAACGTCACATTGCAGGTCCATGAGCAGGTAGAAAAGTGTGAGGGCAGCAGGACTTGTTGCACTTTTGATAACACCCTCCACAAGTACAATAGCCTAAGTAGCTGTAAGGGGAAGTTGAACAGCACTGTGATGGTTTTCCATCACACTGACCAATGCCCCAGACATGCCTGAAGGCTATAATTTGGTTTTCTTACCACTGGCATATTGCCACAAATACCACTTAGAGGACAGCTTGTACTAAGGCTTTTAAAGCTACTTTTGACAAAGAGACAATTCTGCACTTTCTAGCTGCGTTACAAATCTGCAAAAACATTTACAATCTTTTGACACATGATTACTGCTGAAAACACACACTCACACTGACATCAGGGAGGCCAAACACAACATGAAATGACAGTCACAAATATACATCAAAACCTGTCTTTCTATCAACAGATTAATCCCGTCCATACAACTTTACATTTGCATAATGAAAATAACATAACATTAAGGTTAACAGCACTCACTGGGATGGATCCCCATTAGAAGCTGAGGGGCTGGGATATAGAAAAATATAGACACCTAGTGACATCACTCACAAGTTTGTTAGGGTATTTTTTGGATGTAGGTTGTTTACTCACCATCATAACCAGATGTTTGTTGTTTGTAGAAAATCAGGAAACCCCAATTCTTTGAAGGAGCTGATGTGGAGAGAGTGATAGACCCCAAAATTGAGGCAATCCTTCCAAACATTGTGTTGACACTTTTATCTGGTTGATTAATCACTCATCTAAAACATGACTTTCTCTGATGGACAGTGAGTACTTTCCATAGACTGTAAAAAAAAGGACGTAAAGTGCTTTGTGCCCTCAAGGTAAGCGATATTATTGTCAGCATCTTGATTTAAGGAGCCAAAAGTGATGAGTGGGTGGAGCTGACCCTCGCTAGCTGCTAGCTTGGTTAGCATGGTGCATTACAGTATGGCTAACGGTGCTAATGTTGATTTTTTTTTGCTGGCAAAAAAACAGACTTTAAGCAATTAAAACAAAATGTACTGGGAAAACTTAACAGCCGACTGTGGTGGAAAGTGCTGTAATTTCCCTGGTGAGAAACAAAGTCATCAGAGTCTGCCGACTTTACTTTATTCCAGGGTAAATTAACTGCACTACCTCACCTTACTCTGTTTTGTTTCTTATTGTTTTGTTTATTATTTACTGTTTTGTACGGTGTCCTCGAGCGCCCAGGGAGGCGCCTTCAAATAAAATGTATTATTATTATTATTATTACTTATTACAGCGCGCTTCACTTATAGCTAAACAGATGAACAGATTTAATACATGGACACTGTTAATATGTGGGTTACCATGGTTACTTCATCAACGCTTTCGCTGGTAGTAGGTATCAAGGTAGCCATGCCCTATAGCATACCCTGCTTCATCGTTTATTTTACTTTAAATGGGAGCATCATTTACTAAATGAACACCATGTTGTATTGAGGAAAACTTGAAACTAGTGATTGAGACCAAAAACCCATTAGGAAGGGGTTTACTGTAATGAAACCAGTTAGAAGTAGGGTCATTTTCTCATTGGAGTTCTTTTGTTCCACATTGGCTTCACTTTTCAGACCACCACCCATTTGGTAATTTCAAAAGCCGTTTTGCATCTTTGTGTTTAGTGCTGCCTCTGATGGCTTGAAAGAAATTAAAAGGGGTGTTGGAGCATGGACTTGCAATACAGCATCTGACCAGGTGGGGTTTAGTAGCCAATTTGCTCAGTTCTAACATTTAAATCAGTGTGATAACTGAAAAATATTATTCTCCCTGCTAGTTTTACTCACCAGTGGCTTTTTAAATTGGTTGTAATTGTGAAGTGGGAAGTATTTTGATGGCCAACGTGATCAAAGACATTTTCTTGAGAGCCCTTTCTGGGTAGTAGCCTACAACACAGTGTCAATCAATCATCATAATATGGAAAAGGCATTACGCCTAGAAGGAAAGTTGTGATGCGCCCGAATGACCGAATAAGATTTCATTTTGTCAATTGATGTCAGTTTACATCTACATATTTTTAATCTTGGTGTCCACTTACCACGTATCAAAATTCAGTGCATGCATTATGCTCTATTTAAATCAGTACCATCAGTATGCAGGACTGGAAATCAGTATCACAGGAGGCAGCCTCGCTTTGAGTGAGTGTCTCCAGCACCTCCTCGGCGCTGTTTACTGTCTGTGCGTCCTTTAACATCTACGCGCTCTCCAGCTGGAGACACTCACGGTGCGCATCACAGCAGGAGCGCATTGGAGCTTCTTTTTTTCACAGGCAAGCAAGTGGCGTTTTTATTTTCTGTGCGTGTCATTTGCTCCTCGTTCGAAATGCAGGCTACATTATGGGATTATTAAAAGTAAAATTCACACCGCAGAGAGATTTTCCACTTCGATGCTGCTGAGAAAAAAACTTGAGGAATATGCATTCATGGAGAAGATCAATGTACCGAAAGCACTGAAATACTTCAATTCTTATACAGAAGAAGCATTTTGTCAACACTAACATTAAATCCAACCACAGGTAAGACTTTGACTTTGTTATTGTCCAGTTGCATTTTGCGAACTGTCACATGAGATGCACATATGTCAGTAGATGTATATCACCAGTGATAATTTCAGGTAGATTTAGTGAAGCAAAATATTCAACCTGCTCAATTAATTCACTCATCTAAATGTCTTTGCAGTTCCTAATGTTTCATTGTTCTAGCAGGCAGTTTTGTCTTCGGTAAAATCATTATTTTCTGGCAACAAATTGATTTTACTTCATATCACAAAATCAAAAACATTATCCTCACCTGAGTCTGTTCAGAATTTGTCAGCATTATTTCAATTCCTTCTCATTTTCCATAAACTGGCTTTTGCATGATTAATTCTCAGCATGTAATGATTTATTCAGCTGACCCTCCATTTTCTATCCTGCTAAAAGCAAAGGTGAGAGACACAATTAGTGGCCTTGAGCAGAGGAAGAAAAATAAACACTGCAAGAAAAAACTTTAAGAAACCACTTTATTGAAATAGTATCTTTCTAGTTGTTCTGATGTCATTTCACTTTCACTTTTTAACTTTATCTTGACTGTAGGTACTGGCTCTTTTTTATTGAGAGGATACTTGTTGCACAGTATGTCGAGTAGCTAAAATAAAACATTTTTCTAAAGGAACTCATAAAGTAATATTCATCATCTCATAACAGATTTGAAAACACATGAGAGTAAAAACAGTGACTTCTGATAGATTTGATAATCCAAGTGCTATAGAGGACATAATGCTTGATTTCGGTGGTCTGTTGTGCTCTGTTTTCTGTAGGAATAAGAAATGATCACATGCTTGTTTATCTTATACAAGACAAACAAAACATGTTTCTCCCAGCATTTTTCCATCAGTTACCTTATGCAATATTTTGTCCGTTCACCTGACTCAGACAGACACATTAACCAACACCCCTTACCAACAATTGTCCGGCTGTTTGCCAGACATATAAGACTCCAGGCAGCGCCCATCTTATCCTGCTGCCATGGAGAAAATGATAACCCGGCATAAGAAAACCTCTTATGTTATTGGCCCCAAACTAAGTTGTCAGACTAGCTTTGCCTCCTGTGCATTGGCAGTGACAAGCACTTCAATCTAACTGCAGCAAGGCGATTGGTAGTACAGTGATTGCCCTCATTCAATTACTTAGGCTGGGATTAATTTACATCCCATGCCCACCCCCTAATAAATTGAAAAAATGTGTCAGCAAAGAATTCAGTGTAACCAGTCATAGCTGATCATTTAGCAGCATGTGAAGGGCAAGCCCTTCCACAGGAAGATCTTATGACTGCAGGGTGTGAAGTGATTTCCCTTGGTGGCAGTGCCTGACCAAACAAACACACAATGAAGGTTTTGTTTTAGGGGGTAAGCACTGCCTTTAAGCTTCTGGGGTGCTCTTCTCTACATATGCGCAATATGTATAATATATGTGCAATCAGTGTGTTCTCAGGAAAGAGGATTTAAATGCAAAATTCATAAAATCCCCTGGGTCATAAGGGTTATTAGAAAAGAACTCGTGACCAACATTATTGGACCATGTTTTGTCGATCATTTGAACTCATTACATTACACTCATTACATTCAGATCAATTGGGTCAACACACTTACATCTATCTGCAAGTTGTCTGGGGAGGAAGGCAGAGAGATCACATTTAATATCTGATGAAGAAGATGTTCCAGGTTCTCACTTCCATCCTCTAGAAGGCATAAAATCAAAATTAGTATCAATATCAAATGTAATCATTATTTTATGCTCTGTAAACTATAGACCATAAGTCTCAAGATTGTGAAAATGGCTTACGTCATTTTTAAGTATTTTACTCTGTCATTGACATGTTGACGTGTCTTCATGTGTAGGTGGAATGCCATAATCTATGTGAGACCGAGAGACAGAGGCATAATGGACTCCTGGATATTTCCATCATCCCCTCCCAACCTGTCGGAGCATCTCATGTATGACAGCTTCATGCAGGGCAATGAGTCAGACCTCCCTGGGAACTACACAGACCACAGCTTCAACAGAACCAGTACGGTGGTTATCACCTGCATGTACTTTCTGGTCTGTACAGTGGGACTCTGTGGAAATGCCCTTGTCATATACGTCATCCTGCGCTATGCCAAGATGAAAACAGTCACCAACATCTATATCCTCAACCTGGCAGTAGCTGACGTGCTCTTTATGCTGAGCCTGCCTTTCATTGCTATCCAGCTTGCGCTGGTCCATTGGCCATTTGGACCAGTGCTCTGCAGGGTAGTGATGACCGTTGACTCCCTGAACCAGTTCACTTCCATCTTCTGCCTGATGGTCATGAGCATCGACCGCTACCTGGCTGTAGTGCATCCAATTAAGTCCACAAAGTGGCGCAAGCCTCGCATGGCCAAGACAATCAACCTGACAGTATGGGGAGTGTCTCTGATGGTGAACCTGCCCATCGTTATCTACAGCGGTGTGATCACAAAGCATGATGGATGCTTCTGCACCATCGTCTGGCCTGAGCCTCAAGAGGCCTACCAAACAGCCTTCATGTTCTACACTTTCATTCTCGGCTTCTTTCTTCCCCTCATGGTCATCTGCCTTTGCTACTTGTTCATCATTATCAAGGTGAAGTCCTCAGGCATTCGGGTGAGCTCTTCCAAGAGGAAGCGTTCAGAGAGAAAGGTGACACGGATGGTGTCCATTGTGGTGGCAGTGTTTGTCTTCTGCTGGCTGCCTTTCTACGTCTTCAATGTCACCTCAGTAACAGGCACCATTAGCACCACTCCCATCCTCAGGAGCACCTTCGCTTTTGTGGTGGTTCTAGGATATGCCAACAGCTGTGCCAACCCTATCCTCTACGCTTTCCTGTCAGAGAACTTCAAAAAGAGTTTCCAGAATGTTCTCTGTCTTAAGAAGGTGGGTGGGCTAGATGAGGTTGAGCGCAGTGACAGCCGACAGGATAAGTCTCGCATGATGAATGACCCCACGGAGACCCAAAGTACTCTGCTGAATGGTGACCTGCAGACCAGTATCTGAAGGGAAATTCATAGGACAGCCATCTCTGTGAAACTGAACACTATCTGCTCTTTTCAATTACTAATCAAAAGGGAACGCAGACAGAAATGACAAAGATGTTAAACTGCACTGTTCCTCTATCCACCTTCATTCATTGTTGGGTTTCCCTGACCGTAAACAAATCCATTATAACATAATCAGAAGGTCAAATGTTTGCTCTGTGCTGTAAATGAAATGATAATGAAATCTGGACCTCAGTGTATTGACTGTGACGTGGTAGAACAGACACTGACGCCCACTTACTGGTCCCCTGGGCGATATGAATGTCACTTGGAGACCGAGGATTATATACATACTTTATAGCAGAAGGCCTGTGCCAAGTTTCTATAGCTCTATAGCTTCTCCAGTTTCTTTCTGGGGAATGTTTTGACTGTATAACTGTACAGATAATAGAGGTGTCAGATTATTTTATATTTAGAGTCATTCAGTTTGGCTGGCGTGTAAATAAGTAATGATTTCTTTTCAGTTAAATGAATGTCAGTGTCATTTATTCTGTTGTACAGCAGTGTAATTTAATGTGATGGCAGTGTGCACGTCTTACATTTAATATGAATGTATTAAAATGCAAATGTGAATAACAATGTTAAGTCTGTGGCCAACCAAAATGTAGGTCTGTGTTGCTTTTATTCTGCTTCATTATAGTTACATACATAATTTATATTTTGTTAACGGTAATGGCTATGGTTGATACTCCAAGCCAGCCTCGAATCAAAGTGCTGCTATCATGTATAGAATTGATTATACTACAATTTTGTACATAATTACATAAATGTCACTGTATGCCTGTTTTTATTGGACTGAATTTCTGTTTTCCATCATTTAAGTGTATTATGTAACTTTTAATTGTTTGCAATTGTTACAGTTACTACTAGTGTCAAAAAGGCCAGACTGCATGATTCTAAATTATTCAACATGAAATCTGAGTAGTGTCTCAGCATCATGTATTTTATGTCATCTGAGAGTATAACAGTAGCTCAGATGATATTTTACAAAGTATTATTTTACTCACCTCTCCAGGGGCTGTAGTGTGTTACAGGTCATCTGTTGACTCGCCACCATTTCCCCGCATTTGGGTAGAGTTATGAGAAGAGGATGGGTTACTGTTCTGTTTTGGAAGCAGTGGGAGAGAGTTTTTAAAAGGGTTTAAAAATATAATAGATTGCACATGTCTGGGTCTTTTGGTGACTCCGACATTTCTCTACTTTCTTTGACTTTGAGAATAAGGCTCTGTCCTCTAGTTTGTCCCCTGCAGCCTCTCACTGCAAGCTTCTTTCCAGAATTTGTATGCTGACACTGACCCATCCTTCTTTTATAATCCTTGACACTTGGAAGGCCACATTTCAAGTGTTGTTTTTGTCTCTGGGTGTCTGAGAGATGTGAATTTTGAGAAGGGCTAGAACACTTATCCTCGAGAGGCTCTGGTGTTCCTTTATCATCATCACTGCTGTGCTGCTCTGGGAGTCCACAGTTCATCCTGCCATCCTGTGACTCCCTCTCACACTGTAGTCAGATTACTATCTGTATGAGTTATGAAACCTACATGTGCAGGCTCCCTCACACAAACCAGAACCAGGGACAGATTATGATTAATGTGCAACGAATAAGCTTGTCAGTCTTTGGCAAAATTGTGAGGTAAATTATGTCCCACAGTCAGATGAATAAAATTAAATTCAAAAGCATGTTGTTTTAGTTACGTAGAGCTTCTTCATGTGTGAGTCAGGCATGACACACGGGAGTGCAAACACACACACACACATTGTTAGCCCCCAGCCATGACTAATCAAATTCCATATCCACTCTGTGTCTCCTCAGTATTGTTGAATTCGTTATCTGGACTCTTAACATCTTATTACCACTATAAGACACAGCGCACCTCTAGTGTCCTATTTTTCCATAGCAACAGTGACCAAGAGTGTTTGTCCCATGAAAGCCTTCATTAGCGTAATAACAATAGAGATATGACTCGACATGAATTATGAATGTAGGCATTGCTCAGATGACTGAACAAAAAAAGGCTATTTTAGGACCACCATTCACCATCCAGCTACAAAACCAAATCCCTGCATTACATAAAACAAGAAAAAAATGTATTTTTTTTTGTGGTATTTGTACAAAATGTGAGCCAGAGCAAAGCAAACACCTTGCTTAGTGTTTCATAGTATCAGATATTACAGACAACGTGACTTTGTGTACTGTTAGTTGATGCAGAGCATGCATATGTTGTACAAAACTGTCAATCGAGTGCAATTGTTGCAAATGCTTAGTATTTGTCAGCTTTTTTACAACTGCATTTCTGATTTTCTATTTGTTCCATTGTGTTTTAGCCAAGTGCAGTGAGCTTTATTTTAATTGTTCAAATGTTTTATGTGGTTTGCAAAATGTTATCACCATTAAGATTTTTACTGTCTCCATAGAAAGTTTACATTGTGTGTACTCATCCAATTTCTGTTCAATTATACAGCTACACCAAGTTTGATGGCGAAAACAAGAATTGTGTACAGTTGTGTTGAAATTAAATAAAGAATAAGTAACACATAGTGAGATTCATTTTGGTGCAATACTGCAGCGCCCCTATTGGTGAGACATTTATAGAGGATAAATATTTTAATAAATGGAAAATTTACTTAATTCAAAATCTTTTTAATTCGTGGCAAAATATGTTCACATTATTTTAATGTCTGTATCTTCCACATCACAATTGTTTTTAAAATAATTACAAGTTAACACAAATCACAAATGAATGTAGAACAAGCTTGTCACATGTAATCTTGCAGGTATGTTTAATGTCTGCTTAACAGTGTACAAATGTGCATTTTATGACAAAAATGTTTTCTTTGAGGCCTTTTAATTGGGGATTATAAATTCATTTTCTTCACATTGATTTCAGTCTGTAAGGCATTTGCATACCCGCATAGTGCACAATAATGAGTGCAGGTTTTGATTTTTTTTTGTCAGACCTCATTGTGCTTCTTGGTTCGGCCACAGAGTGGCAGCATAATCAAATGTAAAAGTATAGCTGCTCTGTGCTCAGAGATACAACAGTGAGTTTTAGTAGAAAATCTAAAGATGAGAGTGTGTCTGCAAGTGTGTTTCACTGTTTTCAGTCCAACTCTGGGTAAATAGAAGCTCATTTCTCCTTTAACTGTCCATGAGAACACCTTTAACACAGGGACTGTACAACAGACCGCTTTGAACAGAAATAGAGGAATTGGTGCAGAGAAAGTGTGGAAAGAATATTAAGCAAAAGACAGCACATACACATTCCAGTTTTGTTCTGAGTTTAATTACTGAAACGTATAATGAAGCTCTCCTCTTCCTTTTCGTTTCAGCTGCGTCCCTGAATGTCCTTGGGTGGCCTTAACTGCTCCATGATACATCAAAACCATAGTGCGACCATTTCACAAGTTTGACTGTTCAGAAACCCACCGTTGCCCTCTAGCTGAGGTTCTGCAGCAGACCAAAGGATATGCATGTTTATTTTCTATTACAGAGCAGCTAAACAGGGGTTGTGGTTTGTATGTGGCATTACTTTGTGATAGGTTAGGGCCCTCATCTTATACATGAGTGGATTTTTTTACTTGTTTTTTAATACATACACAATCAAGTGATATTGAAACAAAACAGACCACAACACCCTGATGTGTATGTGCATTATCTAAAGTCTGACTTCGACAGCATACTGATTGAATAGAGCACTGGGTTTACTGCACTGCAGGGGCAAGACACACCACGAACCACAGCAGTCTACACCAGCCACACAGTTGCCATGGAGAAGATAACACTGATGGATTCAGAGCCAGGCTGTGGCCACACAGTGCCCATATACGTGCAATGTGTTTTACCCTCTATATATCCTATACGATCGCTTTCCCATCCCCAAACTACAGAACAAATATCATGATGGGCAGCAGGCCTTGAGGCATTACTGAGGGCACATAAAATTATTAGAGCCCAGTTGCATGCAGTGTTGTTAAATTGGGCTTTTTTTTCTTTTCTTTTTTTGCACAGAGCATTCAAGGTGTTCAATGAGCAGAGACCACAGCATTCTCGCATAATACAGGACCTCAACTGGAGTTCATGTATTGGAGTCTTCTCTTTAGAATGCCATACGAAACCCAAAGCTCACATTCAACATACAATTCATAAACAGCAAAGGTGAGCTGATTTAATTATCACCATCATTATACCAACAATTCCACAAGAATGAAAGTATAATACGTCCAAAAACATTTCCAGTACCAGGACAGCGAGGGACATATGACTGTACTGACATTTTTTTTTTTTTTTTAAAAAGACACTGAAAAGAACGGTAAACAAAATCTCAAAATTCAATGAGTTGCTAAAAAAAATAGATATTCCCTGCCCTCAACCAGACTTAAAAATAAAACAATCAACACAGTAAATAATGGAACATGAGCACACTCAGGTCCAAATCTGTTTAGTTTCCATGGCAGCGCTTACCCAGCAACTGGCAAAGGCAGCGTCTCTACACTCTCCCATGTTTTCTTTGCTCTTAAAAAATAGATGTATACTACTGTAGATTCATACAGTATTTCATAACTAAAATCACAAGTGATAAGAATCATAACCATACCTTTAAAAATGTTCTTGCAAAGTTCATAATACGTTGATTTTATTTTTATTTTTTTTTATTTTTTGCGTTCAGTCCCGTATGCATATGACAACAAACTGTCTTCCATCAAGTTAAATGCTTGGTCAGTTGAAACGAGAGCACCATGGGAGAGAAATGGAGGGGGTGGGTGGGTGGGTGGGTCAGTGGGTGAGGGGTGTCAGAATACTGTAATAAGAATCCAGATGTGCCCAATCGACATGACAAGTCAGTCACTCTCAGACTCTGCCCCTGTAGCAGGAAGGGGAAGGGAGAGAGAGTGAGGTGGTGGGGCCTCTTCTCTCTGCCCAAGCCTGGAACTGACAACGTCTAACTCTTCCTCCTTCTCTCCTCTTCATTCAGTTTTGTCAAGTAGATGCCAAGAAGTAGCTCAGTGCTTGTTTTTTTTTTTCTTTTGAAAGGTTGCATGATTTCACACGTCTTTTTTTTTGTCCTCCAGAGCTGAAGGAGCAGACTGGTAGTCAAAGAGTTTCAGGTAGGTTTGTGTGTTTGTGTTTCATACTGTCCCCAGTCACTTGACTCTCTCTCATTAGAAGTGGTTCTTCATGGTCAGTGGTCACGAAGACTACTCATACTCAAGGAACTGTTTATGATAGAATAAGAGATACCTGAGGGGGAGAAAAAAAAAAATTAGGTGGGGCTGCAACTAATGATTATTTTCATTATCAATTAGTTATGTGGTCCATGAAATGTCAGAAAATGGTAAAAGTCAGTAAGTGTTTTCAAAGCTCAAGGTGTAGTCTTCAAATGTCTGGTCACAAAGCAAACTATTCAGTTTACTGTCATAGAATACTAAAGAAACCAGAAAACATTCACATTTGAGAAGCTTAAATCACAGAATTTTGTTCCTTAAAAATGACGAATGAAATGATAAATTTAATAGATTTCAACTAACAGACTAATCATTGCAGCTCTACATTGGATTCAGCTTGTATATTGTATAATATTTTGGGGTATTATTCCTTTCCTTACCCTTCACTATCAAGTACATCCTTAATGCTGGCCTTGGTGATTATGGCATCATCACATTTGAACCACTGGTCTTTGTGCTGGCGGATGAAGCTGGTGTAGTGGCCACTCTCTAATGTGCCTTGGTGGTTGACCACCGCAAACAAGGAATACCTGAAAAATAAAAAAGACATTTAAAAAAAGTGTGTGAGCAGACTTTTATTTGCTTGCCTTTGTTCTGCTGTCTGACTTCACCTGCTCCATTATCCTCCGCACACACAGGTTCTTAAATCCTCATTAAATTGGCTCTTTCAGGTAATTTTTCACATTTTAAAGAGCACTTTGTAGAGTGACTCTTGCCTTTAACACAAACAGCCTGCCAACTGTATTAAAACATTACATTCTCAGTAAATGTCCTGGAAAATGAAAGCCATTGTAACTGCCATGGATGAAGAAAAGCAAGCAGCTTTTAATAGGCTTCAAATTGATTTAATTTGGGGAAGTCACAGTTGGCTGCTTCAAGTCATTAGCTTGTGCTGCTGTGCTAAAGTAGAGATTTCTGCTATGATGTCGGTGCTGCTGGCAGTGGAGTGTTAATAAATCAGTTTGTTGTAAAACATGTTTCCCAAGATACTCACTTATTGTCGTTGTTTAAAACATCTACCGTCTGTTGATACTGCCCGTTCATTCTGCTCTCTTTACTGTAGGAGACAGAAAAATAAGACATTTGCATTCTTAAGTGCTGTGTAAACATGCTGCAGTGTCAGAAATATCCACTAGGTGGCAGGGTTATCCCATCTACGTAAGCAGATATCTTTGCTGCCTGTAACTTTAATGCTCTCTCTGTGTCTCTCTGAACAGAACTGAATGGATGCTACAACCAGGGGTGGGGCAAGACCACTGCTGCATGCTCCACTGACACTAATATATATTTACAGGGAGCATTTAATTAAACTGTTTTAGCATAAATGCAGTCATGTGGAATAACTGTGAGCATACAGTACATACATGTATAGTACATCAATGTACATGTGTAAACATTAAAATATATTAAGCTAGTTAGAGAGGCTTCAGTGTTTTGTTTTGTTATTTTATATTCACACTGGCAGCATGAAACAGCATTTAAAACGTATAGGTAAAGAACCTGAGGGGCAGCCAGGTTAAAAAATGAACTGCTATTGGATACCTGGATGCCATGAAGGGTGTCATGTCCAGCTCTAGAGGAAAGGAAACATATGTAGTGATCTTCCTCCGCAGTTTTGCAGAGTGCTCAAACCGCTGGACATGGCCAAAGAGGGAGGATGAGAGAATAGAGGGGGGAAGGGGCAGAAAAATGGCAAGCGAGAGACAGAGGGAGAGAGAGTGTGGGGGGGGAGGGGGAGAGGGAACATATTTAGAAATAACAAGCATCACCATTACAACATACAAAATACAACACAGTGGAAAGTGGAAATGCATGTTTTCTAACTTGGCTGTCACACATTCACACATTCATTACATTACAAGACAATAACAGGTTTGGATTGATCCAAGACAATCTTCTCCTAGCCTGTTCCTATGAATATCATAAATACATTATAGGCTCCTAATACTGTATGATAAATAAAACATGGACAATGGCGGACTGTACGAGTCATTAAAATCACAGGTGTCCTGGGACACTGTGTGCGAGGGCTACACAGCAGGAGGTAATGCACCAACAACTGAATCGAATTATGAACACACCTACGCACAAGCAATGTAGCAGACAGCTACGTCACTGAAAAATCTGAACTTTGTTTCCATCAGATGTAAGGCTGCATACACTCAGGGCAAAATGAATCAAATATTGCATAGACATGTATTTATATATTGCAATACGGTATGGATGAAAGTAATAACATTGCCCTTTTTAAAAACTCTATTGTATCTTCTAGTTTGTAGTAATGACTGATCAAAATTTGTGAATAAGGTTCAATGTTCCCTTAAATAAGCAAATTGTCAGATAGTGAAAGGTATTGTAACAAGTGATAATTGGCAGCACGTTGTCACTGGCTGACTCACTTTGAGATGGAAACATGCTACGATGGGGAGCTTCTTCATTGTCAGCTGTTTGGTGGACTCCTGGTAACTATGGCAACCGCCACACTTGATTTTGGCACTGCTTCCTAGATGCTCGGGCCGTGTAAACCTGCAGAGTGAGGAATAAAACGAAAGGGAAGGAAGATAATGTGTAAGAGCAGTGAACACGTGGGACAAAAAAAGAAAAGAAAAGAAAAAAAGACAGAGGAGGAAAACTGTTGTGGTTTCTTTGGTTATGTCAAACGTGTTCTTTGATTGTTCATTTTGCACCTCGCCACACATGTCTAGTCATAAGCCTCCAGGTGCAAGATTAATCTGGAGATATCTGAAGGCCTGTGCCTGCAGAGTTTTGGTGCAGTCACTCTGTATGTCAGCACACACAACCCAGAGCCCTGCTGGTATTGCCAACGCCTCTGTCACCACGGCAACAGCAACCAGTTCTGTACCTTTAAGAGACTTGCTGCAGCAACTAGGGGTGTGTGAGGAGCTGCAGTAGGAAAAAAAGTCAGAGGGAAAGGAGGCGAGGGAAAGAGAGGGGGAGGATGAGACAAATGCGAGAGGTAGAGAGTGAGAGGGCACGGGGGAAAAAGAATTAGGTGGAGAGGGGAGGGAATGAAATAAGAGGAGGAAAAGAAATTGCAAGAATGAAGAGGCAGTGGAGGAGACATGAAAGGTCACACCTGCTCTGCCAACCTGGTGATCTTAGAAGATTAGATCCACTGATAACACGTTTGTTGTGCCTGAGCACACACCATATGTGACCCCTTGTACAAGTGGAGGAATGAATGAAATCTATTTGTCCATGAATGGAGATGGTTGATACCCATGAATTTGAAGGAGAGATACAGGGGAAAAAAGCATCTTGAAAGAAAATTGTTGGGGACTGGGAATACTGCCTCTCCTTTCCAAATCTATTGAATATGATTCATTTCAATCCGCGTCCAAGTCCAAGTCAGTGCCATTGTGCTTCAGTAAAGAGGAACACAACTAGAAATTTGATTACATTTTGCTACTTTCTTTTACTACAAAATGAGTTTAAATATGTACAAAAATAGTGACAGGCAATAAAAAGACAACCTGTCCGGTGTCATCTGAGACTGAAGCTGTACCTGCGTAGGCAGTCTGTAAGCGTGGTGGACCCTGACAGGTGGCTCTCTCCATTGACTGTGCTGCCATCCCCTCCAGGACTCAGGGGCCAGAAAGGCGTGGATGAGCCAGGCAGGTCCAGACTGATATCCCAGAATGGATCTATCGTCGTGGAAACCCCGCTGGAGAAAAAAAAAAAAAGAGATAAGAGAGGGCGTCCTTCAGTCTGATTTTCACATTCAATAAATAATGCGTAGTTGTATTTAGGTTTGTGTGTCACACATTACAAGCCATGGTGAAAAGATGATGACATAGTGGGCAATACGTACGCTTAAATTCACACAGCTTCTGTAGATTCTGATCATGTTTTTGTTCAGGCCTGCTGGGAGACTGAGTGTGTGCATGTGCATAATATCCACACTGTTCTTCCAGCTCCATTTGCAATTCAATGAAGTGTTACATCAGAGAAAATTGGCTTTACATAAGAAATTTGTATTATTACAACCCAGTGACTGTGATGGACTGCAGCTCAGACAAAATGGAGGCTCTGATATACAATATATGCAGTATAGACAAATATACTGTATATGCATAGGGGGTGTGCTCTACATTATCACTGTTGATTAGATGAGTCATGGTTCTGTAATACCCAGAGGTACCAGCAGGTGGCTATTGAGGCACCTCACAAATTCCCACTGAATTTGTGGGAAGAAAATCAACCCTGCAGTAACATCCCATCAACAAGGTACGACTTTTGCTCAAAAACTCCTGAGGAAATCATTTTGTGTTGCTGAAGGCCTTACCTGTGGTTGGTTGGTAGTCAACATGAAAATCACTAGATAATTATGGAGAGGCTTAATTTATGATGAATGATAAACAATCATCAGTATAACATCAGCACTGTCTCTTTTAACTGTGGAGGCAGGTAATGTTGCATGTAGCTGGGCCCGGCTTGCCTGCTAGACAGGGCGAGGTGCTTTGCAGTTCAGTGCAGCGTGTTAGTGTTAATGTGACAGGACAGCTCTAGGGGGCAGGCAGGCAACGCTTGAGTTGTGCTGCTGTCTAGACAACCCCCCTTACAGCAGCTCTGCAGGGACCAGGCCTTTAAATAAGAGCAGTGGAGAGGACACAACCAGTGGTTCGCCCACTCTGGGAGGACGGGTGGTGTCCACATCGATCAGCACAGCGGTGAAAGGTGACTGGCTTCAGAGAACAACAGGGATAGATGGATGATGGATGAATGAGTAAATGTAGACAGTGGCGGAGGAGGGGCATAGGAACTGACGCAATGCTCTATCAGAATGAATCAACGGCAAACGTCTCCAGTGGAACCATATTTCAGTGACCTCTCCCGTTGCTGCTTTACACTTTAGAGTCACACTGGACACACACTTACTGGCAAACTTGACAGGTAACATCTGATTGCAGGCCCCCAGTGAAGATTTGGTCAATGATGCAGTTACAGTGGTTTGGATTGTTGGCCTTCTTCCCATTGTCATCTCCTACAGAGCAAAGAGAGCAGGAAGTATAAATACACACACACAGATAACACCAACAACCTCTTTAGCACCTCTGAAGGACTGTCGGCCTCTATTTTCTCACTTCACCATTCCCCTGCTGCTAACTCTTTATGGCATTTCAAAACTCTATGGACTCTCCACAGCCAATCAGAGCAAGCCTTACTGTAGGGTCTGTGAACTATTCATTGCACTGCAGCAGGGCATATTGACATTTCTCACATTGCTTGCTTGCCCTCCCTTTGGTACACAACATTGTCAGTCTCCTTCAGTAGGTTTCCTTCAGAAAGGCAATGTGCACTGAAGGTAGATCTAAGGGTACAAGTCCACATGCAGGATCA
Organism: Scomber japonicus; assembly: GCF_027409825.1. Classification (NCBI taxonomy): domain Eukaryota; kingdom Metazoa; phylum Chordata; class Actinopteri; order Scombriformes; family Scombridae; genus Scomber; species Scomber japonicus. Next base: position 24,198,001 of record NC_070595.1, read on the forward strand.
GACACAGTCGACTGATGCTGCTCTTTGCTGCTCCTGGTCTGACAAAAACTCTTCAAGAACATCTAGAGTACAGCACGCTATGTTTTTTGTGTCTGAAATTTGGTATTAATAACAGTATGATTTGTCACATGGAGTCAAATGAAGCTTACTGATGGTGTCCCCTTTGCAGTGCCTGTGTAGTACATCCAAGGCTGCGATGAGGAACTCGTGGGCGTCTTGCTGCTCGTAGCCTGCGAGGTGACGTGCGTGAGTCCACACCAGGTGCAGCAGCCGGAAGGGAATGTGGGGCGAACGGTGGCCCGAGTAGAACTGAGAGCAGGTGAGAAAGATGATAGAGGTGGTTAGCCTATTTTTTCAGGTGTTACTAGGTGTATCATATTTGATCACCTCTTTTCCAACTGCATAGCTACATTTCTCATTACCATTTATAATTCATGGTGCAACCATACCACAAATGTCAGTCAGTCATGGTGATTATCAATCTCAACAGCTCATTTTCTTTTCTCTTTTTTTATTTTTCTTACAGGCCTTGCCAGATATGAATTCCACCACATGTCACCTACCAGCACATCCATAGAGACTGGAGGTGTGAGATACAAGGCAAAGAAGACAAAGTGGCTGTAAAATGGGAACGTTTGTTTAAAAAAAAAAAAGAAATCTGTCTCTAAAGCTAGCAGAGTCTTTGAGTTGCCATGGGAATTACAGTGAGTGACAATCCAGGTCAGGGTCAAAAGACGTGAATAAGAAAGTTACAGAAACGAGCAGAGTGCAGGAGTTGGCAAGGTGTAAACACTACGATGAAGTTCCAACCGGAGCTCATTAATGACTGAGAGGGCTCTCATTTCTCGACACGTAGATGTCGCACACACCTCACTTTATTTTTTCGCTGCTCCCTCTGAAGTCTGATTGAGCTGTGAGAGAGGAAAACATGCCACGCTGACGTCCCTTTTGAATCTTGCAATCTTACAGTCTGCTCCTTTTCAGCAGTTTGAAGGTGGTTGACAAACGAAAAGACGCAACAAGAAGAGGAAACGAGAGGGAAGGGGAGCAGAGGAAATAGAGAGCCTGATCAAAGCAGCTCGTGTCTCTCACCTCCACATCTAAAAAGCTCTGAGCACACGTGTGTACGTGTGTGTGTGTGTGTGTACACACTTGTGTGCGTTTGAGTCACGCTCTTGATGACGATAAGGAGGTGTGTTGGAAGTAAGCAATGAAATTAGAGAGCTGGCGACAGAGTATGGTGGTGGGAATGATAACTGTGAGTGTTTGGGAGTGTTTAAATAGATTAATTTCTATGGTATATTTCCTTTTGCAGACACTGTTGAATACTCAATCAATGTCTGCCTCCCTGGGTGATGGAGGTGAGCGATTACCTCTTTTATGTGTTATGTAGCTGATCGGTTCAGCCAACTGAGACAAGGCAGAGCTGTGTGTGTGTGTGTGTGTGTGTGTGTGTCTGTGTGTGTGTGTGTGTGTTGTGAAGGGGGGCGGGGGGAGGTGGGTGATGACTCAAATCATTATAGCACCACTTGCCATCTGTGGGCCCATATATACCGGGAAGTGAGAGGGTGTAAGAAAAAAGCGAGGCAGTGTGGGAGCGGAGCAGGAAGCCATTACATAACATTCAAGGCCAATGAGTTTGTCAGATGTAAAATGCCAAACTTTTGTATCGAAGAGTTGGGATTAAAAGGCTATAAATGGCAAAATAATTCAATAAAAAGGTGCAATTACTGAATTCTGTTCGTTCATTTGTATGTGGTTCTGTACATTCCTTTCAGGCAGGATTTTTTCTCTCCTCCCTCTCTCTCTCTCTCTCTCTCTCTGTGTCTCTCTCTCTTTGGACTTGACAAAAGAGTGCAACAGTGACTCAGCCTTCTGCAGTGGGTTTCAAAGCAAGAGAACATTCTGTATTATATGGTTGTTAAAAACTCCCAATTTATGGCTCAGTGTTAACCAAAATAAAACACTTTCCTTCTTTTTTTCTTGGCAAACTTATATTCCTACGCACATAAAAAAAAAACTGCACATCGTACCTCCTGAAAGAGCTGCGACATCTCACACACCAGACAGGAGTTTGATTGCATCTCGCACTTGTGTCTGTCGGAGAGAAAGAAGTCTCGCAGCAGCGGTGTGTGTGTTAGGGCCTGAACAATACAGTTCATGAAACATGTGTTGCCCAGGTTTATTAACCCTCGTAAACCTGCGGAGAAGAAGAAAGAAAGAGATGTGTGAGAACAACAAGGAAATTAATATTAAACACGACATTGCATTTGATTCATACAGCTGGCAATGTGGGGAATTTGAATAGCCAATAAAGCCCTGATTATTCTCCATTTCTCTGGGCTGACTGAGTTTTATCTGTGGCCCACTTCCTTATCACCTACCAACAAAATTGCAGTCTCAATATGTCTGCCTTGTCACTAAGCATAAAACCCTCTGGCACTTTTTAGATTCATTTTGTTGTATGTGTGTGTGGCTGTAAAGTCAACAATATGGTGTTGGGTCAGGTGCGCCAGCAAAACAGTGTGTATCCTGGAGCAGACCCCGAAGCTGTGAATGGATTCATTTAGAGCGAGAAAGCTACAGTCCTCCAGTGATGGCCAGTAGAACAGGTGAGACACAATGAGGTCTTGGGTGTAATCCAATTGAGCAAGGTTTGGTTCTGGAAGAGAGCGCTCAGCGAGGGCTTAAACACTGTAGACTGGTCCTGGTGTGCACGCAACAAAAAGCCTAAAGCGCCACTCAGCTCTTTAAAAGATAGAAGGGCGTGAAGGATGGCAATGACAGTGTGCGCAGGGAGGAAAAGATAAAAACAGCAAAAATAGATCTACAAAATCAGAGACACATTGACTATAGCAGGAAGAAACCAAACAACAGATCACTGAGAGAGTCTGTTCTGTTCTGCTCTGACAGAACAGAACAGAAAACAAGTTCTGGGGAGACACAGAGACAAACTCGGGCCTGTTGTGTTGTGCATCTATCAGAGAGAGAACACTGTGTTCTGCCTGTATGTGTGCACTGCCTGTGGGGCTGCCCGGTCCTGTTGACCTTGGGTATCACACTTAAATGCATGAGTGACCCAAAGTACACTTGCGCCATAGGCACATGTACACAAACAGTTACAGAGAATCCCCACAGCGCACACACACCGATTGTTAACAGTGCAGTCTATTGCCCACCTATGGTACAGTTCGTAGTGATTTTCCTCCGCTTTGGATTGTGTCGTAATAATTCTAGCTCCCTCTTGGTAGGCTCCCATGTTGTGTACTTCTCCCCTATGCCTGTGGATACAAAGAAACAGAAACGTGACGGCATTGAAAAAGCAAACAGCCTTGTACAAAAAAAAAAAACAACAGTAAGTTCAGTGACAGAGAGGACAGCACTATACCTTGCAATTTCCAGGCTTTCCTCTGTTCCTCTTTGGCAATCTGCTCCATGTCTTTGTCGTATATGTAGTCTTGACACACAAAACAGTATATTCCACCGTATAATAAGTCTATTGCTGTGAGCAGGAAGGAGGGAAAGAGAGAAAGAGAGGGAGAAAGAGAGATTGCACCATAATTACTAATAGATTTTTTTTTTCCCCAGCACAGTAATACAAATTGGGTTTTATTTTACTGTTCAACCTCGCTGGTGCAGCCAGCCTCAAGATAAGTGCTTTCTTTCTTTGACCTGCATTTTGTACTCACTGCAATATGTTTCCATCTCATTGCTTGAACTGAACAATTATAAGGAAATGTGAGGGGAGCAGTGATGGAATAGATGTATTTGTCTCCAACCCCCACCTGTGCTTTCAACTAACACACTATCCTCTCCCATTCTCAAACTCCACGGCAACAATACCTTGGCTCTGTTGCCGTGACAACCTATTTTTAGCCTAACCGGACATTTTTCTGGTTTTGGTGCAACCCACACTGACTAGGTGAGTGAACACTTCATGTAAGAAAAAAAAAAAAAAAAAAAACCCTGATTGATGCATGTGATGTTGTGGTCATGGTGCCATAGTGTGTGTGTTTCTTTTTGTGTGTGTGTGTGTGTTTGTGTCTGTCTTGTCGATCTATCTTCTGTCTGCCTATCCATATCTTTCTTTTTACAGCTTAACCAGGAACACATTTGTTAACGGCTCAAAAAAACAAACAGGATGCTTCTTTTTGGACAACAGCAACCTGGTAAAGAGAGAAAAATGAGAGCAATACAAGTGGCAGCAAGATGAAGAAAATACAGACCATGAGTATTGCACAAAACATGAGCAGGAATTCATACATCTTGCTTGTTAAAGCAATCCCAAGAAAGGAGCTCGCTATCTAGCAGTTTAACAGACTGGGGAGTTTGGATTAATTTGATTAGAGGTGGAGAAGAACAGAGTGCCAATGTCAGAGAGGCTCCTGTGGAAAGCTCAAACCTAATTAACACTGTAGCCCTGCACTTGGGGTATGTGAGTGTAACCAAACTGTTGGAATGCATTAAATCAATTAAAGCCATTCAAGTCAGCTACCAAACCTCCCAACTGTGTCCCCTGTTTCCATATTTAGCCATCCTCGTCAGGATAACAAGTCATCAAAATCTTGCTCATTAGCGCCATTGCCTTATTTAGCATAATTAGCATGTGAGGTTGAAGCTAAGCTTTCTGGTAGCTGTGGATTAGCAATGTGTAGCACTCCCTTGCTGCTGTATGGAGGGGAGTGTAGTAGCTTAAACCCATGACTTGACTGGCGCTCCCACCAGAATGGTAATGTGCTGCGGTTAGAGTGAGGCTCGGCTCCCTGTAAGCTCAGAGAAGGAAGTAGCCCAAAGTAATGCTGTAATCCTTTGCTGGTAATAGCTGATGCTGCAGTGGGCCACAGGGGTGCATGTGAATGTGAAGACTGACATGACGGGACTGAGCCTTGAGTGTAAGGAGGGATAATATATTGATGTTATCATTTTAGCTCTATTGTGATTTGTATTGTTCAAACTAACATTACAAAGCAATTACGTTATCAAATGTCTTTGTTAATGGTTTCTGATACTGTTGAGAGTGAGTGAGCAAGCGAGTGTGTGGCTTACCTAGATTGTGTCTCTTGTTTTTTGCGTGCTCGTGGATGTGTTTCTTCGTAAAACAGCCGAAAAAGACGCAGTAGAGACAAGAGTGGAGTCGGTTCAGGTGGGCGCCACACATGTGACAGATACACGACTTGGCCTGGAGAGAAAGACACAAGGGAGGAAGGGGGATGGGTTTGGGACACAGGGAAGAGGAATTGAGAGCAAGGAAGGAGGATGGTCAGAAAATCCACTGCAGCAGGACAGAGCCCTGAGCTGAGGTGTAGAGAGGCGAAGGCAGACAGAGTGGAACTCTCTGTCAGCTAAAGTAGATTTCTATCTGCCAGTCAGTCACACAAACACTTCGGAGGACGCGGTGCTTGAATAGGCCTGATATGAAGACAGACTAAAGATTACTGGGCCTGTTGACAAATCTAATACTGTTGAATAACAACATATTTCCACGCTGAATCTTTCACTCTCTAACACATGCAGGGCATGATGGGATTTAATGCTTGGCAGGCACACTGGAGAAGGCAAGCAGAATCTGTCTGAAGCACACACTTACAGCGGCTGGAGTGTGTGTGATTGGTTTGACTACAGCATTCATTGGTGACCAGAGAAATTTTGCAGTAGATTGCCTGACATATTCAACAAACCTGCAAAAAAATGAGCGTCACAGGGGCCGCACATGAGCACAGATTCCCATCATACAACATCCAACAACATTTGAGGTAATGAACACAGCAACAGAGGCCATACAGACATACAGGCTATATGTCTGCTGTGATGACAGAATAATTAAGCCTAAATCACACTGGGGTGGTTTGAGTTGGTACTGCTGGTTCACTGTGATAGACACTATTATAGAAAACTTCAACAGCTGCTCCACTGATGAAAACTAGAAATAACACCTGATGGTTGTATGCCTCCACCAGTCAGGTTGCTTTATATCTGTCTGGACTGTGTTTGTACTTAAGACCTTGAAGAAACTTTTTTTTTTTTTTTCCTTGTATGTGTTCATGTTAGGCCAATAAAGATTGAGATCGAACACAAAGTTGTAACCATGACAGCAGACAATGCTTCGGATATGGATGTTGCTTCAAAGAAGCTACAAACTGTATGTGGATGCTTCGTACACATCTTTAACCTGGCAGCACAGAAGATCTATACAATTACAACAGTTTCAAGGTGGGCACCCAAGATTAGAGTCATCAATTCAGTATCCGACCAAATGTGAAATGTGACCTTGAACATTGACCACCAAAATCTATTCAGTTCATTCTTGAGTCCAAGAAGACGTTTGTGTCAAATTTGAAGAAATTCCCCCAAGGCATTCCTGAGACATCGTCCTCACGGGTATGGGACAGATGGTCAGACAGACAACCCGAAAACATAATGCCTCCAGCTATGGCTAGTGTGGAGCCATAAAAAAAAGCACTGGAAGATGCGCTAAGGTCGTTTTTAAGAAATACTCCTGAATCCATTTCATATGCAGAACTTCTAAAAAACCCACCGCAAGAGGGTTCTGGGTTTCAACCCCCCAATCAACCGGGGCTCTATACTATATGTTAGCCCTATGATTAACTGATGACCTATCTATGGTGTACCCCTCCTCTAGCCCAATGCCAGCTGATATTGGCTCCAGCTCCCTCGCCATCCTCTAGAGGACAAGCGGTAATGAAAATGGATGAAACCTCTAAAATGTACAGTATGTTGACTGCCAACTAAAACACCTTGGATCTGTTTTTTTTTTTGTTTTTTAAAACAAATGCAAAACTTTTCATCCGCGCTGCAGTACTTTGCCTTGAAAGGTTCTATTGGTAATGTGAAAGTAAAACAGAAACCCGTCACCATGCCTGCTTTGAGAAGGAGAAAATTGAATAATACCAGCAGAGGTGGAGAGAGAGGAAAGACAGTGCGATCTAATCAAAGCTTTTCAGGGTGCAGACCTGCGGCAATGACTCGCCCACTCATGAAGAGGAGACAGAGAAAAGGGAGGCGTGTAGCAAAGGTGAAGAGAGACTAAATGAAAAGAAACTATTGGCTGCAGATATTTACCAGGTTTCAGGTTTTGGTACACTGTGTAAAAGAAGCTCGTACGACAGACTCATGTACTCCCACACACCTAAGCTACTGGACATGAACTCAACAACCCTGTACTGCATTGGCTGCCTATTGCCATCTTTTGACTAGAGACACAATAGTATAACCTGATACCATCTAAACAACATTAAAACGTATTGTAGTGCAGAAATAAGAGGTTCTGTAAGTCAGTGTCATTTTCCTTCTCCCTAGACAACATCTAACACAAAGCAGTCTGTGGAATGCAATGACAATACAACTAAAACTGTTGCCACTATATATGGTATAATAAAGCAATAACTAGTATACTAAATAACCTAGAGAATGACTAAAAACTTCCAAGATCTCATCTCATCAACGGCTGATTTTATAAGGAGACTTATACAGTATATGGTTAGGCAGTAATCATTATCAGTGTGGAATAATTGCAGGATGAAATTTCATGGATTGAAACTGAACAGCTATTATTAGTCTATTGCGATTAACAATGCGTAAATTAACAACTGTGTTTAGAAGTTAGAAATAAGACTACATTTTCCATGAGTACCACCGACTCATGTCGTAAAGATTTTGAGTTGGCTAGCATGTGCGTTTGTTTTGGAAGCGAGTGAAAGAAAGACGCAACTTAACTTTTAATACTATTTTTCTTTTTTTAGACACAGCTGTTTACAGGATACATAGTGATGAGGTAACGTAACTGTGGCTGTGTAAGGTTAATTATTGTAATACAACGATGGTGAAATAAAGTTAACTTTGCCATTCATATTTGGGGTGGGACGATATGCTTTGGTCACGTTTCGATTGTATCACGATTCTAAGGTGCCGATTCGATTCGATTCTATAACACTATTGCGATAATCAACAATTGAAATTTTCTTTTCCTTCTTAAGAAACAAACAAGTTGAATCATACACTTCCAGAGATGATAAACCATGCATGACATTCCCATAAACAATGCACATCAGTCTGTGTCAATGTAATGAATTGTTCAATAGATGAACCAATATGTTTTTAAATAATAAGTAAAGTCCTCTGACTATTCAGTGCTCTCTGAAGTAGTGTAATGTCTGATAGCTTTAACAAAATAACATACATGTATGCTACATAAAAAATAGGTATTTTCTGTCAATGGTCCTATTTTTTTAATACTTAAAAAAGGTGCTTAAAGGCCTGAAGTAGCAATAAAAACAAATATCCATAAGATTCTAGCTTTGTATTATTTTCCCTGTCGAATGACACAGAAGTTTTGAACAAAAAATAAATAACAAAAATAAAATCAGATGGTAGAGATCTGAATATCTGCAGAACTGGGATGGCTCATCCGTGGGAGTGGGCGGAAACTGTTGGAAATCCTGCCCGAGCGGGTGGGTGCAAGATTGAAATAACAGTCCCATGCAGATCTTCCAGAGCATCAGTGGACAGAATGTACATAAGTAATTTAATATTCACTTCATTTGCTGGGGTCTGGGTCACTGGGGATGAGCGTTGCATGCAACACTAGACACACGCTACTATGCACTGTCACAGAGATAGGCAGCAAAACTCACAGACAGGTCTGTATTTTGGCTGAGCATTAGTAGGCGTGGGTTAGATTGTGATGACATTGCAGTACAGGGGATATGCAGGGTAGCAGACAGTAAGCTCTGTTTTTATTCAAATTGGTACATTAGCTAGGCAGCTCTAAAAGGATGTGTGAGAGAAGGGGGCAGCACCAAAGGCGGGAGGAGGCTTTTCCATGTGGGATGAATAGTTAGTGATCGACAGAGGGAAGAAACAAGAACAAACCAAGATAAAGACTGATATCAAGTAGAGTCTTTAAACTCGTAGTGTAGACCATGTCTGATTGGCGGAGAATTAAACGGCACAGAGGAGATAAAAAAGGGATTGAGAGTGAAGTAGGAGTCTGCATAAAAACCTCCACGGCACTACCTAAAAGGTAAAGACAGCCACATAATGTGGAAACACAGCAGAGTTCGACTAAAATCCTAAATTCAAGTCTATCCTACCTAAGCAGTGATGCTGTTAATCCCTACTGCTCCCCCTCCTCCTTTGCACCAGGATTCCAAGTCAAAAACAAGAAACCATGCCAATGCCACGCCTTGCCCTCCTCCTCACCCTCACTACCCTCAACACCCCTTTTGCGGGCAGAAAATCTATCTCTGCACCTCCAGCGCCCCCCCAGCCCCCCGCCCCCCTTCAACTTCACTCCCTCTCACCATGGTTCACAGACTGTCTATTCCTCAGTGTCAGCAGTCCTGCGTCTCTCTGCACCCAGGGTTTTTAATGTTCTATTAGATCAGCTATTGATCAGCCGCTGGCTCAGATGACTGGGACAAGTGTCGGACAGGTAGCAAGCTCACGTTCGTGCTGCGCTAGACTGCATCTCCCATCTGGGATGCACTCTTTGAGGCACGTTAGGATGGGCTCTGTGTCCAGGGGAATGACCCACTAATGTACAAAGCTGTTGATTGATGGAAGAGCAGATCTAGGAAGGCATTAGCTGGATGAATAGATCTCCAATACATCTTTAGCGTGAAGATAACATTACTTGCTTTGTGGGTCAGATGAGTCTGTGAATGGCCTTCAGATAACTATGACCCAAGTCCAACAGCTATTAATCCTCCAGTGTTTTTAAATCAAGCAGCGTAACACATATCCAAATAAAGTAAGAATCCTTGCGTCACACTCTCTATCTCCTTCTGCGTTTTTTCAATCTGACTGCGTTTATGCCTTTCTCAGCATTTAGGTTAATGCATTCATATATTCAAACGGAGCCAGTAATGTGATGAGTTATAACTGAGGAGGAGAGAGAATGACTATGACAATTATGATGTGGACAAAAGGTCTGGCTCAACTAAGCACGCTCAAGCTGCTGCAAAGAACAGACCGGGGAGGGGAGAGTCAATACAGTGTGGAGCGCTGCTATATGAGAGCAGTGGCTCACCATACCACCTCACACTCTACACGCCTGGACATACTTAATACACACACACACACACACACGGACACAAAATTAACATCCGGTATATGCATACTGCACATGATAAATACAGATAAAAAAGACAATCTTTCCACAAGCTAATACACACACTGACATTGTAAGACATTTGCTGTGTGTACTCAAACACACAGTCCTCTCTGATTCTACATTTATTATCAACAATCCCAGGGAAGATGGGGATGGAGACTGATGGTGATGCTCCGGAGCCGTGCTGCCGACTGACCCCGTGGGGCTGCAGCCTGTCAGTGCTTTGGCAGGATGATGTTATTACCCCCGTTCGGCCTCCCCTCCTCCCCCCACTGTCTCCACATGACAATGCCTGCCCTGCAATATGCAGTCTCACTAAACAGCCTGAGAGACGCAACACAATATGAATCTCACTCTGTTCTCCTTTCACTTCCGTCCTCCATCAGCTCACTGTAACCTTTGTTGACAATGACGTGCCGTTCGGTCTTTGCGTGCGACTCTATTCCCACTTCATTCAGATGAATTCCACTTGTGGGAGAGATGAGGGATTGTTGGTGTGTGTAGTTTGGCCTCAAACTGTCACACCGCTATAAGGACATTACAGCGAAACCCTGAGCATCAGCCTATGGAGTCTAGCTTGTAGCCATCTATGGGAAAGAAATAAAGCTGAGTAAAATGTGGATGGAGGGGAACTATGTTGAGATACTCACAGTGGAATTGCTTCAACGTCATGATCAAAAATGCTGTCTGATGCTTCTCATGGGTTTGTGAAAGTTATGTGGGTTGGTATGATAAGGCAGGGTTTGCAGCACATATAAAAGGGTATATAGGTGTGCATGTGTCTGATTAAGACCTCTTGATTATGGAGAGAAAGGCTGCGCTTGTGCTGTATTTGCAGAGATCAGAGGGTGTAGGTAAAAAAGAAAAAGCAATAGCAGAGGCATTTCAACTTGAACAACTATGGTGTTGTATCACAGAAGTACTGTTTAAAATGATGGTTTCTGCTACATATTGGTATTGTACTAGTAATGTGGTGTGACAGTATCATTTAGTGCTAGACTGGCTATCTGTGTCTATACACACATTCAGAGTCAACAGCTACACTGCCTTATAATGGAATCAGACATAGTCGAAGAAAGCCCCATCGCACAAGTGCTCCAAATCCGACCGACTAATGCCACAAAAAAAAAGAACACCAAGAAAAACACTGACAAATGTGAACAGAAAGATTGCCCATGATGCAGACAGCAGTGTGTTTATATTTATTTGCACAGATGGTTGACGGTCCAGCTCCAGCTCAACTAAAGCTTACATGATCATTTGTCAAACCTTGCAGCTACCAGGTGTCCACAGCCACATCACTTCACCAGCACAACGCACGCTCACTCACAGACAATCAAGAGGGGCCGCTCATGTAACTGACACCCACAACGCAGAGCTTCTTAACGGTCCTCTTGGATGCAAATCTCATCCTATCAGAAGTTGGTTTCTTTTTTGTTGTCCTCATGCCACCAATCAGGGTCCACAGAGCCTTGAACGGGAACAAATCACCTCAAAGAAGAAAATCTATAAGCACTACCTACAGAGCACAGGCACAGTGGGGCTATTAGTGCACTACAGAATCTTTAAAAGTCAGTATATATAGAGCAGGTAATGAATTATCTTGTAACCGTCTATTACCACAATCTTTGCCTTTTTCTAAAGGACAGAGAACCATTAAGACAAAATGCCTGGATCCAAAAAAAGCGGTCAGTTGGGTCCCATGGTTTTAACAATGCGGAATAATTGAGTGTCCACACTAGAAAAGATTGATTGCCTCTTGGTTTTGGGCTTGGTCAGCCCCTGGAGAGTGATTGACAGCTCATTAGCCAGATGGTGGTACTAAGGGAGGGCTGGACAGCAGCCTCATTGGTTGGCTCAGGCAATGACCAGCATGCTTTGTGGCAGTGATGTCTTTCCAGTGCCTGATGGCCAGACAAATGAGAACTACCGTCTTTAGTTGGAGAAGATATGGTCCGTGGGAGGGAGACATGGGAGAGGGTAAAATCAGTCAGAGTGAACTTGTCTGGTGGGGAGAGGCTGAGAGCAGAGATGAGCATCAAAACGCTCATGCTCTCCTTCTGTCACACAAACGACCATATTTAAATCCAAGCTCATGTGATGAACTCTTACCAGACCCAGAGTACCTCGACACCTCGCAAAAATAGCATGTCAAATAAGCTTACATGGTCAATGAATGCACACATTACACTACATAAAAGAACACCACAAAACATGTTTTTTTGTAAATCATGTCACTGCATTGTTTCTTTACTTACTGTTTTAGAGGCAAATTAACAAGCTTAATTCAGTATCCCATCTCTCTCCATTACTTTATGTGCCTAAATCAACATCATATCTACTTGACCAGATTTCTTACCTGTCAGATTGCTTAAGCATTGTAAGGGAGCAAGCTTTCAGTCAACAAAAAAAAGCTAGGCTAGGTTGAAAGCACTGTGGCTCTACACTCCCAGTAGAAGGAGTGCAAAGGCATCAACTAAATTACAGCCTCTTCATGCTATTGAATAAGGTTCGGAGTGTCTGTAGGAGGCTAAGCTCTGTTATTCTTCAAAAAATGGGGATGGAGTAGCGTGCCAGAGGGACGCCACACAGTGACACACCAGGCCCAAGCTTTCTCTGGGAGGAGGTTACAAACCTTGTGCCATTTGTTTAGTCTGAGTCACTGAGCCACAGCCACAGTGACTGACAGACTGAAAGCCACATTAGACAAGACCTGGGAGTGACGAAGAGTGCACAGACATGGAAGAAATAGGCCTGGATGAGGGCCAGAAACCATCGTCTGACATCACCAAACCCACTGAGTGTTGCCTATGAGGCAGTGGGATGAGGAGAAAGGAGAGGATGGGAAGAGGGGAGAATAAAAGAATGAGAGGATTAGAGGATTGGCTATGAATTTCTCAGGATGCTAAAGAAAAAAAAAATCATGCGGTGATATTTTAGTACACTGCTAAACAACGCAGTAAATTCTTTGTGTCGTTTTAAAACTGCAACAACTACAGTATCATAATTCTCAAAACAATACAAGCTTTTTTTCCCAGAGATTTAATGGGATAATCTTGAGGCAACAAGAACCGTGGGCTGAACTAGGTTTGCAAATAGAAGAAAAAAAAAAGAAGCAAAAAGCAAAAACGTGGAAAAGGAGGAAGAAAAAGCATGGGAGAGAGTGTGCGCAGAAGAGGAACAAGCAAAAGGCTATGAAGAGGCTGGAGGAATAGATACTGATGCTACAAACGTATGCTGATGAGTCAGAGAGCAGGCCTGTGATGTGATGGAGACTGATCTGACAAAGAGATCTGCTCACAGCACAGGAATCAGCCGCTCTCTGGGATGGGCTGTGCCTCAGTGCATTGTGTGTGTGTGTGTGTATGTGTGTGTTTGTGCGTGTAGTAAAAGAACAAGGGGAAGAGGGGGAAGGGGGTGACAGAAGGAAGGAAATGTGTCATCATGAAAATCTACCCATTTTCCTACCTCTGAAATTCCCAGCAACATCTAGCAAATGATATCTCTCATCTTTCCTTACCACAAGCAGAGAGGTTTTTTTTTTTTTTCACTTGCAGGACGAGGAGGGGGGTGGGGTGTTATGGTTCCTCTGATCATATATGATTTATCAAAACTAGACGGGGGGGGGGAAAGTTGAGTTCAGACGGCTCTCTAATCACAACCTTTACCCCTTTAATCAAAAGTGACAGCAGATTCTTCAAAGCAGTTATCGCTGTAAAATTCTGCTAACCCCACCCACCCTGCTTTTCATCCTGTCAACACTCAACCTAAGATAATAGGTCTGGTTTAACTGCATGGCAGATTCCTTCATGGTGGCAATGTTTTTGTAGACAAGCCGGTAAATTCAGTCCAATATGCTGGTTGGAGGCGCGCACACAAAATAAATAACCATGACCTTCATGAATATTCACACTATCCCTCCACCATCGCAGCCATTCACAAACTATAAATTATGAATATGGGTGGAGTTGGGTGGACAGGAAGAATTAATTTAGCATTTAAAAGCAAGGGCAGGTTTTTCTATCGATGACCTGTGCTTTCATCCTTCTGTGCAAGTCTGTTTCAATAGTACTTGGCAATCTGGTGGAGCATAAATCTCAATTAAAGAAAGAAAGCATCGGAAACTGTTTAGACAAAGGCATTGTAAGGCTCATGTGCTATTTTGATATTTGTGTTCCCTCACTTAACACACACACACACACACACACACACACACACACACACACACACAAATACAGTTTGTACAGTACAGATAAAGAGACAGGAGTTAAAGAACGGACTCAGGAAGATGGAAGGGGAAGTAGATCAGAACAATAGTTCCTCCTCTGCATTTCTGAAATGGAGCCAGTTTCTGTTACACGAGACAAACCGAGAGTCGACATGAGGTGTAGCTCCTCTGCCTACATGTTATGGCCAATCACAGCCTCTCTATTTACTGACAGCCCTTGATATGGTTCACACCTCAACCAGAACTGAATACAATAAAACACAGAAGCACAGAAGAAATGGGTAGCATCTTGTTATACTACATAGTTACACCATTGCATACTCGCTTATTCGTACCATTGTCCTCATTTAATACACTTCTTGAATTGTATTTCAGTCATTTCCAAAGAGTGTTTGTATCATATTAAATTATAAAACTATATTTATTTATATCTAGTGTTTGGGCACATTGTTATGGACAAACACATTAGACTGCAGGCCTAAAGGTGTCCACATAAATCACATTTGTCACCGAGTTGAATCCATAATTTACAGCTGACACTTGTGTGCCAGTTTTACAGTACACTTTCACACACAGTCTGTCAGTGTAAACCTACAAGCTCATCCCGAGCTAATGGAGCATTGCATCTCGGGCCAACATAACAAAAAGAATTATTATACTATTGTCGTCTGATAAAGACGGCGCGTCCTTAGACACAATAGGATGCAGTGTCATCTCCAGAAACCCCTCACTCTGGTATTAATTCTGCTATTTGTTACCCCCATGTGGGCTTTAGATTGTGAATGCAGAGCAGGTGACAGATTTTCCACCAATGTTCCTGCACATCGCCTGGGAATTGATTTTAGCTTGAGAGGATAGAGAGGATGACAGCTTGCAGGGAGGCTGCTGAGGACAGACTACTGAAAAGGACAAGAAAAAAAGAAAAAAAAAACAAATGGGGAAAAAAGGGGAAGATGAAAAACAGCAATTTGGGATAAAAAGCATTGTCTAATGAGACCAAATCTGAACACAATGTCAAGATGCATCTTTTCTCTCCCTCAGTCACTGAGTGGCATCTTTTACTACAGTCCTTGTTGTGTATTTGCCACTATTGTAGCACCATAAAGGAAAATGTGCAGTAAGCAGAGCAGTGATAAGCTCTTGTTTCATCAACCATGCAACCATTAACAGCGTTAATGTCTTCTATTCCAGTAACCATTCCATCATAGCAGGGACAGATGAGCAAAAATGAAGACTCCCTCACCTCAAGAGAATACGCTGCCTGTGTACCACTGAAGCAGCACTACACCTGCTCTGCATGTCAGATTAGTTAGGTGGTAAAAAGTCTCAGTGAAATGGGGGTGAAGCACAATAGTCTGACTCAAATACAGCCATCCTGGACTACAACTAGGCAGTGGTAAGTAGGTAATCTTGAGTCAGACGCCCCATTTGTGTCCTTTCTCTCTGTCCCCTGTACCATCACTAGTGTACCATCTGGGGAAAGCAGGCCAGAGCAGAACAACTACATAAACACAATTACAGATGTCAGACAACAGAATCATACACACAGCTAAAAGAATAGCACTCGCAAGCAAAAATGACATTAAATGCTATTTGCCAAACAACCCATTTGTCAAAAATGGGTGGGATACCAAAACACAACATCATAACCACTATCAAGGCACTGTCCATAGCTGCATTTCTTATATAAATGAGCAAATACAGAGACTTTAGGGCCACTATGTATCATATTAGATGCAGTAGAAGTATTACACAAAAAGAAAAATACAATGATAGAAACAATACAAGGCCAGTTATCAGTTATGTTAGATTACTTCAAGATTTCAAGGCCACAGCTGTTCTGCAGTGAAGTGGCATATGAGCTGGACTAGGTGGTGCACTGATAGATGACTGGGCTGGTGGGGGACAGAGTGTAAAAATACAATGCAATCCAGTCTGAAAATACAAATGACAGCCTCAAAGAGTGAAAAACCTACTCAAGACAGCACAACCTGAGTGATGATCATAGAGATGTGCATGTGAATGTGATCTAAGCTGAGGTCTACATAAACCAGCACGCTTAAAATCTGGACGTCCACATGGTAGAATAACAACAGGGAAGAGAAAATCCACCATGTTCGAATATTTTCACAGTTCCACAGTCATGACGAGTTTTTGTACAGTGTACAGTGGCTAGAGCTGATGATGTAATGGTTGCGGAGAAAATCATCATGACAAACATGATAGAGGTGCAAGGATGGCAGGAGAAGAAAGTGAAAGTCTCAAACCTGCTATGAGAAATGTTCTCCAAAAATTTTACATGCTAGATTTGTAAGAGCTGAATAATGTTGAATTACTAAGAAGTGAGTGATACAAAGATACTTTTGTTTTTATTTCTGAGACAGACTGAGAACGGATGACTGCATTCATGTAAGGTAAGGCAGATGAAATTAACATTCAACAATAATTATTGTCGCTAGGTCACCTGCGACAATGTCTGATAACCTTTTCCAACTGTAACACACATTTCCGGATGCTCTCCTGCACTTTTTTAAATTCTGATATACTTCAGGCTGTAAAAAGATAGCATTAATAAAGACAAGGTAAGCACTGTGCTAAAAGCAAAGCATGACACTACCACACAGTATAAACAAAAGGGTCATCGACCATTCTGTTTTAGCTATTTGCTTTGAAATGCCTGCAATGTAACTGAGCTATGCTTCTGCCTGTTTTGCTCATGGTCCACCCTCCCACTAGGTAATCTTACTAGCTGTAACAGTGCATCGCAGCAGACACAAGGATTGGGCTGATTCCTTCCACTACATACAAGTAAAGTAGATTTACATTTAATATTCAGTCCATTAGATGAAAGGGCTTTGAGGCGCACAGGTAGAGAGGAGCAAGAGGAGAGAAAGCAAGCCAGCTCTTATTAAATCTGAACTACCAACAGCATGTCAATGCAAGATGAGAAGGGGATAAGCATCAACTCACCAGCTCTGTCCATCCCGCATCACCCTGAAGCACCTATTTTATCACAACAAAATAAAAATGTATGACATATACAAGAGACGCATGGATTTCTAGAGACAACAGTCAGTCAATCAATCTATATAATGCTGCTTATCCACTGTGAAAATTAAGCTTTGTTTTTTTTTTGTTTTTTGTTTAAAGAATGAACATCAAAGCACCGAGAGAAAGAAACAAGTTTAAGTTGACAAAAAAGGAACAGAAATGGAGGGAAAGTAAGTGAAAACTGCAACACAGTCCAGTGATGACATCACATTGTACAGAGCTATTCGGAGCTGTGTAGGCCGAGCAGGTGTGGTATGAGCCCAAAAAGAAATTGGCACTAAAGTCATGAGCTGACGTCCCAGCATCAAAACTCGTGAGTGAATGAGCACCGCAGAGCAAACACTTAACCTGGGATGCCCGGGAGAAACCTACTAATCTGTGGACCCCGTGTGTGCGTGTGGAAAGACACAATAGGTCCATTTGGTGTGGTAATGTTAGCCCATGGCCACAACTCTCCTCAAATCTAAGTTTAGTCGTCCGGCTAACTGTTCTGCACCAACCAAACAAAAACCGCTCGGCATACCTAGCTGGCTGGCTCGCTCAAGATACACCATGAATGATCATTGCTTGAGCTTATAAAAAGAGAAATCGAGGTTTGCAAAGAAGCAACCATTCTCCGCAGTTTCGCCAAGCAGTGTTGCTATAGCTAACTTACCGGTGATAACCCTAGCTGGCTAACATGAGTACTAGCAACACTATTGCTGCAAGAGAGTGGTTTCATTAAGCCCCTTTTTTGTTAAGTGGTTGTGCTTTATGTAGGACATCATTTGCACTCCAGTTCTGTGTCAAGTCTGTGCCACATTATAACATTACTTCACTTTTTTTGTCTCCTAAGCTAGCGGTGCAGTTCCTGTGTTTTTACCTTGCGTCTCCTGGTCTCAGCTGTACCACTCCAAACAAAGCATTGGTATATGACTCGAAGATTTTGTTTCCAATTATCCACCTTATAACCGTTCACATGGGAGCACCCGGCCGGACTCATGACAGACAAAACATTCAGTTTAGGTTTTTAGGTGACAATGAAAAGTCTCCTGGATGATTCACTTAAGCTAGCTAGCTAGCACGAACTATCTTGTCCAGAAATGGTTTCCGTTTGGAAATGGGACAATCGATGTAGTATCCAAAAAAATGCTCCTCGGGCATCTGACAAACACGGTCTTTGATTAACTAAGCAACAAATCTGTTCATGTAGACATCTAAGAGAATTATCACTTCACTAAAATTGCTGTTCCCGCTGCTGTTTTGACAGTTGGGTTTTCCTTTAAGGTTAGCTCCACTTCCACTCTCACGATTAGTTAGCTTTCTTTCTCTAGTTAGCCTGCTAACACTCAACTCCTGCTTCACAATGCCCGCCCAGCGTGCTCCGTGATTTGCCAACACAAAAAGTTTACGTCATCACGTTCGTATCGGAGCACGTTGGGTGCGCTTGTTTTGTAACCCGGGGTGTGCCGCATGAGGATAATGTGGATTTTAACCATGCGTTGCATCGATGACGTTGTCCTGACAGAAACACCTCCCATTCAGGGGAGTCCTGAGTGTAAAACCGATCCAAAACTTTGCAACAGTGTTATTCTGAATGGTGCAAAGCAGTGCTTTTTCTGTAATAAGCGTCATTGCCGTCAGGAAGTCAGTTGGCACTTCTCTATCCTTAACCCCATAATTTAAATTATTCTTAATTGAAATAAAATATTATTTTGAATCCGTATATTGTATAAGAAAAATGAGGAAAGTTGATCAATTATTGAAATGTATTCAGAGTTATTTTTAATTGAAGAATTATGCTACTTGTCACTTATGCCTTTACTTTTTTTTTTTTTTTTTTACTTTTTCTTTCTTTCTATCTTATTGTTATTTTTTTTACTTATGAATTGGAATGATAAATTGCTTGTATATTATTTGTTTATTCTACTCTATACTCTGTTCAATAAAGAATTAATAAATAAAAAAAGATTTAACCTTATTACTTTAAAATGCACCTTTCCTCCTAGAAATGAACTATTTATTTAAATGAATCAAGCTTCTAAATAACAAGAAAAGCAATACATTAATCAACCACTATGAAACATTATTCTCTGAAACCTCTGACTAAAATATATATGAACCTAATGTAACCTATCTAATTGTTATGTATATACTTTTTTTAAACTTTTATTTTAGTTTAGTTTAGTTTTTTATTATCTTTACTTGTAATCTTTATGAAATATTCTTTATTTTCTCTTTCATATGTGTAACTGACTTCTGAACTGTATAGACTGTATGCATGATCTGATGTTTGCCTGTGTTGTGTATTCCATTGTTGTTTCAATTAAAAAACTACTGCTCTAACCTTAAGACAGTCATTGGTGAATGTTATTCTAGAGAGATGCCTTTTCATTGTCTCATAAAAGTGCTAACTAATCAATTATGACATGCCATTTTATGATATCAATTTAGTGAGTATGTGAAAGACTATAAACAGATAATTTTAATGTGAACATCAGCAAAAATCGCATGTACTTATTTAACTGTATAACTCCTCAAAATTCAACTATTTTAGTATCATCAATTAAAGCCTACCACCTAGTGGTTACATTGTGTATGTGTGCAACCATTAGTAATATGCTGAACGATTACACTGAAATCAAGCATACAAATCTCAGTTACTCACAATTTATATGATGATGTGATAACATAGGTGGATACGAAGCAGGGCAGTGGATCTCGGTTGTAAAGCAGGTGCTTCTGTCCATAGGCGTCTCACATGAATCTGTTGAGGCCTTATCCTTGACTGACCTCAGAGTAAGATTGATGTTTAGAATCCACAGAGAAGAAAGATAGATATAACAAATCTAAATAACAGTGAATAAATTATAGCACAATAAGAAATAAATCATAGCATATGAAGAACATTTTCCACTGGATGCCAACGGGTCATGTCGACAGTTTAAAATGATACCAAACTGAGTTGCCACTTTAGTAGAATTTACATCCATTCAGTTCAGTGACTACTTTGTACTAACTTACATGATTTTTGATGGTTTATTCATGTTTTATTAAATGCAGCAGATACAGTAACTATAAACATTTCACTCTAATGCCAACCGTGTGCACACAACCATAATGTTACACTGTCTTTAAAAATGATTGACTATATATTCAGGTAGGGATGTTAAATGCTAGTTTTATATTGGCCAGACTTGCCTTTCAGGTGGGTTTGAACTAGTGGTAACAATCTGAAATATATGTTACAGTGTCCTGGGGGAAATCCTCATCCTCATCATCCATGGGTAGTGGTGGGAAAGGAGTGGGGGTCGTTGCACTTGAGAAGAGGATAACCCACATACCTGACAACAAGGAGCTGACCTGATTTTTCTTTCAGGTGTAGCCCCACTCCATTATAACACAACCTTCATAACCACCATAACCACTGTTACATGTGAACAAAAAGTTGCCTTCCAGCTAACTGGACCTGTTAGCATGATTTGCAGCCCTAATTTTGGGTTTTAAAAAAAACCCAAACTATTTCACCATATTTATGGGATAAATTAAAAATGTTACTTTCCTTAATATCCCACATGGGGGCAGTGCAGGTCTTTGTGTCAACGGTTGAGTGTAGCTCACAGGTTGGAACCTTTTCATTACTTTTAGCCCTGTATAAAGGTATTTGAACATTGATTATTATTACCACTAACCTTATTATTAATACACAATTATTTTAATTTATGTCCTATAATATTTGTATGCTTTTTTGAGAGGTCTTTATACGCTTGTACACTTCCACTACTTGTTTTTACAATCTTTTCCATTCTGCTTCTAGCATGGAATGTGCTTGGGTTGTTTGCACTGTTATTAGTGCTTGGTATTAACACAAAAGCAAAAATAAAATCATTATTAAGACAGGAGTATATGATATTATTCTTTATCATAGATTA
Source organism: Scomber japonicus (assembly GCF_027409825.1). Taxonomy (NCBI): domain Eukaryota; kingdom Metazoa; phylum Chordata; class Actinopteri; order Scombriformes; family Scombridae; genus Scomber; species Scomber japonicus. The sequence goes on from NC_070595.1 coordinate 24,219,323, forward strand.
AAAACCAAAGTCCATAAAACCAAGAGACCAATAATTTTAGTTAGTTTTAAGCTTTAGTATTTGTCACTTATCTATGCATTGCAGAGAGACTGGCACAACATGTCAACGTGTCTCTGAGTTTAAGGTTCAGTCAGCTCCCGTCTTAGAAAAATGAATGTGTCTCAGATTATGCTGTTGGGCTAAATGGAGTTAAAAGTTGTTCTTGTCAGATACAATTGGAGAGGTTTTAAGGAAAGGCCCTCAGCATATTGGTGGATATCTCACAAACAAGATCCTCTCAGCAAGGGAACAGCACGTTCACATTTTGTCTATTTCCATGGAGCCACCTCACAGTTGGGTATTAATCAACATTCAATGATTAAGTAAAGGAAATCTCAAAATGATAGAACTTATTTTCCATTTTTGCAGGAAATGTCAGAATGTATGCATAAAAAGAAAACCATGCATAAAAATGTAAATGACAAATGATTCATTATTTCCACTTTTGCATAACCATCAGAGCTTTATTATTGTGAATCAGAGCTTTTAGCTTTCAACAATAATATCAGTGTACCTGATCTGGAGCGAAATTTTTATTTTTATTTTATAACACAAAAGGATGCACACTCACACAACAAATTAAGTGCTAATTCTGCAAACAGTTGCAGCCTTTTGCCTGCAGTGCCTAACTGATTGATTTGAACAGGCAGCAACTTTACTGTTTGTTCAAAGCTTGACTCCTTTGCACGACTTCTTTGCAGCAATAACACCAGCTGTAACGTAATTATGGTACGAAAGAGGCCTGTTAAAAACCAGGAGATTAACAAGTCTCCATGGAAGAGGGCTTTGGCTTTCTAGGAAATCTGAGTGCCCAAAACAGACACTGACAAATAGGAGCTTGTTCTATCGTAATAGTCTAGTAATAGCAGCCACTTCTGAGTAAAATGACAAACACTCAATCATTTAGTTTTGCATGACTTTATTCCTTTCTGTGTCCATCAGCTGTCCAAAAGGATGGGAAAAGATGGATGGAAGGAAGCAGATGTTAGTCACTGACCGTGCATAGTGCAGGTCAAGTACACTGCAGAGGAGTTCATATAGTTCAGTGGACCCTGTGGTGACTCTTAAACTCATTTTTCCCACACAGAGGATTTCGTGACTGAATGACCCTTAATATGCTTGACTGAGAAGCATTGTTGATTCAATTAAATGCAACTTTGGAATGAATCATGATCAGCAGCTGACAAACTACTTTCTTGTTATTTTTTATAAAGTTGAAAGCTGTTTTTTTTTCTAAGGAGCTTCTCAGGAATCAAGACTCACATGATGAGAAAACATTTCTAGTCTCAGGCAATCTTATGATAACTGACCTTAATGTGTGCTTTGTATTTAGCAGGCCTAACAAAAAAGGTTTGCTCTGTAGGAAAATCAGATTTAATGATGATCAGCCTCAATGACTGACTCTGTGTTAGATTATCTGTCATATAGAGAAGCATGCTAAGATTAGACCACAGATCAGCAGGCAGGACATCTGCATCCTGCCAGCTCTCTGCCAGAGAAGCTAGCCTGGGAGGTGTCACATCTTTTACAAGCTGTCAGCGGCCCTTTTACGTCATCACAGAGGCAGGGTGGGGTAGGGCAAGCCACTTGGGGAGTACTGTGGAAAGGTTGAAAACGGAGGGGGAAAAGATTGTTTTGGTACGTGTGGACTTGGCCTAAAAGTGGCCTGAAGTCACCCAGACCTAAAGTTCATGCAGATGTCCCTTGTCAGTGATAAAACACAAGTTTTGCCTGAACTGCAGATGTGATCCTTTCCAGACACACGCTAGTGTTTCTCCTCTGGACTTCATACACAGGAATTTCAGTTACATAGGAGCCGGGATGGCCTTTCTCACTGATTCTACTTCTTTTCTGCAGAATATCATATGAAACAGAGAAGGTTCTTAAGAACTTGAATGCTTCCAAAGAACCAAAGAGCCAATTCAGACAGTGACTGGAAATAGCACATACCAGTCTATTTTGCACAGTTTGTGAATGGCTCATCATGACACTGTACAGATGGAGATATACAGTACCAGTAGATTCAAAATGCATTAACTGGTACTTCAATATAAAAGAAAAATTGGGGAGGATAAAAACTGTCTATCTCACAGAGCATAATGGGAAACATAAAAACTGAAGTCAACCCTATAAAAGAAAGCATTTATTTCTCCCATCTTCTACCTGTTGTTGTCTACAGAAGAGCAGGGAGTGTGAGGATGTGCATTGACTGAATGTAAATTAAAAAACAAGTTATTTTGAATTGGTTGCTGGCTTTTCAATAAGGGTCGAGGGGACAATGCACAGTAAAACAGACAGAAGGATATATTTGTGTGTGATGATATTGTTAGGTCATGAAATGACTCACTTTGAAGAACTTAATGAAATGTAAGGTGTCAGAACCTTCCCCAATAATCCAAATGGAAACCACTTGGCCTACATATTGCCCTACAAAATCAAATCTGGGTCACATCAGCTAACTCTGTATGTTTCAACAGTGATGCTCAAAGTCATTCTAGAAATTAGGAGTACTGAATGATTGTTTTAATGTCTGGAAAGATCACCAACACTACAACTCAAAATGTTCAATAAGCCTTACACCTAACTGTGAAGTTGATCACTAAAGCTAGACTTAATTAGGTCTTCACGGGAGAATGAGAATTGTCCCTACAGTATTTACCAGGTGTGAAAGGAAGCAGAGAGGACCAATCATTGAATATATCTTATGATAAGAATATATAGCTATGAAAATATACTGTACTGATAATGTACTACCACCCAATTCAGAAGATTATGAAATAAAATCAATTCCCCTTATGAGAAAAAAGACTTTCTGACAGCTACATCAACAGACAAGCATAAAACAAACCTGATGTGTGCTTTGTGCTTGTACAATAAAATAAACCTCTGATTCTTTGCAGATAAATCAACTGCTGTACATCATGAACACAATACATAATCAGCAATGCTGTTCAACATGGGTGTCTACATCAGACCTCCATTTGTAGGGAGATGATAATCTACTGAATAAACACTACACTGGTTATTACCAATATTAACTCACTCAAATGTATCAGTGGTCAAATATCAAGTAAGCCTACTGCAAAATAGGTCAAGTTGCCAAACTAATGAGGTGGGTGACTGAGACCTGATAGCACAGAAATATGGGTCAATGAAGGGGGGTGTGGGGGAGAATGGGTTTGTACTGTATTTGCTGAGCCACAGTATTGCTCTATGTAAGTCACGCTTACCTGTTGCTATTTGCATTATGCTGTTACCCATTGCAAGGAGGGATATGCTACCACATGAGTGCAGGTGCATTTGACAAAAAGTAGTCTCTTGCTCAGAATATGTGGTAGATGGTATAAAAGAAGCAGTACTGCTTACAGCTGATTATATGCTTTCTCCTTTTAACCTATTAATCTAATTTCAAATGAAGCAGTCATGTGTGCAAGGACGAGGACTATCCAACTAGAAAAGCATGACCTGAATGCAACTCTTTATTGCTATAGAATAGGCATATATTATGAGTCCATTAGACCATACTTGTGTCTATCACGCACATTATTGTTTGCACAGGTTGCCACACATTCACTTAACATGCATATGACATGCTGGGGTATAATTGTAGACATAGGTTGAATTTAGAAAAAGATGTTAAAGGTTGCTAGGTAGTGGGATGTGAAGTATTTACTCCTAGCCATCACAGGTCAGGTTTGCTTGCTCTGTGTATTAACAGATTGTCTGTGGCCTATATTTTGTGGGAAATATGGGCTATCATGGGTTCCATTTAAAGGGGAGTCCACTTGGGACCAGTCTTAGATTAATCACACGATGACTATAACTTCTTTAACTGGAAAAGAAGTTATGATTGCCCCTTTATGACGTAATGGGTCAGAGTTTAAATATTTCCTCTGGTGTCCTGTGATGGGTAATATATGATTTGTGAATGTGATAAGTTGGTCAAAGGATAAAATCCTCAGCAAGATTCTGAGATCTTCCTGGGATCACCATATTTTGGCACAGTTTTACATTAAATTAAAATAAATTAAAATCAAAAGAAATTAAAGAATCCAGCACTTCAGTTTCTTTAGTATTTTTCTGATCTCTCAGCCAGTAATAAAAAAGACAAGGCTACGGTGTTTTATCATATTTTACCTGCTTTATTTTCCAAAATATTTACTTAGGCATAGAACAAAGTGTGATCATGGAATTCAATTCAACAGACTTTGAAACAGCAATGTTGACATGCTGTCATATTGTAGTTCCCCAAATGTTTCTTATGAGAACTTAACGCTAATGAAGCCTATTTAAGCAGTGCCATTTAAAGTTTACATATTCTTGTACAAAATGGAGAAGTAATCCTACTTGACTATTTAGGAAGTGATTAATCATGTTTTCAGTGTAGCCCAAAATTCATTGAACTATTTTGTTTATTTGTCATTTATTTTAAATACCACACGTTTACAGCACCTGTGTATACAAGATATGTCTCACCAGCATGCCAGGGGGACTAAAGTTTGTAATGTAAGAAAAAAAAGAAACAGAAATTAGAAACAGAGATTATGCCACATCAAGTTAATCCAAACAATACATTTTCCCAAAGTAATAAGAAGTGAGGGTATAATGATCAACAATCAATACTATTTGGCCTGTGTATTAATTGTGGCGGTGTGACGTCATCTAATCATGCGTGACGTCAACTGTCTGCGCCTCGAAGCAGGGAGCGTGATGGCGGTGGCTCAACCAAAGCTGGAGAAAGAGGGCGATGATTGCTCTCTGCTGCCTTTAGTCCATGACATTATCAAATGGTGAGAGTACTGACAGATTCATGTATGTTTCATGTGCATTCGCAGAGCTGTTACTCGCCTTTCCTGTCGTGAACAGTTGGAAATGCTAATCTTTTTGTTAGCTTCAGCTAACATTAGCTATTGCAGCTAAGTTTGACTAACTTAACTGGAAAGGAAATGCTAAATCTCCTTAATAGCAACATGTACGAATAGCATATTATAAACTGATCTTTGTCTTTACCTTTTTTATAGCATGGACAAGGACAGCCAGGATGTCCACCAAGAACTGGCCAAGCTGAAAGTGAAGATCCAGGAGGCTCGGGAGCAGATCTCCAACATGCCCGGGGTAGATAGCAGTCCGTCGGAGCAGCAGCAGCAGCTGGCCACGCTTCGGGAGCAGGTCCGCACCAAGAACCAGTTGCTGCAAAAATACAAGAGCCTGTGTATGTTTGACGTGCCAAAAGCATCGTGAAACTGCAGGCTAAATTACTGCACTGGCTGCAGGGAGTTTAGAGACACCCAAGGTGCAGTAGGGACTTTTGTTTACACCCTCAGCTGTGGAGCAGATAAATGTGGGACTCAAGAAAATGGACATTAAAAACAAGAGTTATTTGATTTCCTCCACTGCATTGGAAGGTCTTTTCGAATGCCAGATATGTTCTTATTTTTGATTCTGTTGTATATCTTGTTATGTATTATTTGTGGCAACTGCAGTGTGTTTTTCCAATGTTTCACTTAGATTTCTCAGCTTTATATTTTGTAATAAAATGTGCAGTAATAAAAATGACTGAGGCAATTGGTCTTTGTCATTAGTGAAAATCGTCAATCCACGTAAGACACAACCTCCATTTGTACTCATTATTTTTGTTACTATAGACTGAAAAAAGATATGTGTTGATTCAGTGGAAGAAATGCAAACACGCTCAGTGCTGTCAGTAGAAGACTGATACAATATTTTCAACTCAGTCTGAAGGGTGTTTTGCTAAAACTATGGACATACAGTGTGTGTGGGATGTTTGAGGGACTCTGAGGAGCCTTCATATGTTGCAATTCTAACATGCAATATTCTCGTTTATCTGCGTGTGGACTGCTGGACAACCAACATAATGAAATCTACTCTATTTCAGCATACTGGACAAAGGGAGGGCTTTATTAGAAGAGTGACAGATGCACAATGTGATGTGTAGTATTTAAAACACAAAAAAGTTTTTCTTATTAACTAATTGGATGTTTGATCTTCACTGTGCAGACTGATATATGTGCAATGTTTGACACTAGAAAGCTTGTTTCACATTTCACATGTTTTTATGCTGGAGTTTGGGAAGTTTCTCCTTGGTCGCCCTCAGTTTAAGGGATGTACCTACAATCATGATTCATGACATAGCAAGTTTGGTGTCAGTTATCTACAGAAGTGAAACTTTTGAAATTAATGTATATATTCTTAGAATTTTGATTTTTTTTTTTTTTAATGAGGGAGAAGGTGAATAATTCGTTTAAAGGATTTTTAACAAGGTAAAAAAAATTTGTTGGGAAAATCATATTAGACACAATTTATTATTCCAATCAGGATATGTATGTGTCTTAAAAGCACGATTGGAAGGGATCTCTAAGAGGAAAGAGAAGAGGGAGACAGATTATGAAAGTAACAAGTATTTTTATTCTGTCTTTATGCAAAAGTTGACATGACATATACAGTAAACATAATAAATACACATTCAGGTTCATATTTGTTCATAATGCAACATACATTCAAGTTCCACCAATTTTGGAAAAAATCAAAATGTAAACATATTTTTCTAAAGTGCCATTTTGGCAAGCTTTAGTAGCAGATTTTACAACATTTTCAGAGCATCTACAGGGGGAGGCGTATGAGCTGCGAGCCACCAGCCTGTTGGATCTCAACCTATGTCGCTTGAGGCACTGAAGTCTACAGTGTATGCAGAATGACTGGCCATCGCTTCAGCTCTGGAAAGTCTCACAGAAAGTCTTTGCAAACTGGTCAAAAAAATGGTCAGCATATGATGCAGCCTTTCTCTTTCGTTTGACTGCCTCCCACAGCTTTCTCCTTTATGTACATCAAGTCACTGTGCACGCTCGGTCTCCGCGCAAACGGCGCAACAATCCCATACGCGTTCCTGTCCTTGCACTTCTTGTTTCTGAAGGACTTTCTGTGCAGAACCTCACAGTACTGCAGCGAAACTTTGCAGTGACGGTCGGGGCTCATTTCGTTTGGCAGCTTGGCCATAGTAAAGAGAGTCTGAAACATTTGGTCTACGTTGGTGTTCTTCTTTGCTGAGATTTCAAAGTACGCACAGTGCTCCTCTCCACCAACCAGCTGCTCGATCTCGTCCTCCTGTACTTCACGGTAAAAGTCATTGTCGCACTTGTTGCCACAGATGACCAGCGGGACGTTCACGTTCTCCTTGGTTTTGTTTCGCAGGCAGGACTTGGTCTCAAATATCTGGCGTTTCAGGCGCTGCACCTCCTCGAAGGAGTCTCTGTTGTCTAAGCTGAATACCAAGATGAACACATCACCTGGAAAAACAAAAGGATAGACACGTTAGATGCCAAGTACTTCTAATATTTCAGCAGTTGCCAGTAAACTCTGCGTGTTGTAGAAATAAGTGGTTTCAAAGCTCAACTCACCGGTAAGAATTGAGAGTCTCCTCATTGCAGGGAAGGGATGGTTCCCAGATGTGTCCAAAATGTCCAGCTGGTAAACGTCTCCCTTGATGCTGTAGAATTTCCTATGAAAGTCCTCAATGGTGGGTGTGTACTGGTCATCAAACCTCTCGTTCAGAAACCGAGAAATGATGGCTGTCTTCCCAACTTTAGTGGAGCCCAGAATCACCATCCTGTAGCAGTTCTTGGCCGGTATGTCGAATTCATTCTCTGGCGGTGACATTTTCTTAATCATGCTTGCAGCAGTTGCACCTGATATTGAGTGGTGCTGTGTGTAGCAAGAGATGGGATTTAAATCCTTCCTGTGATGTGAGGGGTCTAACCTCAGTTCTGTCTCTGAAGCCAGAATGGAGACGGCTGGGGTATTTATGGGGGAAGTTTGCCGCGCCTCCCCCATGCGTCATGCATCACCTTCCAGCTTGGGGAGTTGGAGCAGACTGCCCCGAAATTATAATGTTACTATGGCTGGTTTTGTGCGTCAGCTCTGTTCACCCCTCACCAACAGTAAACGGGGAAATATGGACTTGTTTTCAATATAATTCTTAATTTTTACCATCATATTTCCATGCGTAATTACCACAATCAACTGCCTATGAAATGGCGATAATGTCATTTGAAATTTGACAGTGTGCGCACGACTGAGGTATTTTGTGCGTTACATCAAACCGAACAGTATTAAAAGGACAGAACCGTGCACTAACTTGTTCTTGGGGGGATTGTCACTGAAGAAGTAGCCTATAGGTATAGTCACATTACCTTCTTTTCGGTTTTTTTTCAAACATCAGTAAACAGTCGCTCCCAGAGGAAAAAGCTTCTGGGATATGAGGTTAGGAGAACGGTGGCGGTTCACACACGCACAAAGGGGCCACAATGTGTTTTTGGCTCTTACAGTCCTCATATCAAGTATTCTAGATACATGCTTTACTGCATGCTTGACTTTATGTGTCAGCCTATTCAGATTTAATTGATATATTATGTGCATATTCCTTATCATTGCAGTTATTCATTGTCACTCCAACCTTATGGCACAGTCCACAGGAAAACTGAAGTTAATTTTAGAGTTCAATAAGATTTTTAATGCATTTAATGGCTTTATTTATTTAAGATCTTCATCTCTGCCAGGTCAGTCCACATATTACTGTCAGATCATCATAAATGCAAGTAATAATGTCCGAACGTCACAATCAATAAAAACGAAGCACTACTGGAGAACAGCTGGCTGTAACTGCTGCCTGATGCTGTCCAATCCAATTTGTATTGACTTTCGCAAATGTGTTAATCGAAGTAATCTACACACTGTCTAAAGATAGAACCTGCTGTTTGTGACTCAAACAAGACTCATCCACTTTGCCACCTTAACCACTTGTCACCTTTAATTTATCACCTGGAAATATGTGGAGAGGAAGAAGAGGACTCCAGAAGGAGAAAGTAATGTGTACCAACCCAGTCTCACAGCAAAATTGAACATGTATATACGTAGAAAGTGTATTCTTTTTACAGGTGAATAATCAACAAGTTTTTACAGGTGAAAACAGGTAAATGAAGAGAGATAGTACAAAGGCAACAAACATTGAAAAGCTATTATATCAAAAAACAGTATCCTATTGTTTTAGAGAGTTGAGATAATTCAGCAGTTGGCTCTCATTTATCAGTGTGTCACAATCCCTGATTTTAACTTGTATCATCATTGGATTAAGGTAAAGTATTATATCTATATATTGCACGATATCAACAACAACTCTGAAAAAAACTTAGTCCTATGTCTTAGTATTTATTTACTGTGATTTCTGTTGAAACTTAAAACTTGCCAACACTGATGACCTTTTTTAGACCTCTGTAGGGCATCAGGGATGAAATCAGATAGGTATACTTAAGCCTGGCTGTTCAAGGCTTGGGCGATGGGTTTGTGTAACCAGGGTGGAGTGGACCACCACTACACCCTTGACTATTGGTCAGTAATTAAGCCAGTGTGTTCCCAGCGATGTGTATAAAAAGACACGTGCAGAATGGTTTGTCCTACAATGCACTGCTATAACACTGCCTGCACAAAAACATAAATGTCCTCGGCCATAAGGGAACGTCTCCTCCCATAGGTCTGTGTATTTCAGATCATTGTGATCAAGATTAATCAATTAATCAAAAGTACTTTTTATTATTGTTATGAGGTAATTGAGGATGTTGCATGCATTAAGTAGTGACAGTATTTAACGTTATACCTATGTGCCTGGAGAGGTTTGTTTTTTTAGAAATTTAACACATTATTCCATTTTTAGATAACAACTCACATATAATAGGTCATGGTAAGATCTTATCCAGCAAAGACTTTTTTTTTTTTTTTTTGGTCAGAGGAAGAAAAACATCAACATTTTCTCTGTCAGTTATCTTGAACCTCAGGGGCAAATATACAGGGTCAGTCCAAGAAAACACACACGCAGGGCAGGCACAATATAATGCGTCTCATAGACACAATATCCATACACAATGTCTGTGTGCTTCTCCATTCATGTCTTTAACTGTGTTTGTGTCCCAGCCTGTTCTGTTACATAGCTGGACCTCAACACATGCACTGTCCTGGCAACGTGGCCCTCAAGCAGAGTAAACACACCAGCTGCAGTCCACTCAGGCTATGGCCAATCATACACATTAGACTAATTTCCTTCTCAGCCATGTTTGCCTTCATCAATTAGTGAAGAGGACACAAAAGCCTGGAAAAAAATGAGTTGCTGCCGCCTGTGAGAACATAGCGCTTCACAGCTGATGTGAAAACAAAACTGTTTTTTTTATTAAACCAGAGATTGACCCAGGGCCAAAAAAAACTTGCATCTTAGATTTGGTTTTAGGTTTCTGTATAGGCACACCAAAACACCCACGTTTTATTGTCTAGGAACCAATCCAGTTTATAAAAAGATGACACTGTAAAAAGGTTGTTTCTTTATTTTTGTCAATGAAAATATTGTAAAGGTTGATGACACTACTGCAGCAGACTGTGTAAATGCAGTCTGAGAGAAATGACTGAATGTCTTTTTGGTGAGAGAAGCTTCAGAGATTTTTTATGATGTTTTTTGTGTTTGCGGTTTTTCCCTCATTTTTGGTTTTCTGGATGAAACATTGCATGGCTGAAGTATGAAAAACAGCAGAAAAACACACTGGCTGATTCTGACATGATTTCATAGATACCAGTGACGTAGTTGCTTTAAAAGTGCATATGCTAGAAATTCGATCGGAGACAGAACAGTGACATTTTACGCATCGTGTCATCACCCTCCTTGTGAAGGTGACGCACATATGCATAATATGTTTGACACATCAGCAGTTAGTGAGAAGTCTAATTAACAGTTGGTAAGAGTATATGTGCATGTGTGCATGTGTAAGTAAGTTGTTATGTGGTATGCCCTTTCTCCAAGACCATGACACACTGTAGAGTTGACTTGTTTTCCACATTAACTATTAATAACTATGAACTGGACATGTGACTGTGAGAGAGCAAAGAATGTCATTTTCCCTAAAATATCCCCCAAATTTATTCACTTATACCTTAATAACTGTTGCTCCATTTTCTTTTTTTGTGCAAAGCATTTTCTTCTGGAAGGGTTTACAAAATGTCATACACAACACATATGAAGACACTTTAAAATCTTAAATATTGTTGTTTTTATAATTATAGGTAACATTTTAGATACGTTTTGAACACATTTGTGCAGTTCCAATTAAATTTGGTGACATAAATTAACTCCATGTGGTTCACAGGTATTACCAATTGAAATAACCACAACTAGGTGATTATGATTCTGAAACACTGCATGGGTTGGGGTTGGGGTTAGGGTTAGGGTTAGCACACAAAAACCCTAGAAAGGATATTGGAATTCTTTGAAATCCCCGAGTGACAGTCCTGTCTGTCACTGTGTGAACTGTAATGCACATCCAGATATGAATGAGAATTTTGAATTTTTAGCCACAAAATATGCACATCTCTGTTCTGCCAGGTGTAGTAGCAAACACTATACTTAGACTTCTCTTGATTTAGCACAGGTGTGAGTGCCAGATTACGTCGGTTACGTCAAACGTGCCGTAAAAGCTGACATAAGTGATAAGAACTCAAATTCAGTTTCCTCCAATGTGTTTGTACTATTTTTAAATTTAGAATTTTTGTACTCCCTAAGGGCTTTTTGGTTAAAGTACATTTACTGTGCAGTATGTGTTATTCCTTGGTAAGAACACTAGACTAGGTAGTACAGTATGACACAGTCTCTGCTCTTTGAGAATGATTTCCACAAAACTCCAATAAATGATATGTGTTTGAGAAACGTAATTGTGTAGATGCCCCAGCAACTTTACCAGGTTGGATGGGGTTAAAGGGCCAGATACCTCATCCATAACAACCAAGAATTTGTGCAAACAATCAGGCTTCTTTCTACATAATCAGTGCAATGTTCAGTTTAATTCAGTGAGATCAAATCTGCCACAGTGGAGAGGTTAATCTTGATGAATTTTGTCTTCTGGATGCAGGAGAGGCCTTCTGATCTTGTGTATTGAGGGTAAGGAAGGGTCATACTGTGTTGTTTAGATGGCGTGAGACTCAGGGCTGTTGCGTGTCAGGCTGGGCCATCTTGCAAGGATAGTGTTGAATGAAGCATGAGCCTGTGGTTTCCAATACAAAGGCTTCAGGTTTCAGAGCCAATCAGATTTCTGGCTTCAGTCCAGCTTTAGTTTGCCGACCACCTGCATGTTTTGATAAACCAACAATCTGTCAACTCTGCTTTTATCTGTGGCATGCAAACTGATGTCAGACCCTCTGCATGACGTATAGAACATGAGGTTATGTGAAAAAAACATCACTCGGTATAATTATTTGCCAGCCGTGCACAAGAAGGGCGACATCTGTGTTTTTAGGATTTGTTGTGCCTGACCTGTTTTGGTGAGTGTTCATCAATAATTCCTTCCCCCTCTGCTGGGAAACAGAACAGAATATTTTAATGTTTGATACACCAATGCAATTTTAGCATTTTAAGAGATGACGACTATACAGGTTGTTCTGTCTTCTTGTTCAACTGGTGTTTGTGAGTTGTGGCATTAATTAATAACCTCATATACATTAAATCAATTGTAGTTCAGAAGTATTCCACTGGCCAAGTGATTATTTCCCTAATGAACTATGAAAGAGAAGACAACATACAGGCAAAAACAACTGACTGTGTGACCCGAAGATCTGATCTCACCTCACAATATTGGCTGGAATCAATCAGATCCATAAAAACTCATAATGAAGCAAACTGAAGGACAGGCAGGTGAATATGTGGGGATTTGGTGGCATCATTGAGCACTAACAAATTCAGGGAATGGCTTTAAAAAAATATTTTAAAACATAATATATCTTTACAAATATCTTATTATGTAAGGCAGGCAAGATAATAACTATGGCAGTAAGGTATAATATCCAGATACATTTATCCCATCAAAGTTTACACAAAGTCACAAATTCAATTATTTCATTAACCGTGTTCCCCTTTGTCAAACTATAAATTGTCCAAACATTTAAATGAATTATGAACAACATTTAATATTCTGTATGAATATTCTTGTTTCATACCTATAAAGAAATGCAATTTATATTTATAGTATTCAGAAAAAATAAGAATCCTTAAAATGTTATAGCCTGGGAGATGAAAACAAATAAGGGTCATATAAGGCCTCTACATACAATACACAGTACCTGTTGGTTTTTAAGGTAGTTCTTTGGCCTTTTATTCAGAACTACATAGACATAACACAATCTCATTTGTTTCCTTATGAGTCTGTAGACAAAGGAGCTCAGTGAAAAGAACTCCTGGAAAATTGGCTTTAGTTGATTTACTGTTTCCATGAGGCATTTTGCTGACTTGTATGAAAGGTAATGGTCAATTCCAAATCTGTGTTACTTTACTGGTAAATGTGACCACCACTGAGTGATCTTATAAATGCTTAACCTTAGACGTCAATGAGCTGCTGCCCTTTGCAGTACTGTTTACGTAACCCTAATAGCTTCACGCAGAGACAAAACAGAGAGGGAGGGGGTAAGAAAGGAAAGAGAGTAAGGTAACAAGTCTTTGGTGAGGATTGATATTCTTAATTCCACCTAACACACACGCACACACACACACACACACATACACACACACACACACACACACACACACACACACACACACACACACACAATATCAAATATTAAAAACATCAGTTGCACCACCCTCCAGGCAGTTATGTGAACATTTAAACTCTACCCTACCAGCCACCCTGCCCTCCCTCCAACAAATATTACATCTCTCAGTGACTGAGCTGATGTATGAAGTATCTAAGATAAAGAAGTTAAATGATAATAAGACTCAAATATTCTTAGTAAAAAAGTAGTACAGATATAGTTGTACAAATTTAAATTTCATAAAGCCAAAGGTGGCTCTCAAGTGCTGACTGCAATGATGCCTAAGTGACACCCAAAATGCTTAATTAGCTAAAGGCAGGCCCTCTAAGGTTGTGTGTGAAGGCTACATCACACATTTCCTTATAGTTTAATGCACACCTTGTTGTGATTAATCCTACTTAAATCCTACTCATCACTTACTGTATCCCACATTACATCTACACAGTATGAAGCATAGGTCAACATAGGTCATGATGAAATATTTAACAATGATAATAATTATGATTACAGTATTTATGTGCTAATAAAATGAAAATTAACAAAGAAACAAAATCTTTGAATAAGTTGCAAAAATGGTTGCAGATTTCAAGTGAAAGCAGGTGATCTGTGGAGGTCCTACATACTTGGAGGCAGGGCAAGTGCCATTCTTTTATTTTGCATCATAATTTGTATACTAGCCAGTATAAAATAATTACAGGATAAGCTTTATTTGTCCTAGTCTTCTTATTCTTCTTATTTTCAAAATCCCCAGAAGTCTGAGATCTATCAAATATGTCTCTTGATTTGAAAAAATGCCTTTAATACTCAGAAATGACACAGCATTAAGGCAAGGCAGTTTTATTTACATAGTGCATTTCATACACAATGGCAACTCAGGGAAATGATTTCACTTTCAATTCTTGCAAGAGGGAACATCTCTCCAGGTGCTGTGACTAAGATCAACAAAGAAATATTTCATAACACAAGATGAGCTACAGCAAATCATATGCACACACACACTGCACAGATGGCCTGTACTGCCCATTTTCTCTCTGTTTTTGTTTACATCCTCGCTGTGTAACCAACACTCGTTCTGACTCAGTGTGATACCAATCCCACCAACTGCTGAGAGGGTTAGCGCTCAGTGGCCAGCACGGACATTCTTACTGTTCAGCTAACAAGGGATACATGCACGTTCTTTTCAAATAATTACATAGACTGCATGCACAGGCATGCTCACTACACCGGTACAGTGGCCATCAAGTTGGACACATGAATCAGCCTTCATAACGAGCTCTGATCTGTGTATGTCTTTCTCCATGTTGATCTGGTTAGACAATTCATGTCCTCTTTTAAAGTTTGATTAGACTAAACAGGAAGGTGCCTCATGGATCCCGTGGTGTTTTCACTCCATTATTTACTTACTTTTTTGAATCACTATTCTTCAAAAATATTGAGTCATGAACACTGATTGAGAAGCTTGAGCTATAGATAATCCTAAACTTGAACAATCCACAGTGTATTAGCTTGATTTCGTAAATCCCCTAAGGAGGTTTTTACCTTAGTGAGCTAATAAAAAATTGATGGATAAAATACACTGTCTCGCCTAATTCTACTTCCACATACTGTATGCTTCAGTGTTCATTTAATTGGCACAACAAACTCATCCTGCAAGGTTACAAAGGCTCTCTAATGGTGGTAATAGTGCATTTCCAGAGGCTTTTGCACTTTCTTCATATGTGGGGAGCATTTTTCATATATATAGACCACAAGAAGAAGGGCCAACATTCATGTTTATTATTGAACCTTTCAATACTTTGAAGCAATTCATGTAGCAAAATCTTGTAAATTATATGACCTTTCATATTTCATGCAGCTTGATAGCAGCACATTAGTGTGCTGTACACTGGTCGCTTGTAATAGTTGAGCCAATGGGCCATGATAAAACCAACATCCATGTATTTTGTTTTTTGCACTTCTCTAGTATTTTGCATCTATGGCATAATCTACTGAAATATCCTTCAAAATAGGCAAACAGCTATTATTGTGACTCATGCAGGTCTGCCACAGCCAGCTTTGTGTCAGATTCTTCCTTTTAACTTTATTGAATACCTGCAGCATTACACATCAGTTAAGACGATAAGTGTCTTTAAATTGAGAGCATGTGGTACAGCAGCCGTAAGTAATTAACACTGGATCGGTCAGGGTCTGATGGTAATTAACCTTATGTGGTCTGTCTCATCTACACCAATGACTGTACATGAAGGTCAGCTGTTACACATAGATGTCACACATAGATGAGTTATAAAGTGGAATTGTTTGTAATAAGGGCAACCCTCATGGATGATTCCCGAGCTCCATCACAGCTGTCAAGACATTTTTATTTCAAGTAGATAAAGTCGAGGATTAGCCTAAAACCTCATACCCCTTTGCTCCCCCTAAAAAACATGAATAGCACGTCTGTAGGCTGCATAAGGCTTAATTTATACTCATTTTACATACATAAATAAATACATCCATTTAAAAAAAATGTAACCATTACAACCCACATACTTCCATGTGTCCTATACCTTGGTATCCACTAGAGGGCAGTTCAGAGTTCAAAGTGTCTGACAACAAACATGACCACGATGGAAGAGGTCATTAATGTACCTGTTAAGAAAGAGGCCAAAGTGGAGGAAGCCCTGTAGGTGGCAATGGTCTGTGTGTCCATTACATACATGGCAACATGTAGATGGAGAATTCTTTTCCCTAATATTACTGGTGAGAGAAATGGACGATCAATATCTTTGTCATGTCTCCCTTCCCTTGAATTATTAGCTACACTACCACCATGTTTTCCAGTGGTACTGCTCTGATTTGTTTGTATCTGCAAGCTTTCAGAAAATGTGTATAAATACAGACAAAATGAACATAAGGGATGGACAAATGGCTCCATCTATATCCATTTACATATTTAACATTGAGCATAAATCAGCCTTTAGTCTACAGCTGTCTGCCTACGTGCAACATATAAAAATGTTTTGGCTGAAATAAATCCAGCGCCCTTGGTGCTGCATGTTTCAAATCTGAGTCAAATCTTAGATGAAGTAGGTAACATACTATTGGAGATCAATTTCAATTGGGAAAACCAAAGTTAGCTTTAACCACTTAACACACGCCCCTGTTTTTTATGCTGTTAGCCTAAACGACATGCTCAAGTTGTGAGCAGCACAGATCCCACATAGTTTGAGACTCAGAGATGTGTCTGGTATCATTGGAAAGGAAACACTCTAACTAAACACCGATTGGTTTGTGTGTGGTGTCGTCAGAAGCAGAAGAGGCTCACGGTCGTAAACATCTAGTCACGTGTACTCTGAGATGGACGCGCAGGTCAGGAAATGACGTAAACGGACCGTATATGGTTTGTTATTTGTGTTATTACATTACGTGTTGGACTAAATACATGTTGACATATTGAGGAAAGTATTCCGGTTTTATGGAAACGGATTTCATATTTCACAAGAATGGATACTTGGCGAGCTGTACAGAAAGTGCTGAGTCATAAGATGATCGTTGTGGATAAAGGGAAGGCTTTGAAGGTATGTAGCATTATAGCTTTTCTTACTTAGCTCAGGGGCTAGCCGAGCTAATCGCTAATACTATTACGGCTGTGAGCAACCATATAAGTCGTGAGTGGTCTTGAATGAATCAGGACAATCTAAGCTTTCCAACGATGTACGGCATGAATATATATGTTTAAGGGTTGCTGTTTAAAACATCCAGAAGAACTTGTGGCTACCTCCTAACATCCGTCCCGTCCCGTAGGAGGAACAGCGTGCGTTAAGTGGTTAAACCTTTATTCTTTTTGTCAAGAACCGAATCAACATTACATGTTGAAATATTTTCAGCATTATAAGATTATCACAGTGACTGTTGCGGGTAGGTGTGTATATGCTTGCAGTAAGACTTCCTCTTGGCTCTTGGTTGCTATTCAGCTAATTAGTCCACAGCAAGAAAAGCTTGTCTCCTGCTGTTCACAGCATGTTTCCTCACCTTTGTACCCCCGTTTGTACCACCAGCAGTGTAAGGTCTCCGGTGAGGCAATACTGCTTCCTTATCCCATGCTGTCCTTCCCCATCCAAATGGTGTCCTGCCAAATGTCATTCAATAAATCATTTTATATTCATTCATTTTGGTTGCACTGCCTGCATAAAGGTTGGTTTATAGAAAAGCTCATATTTTCCATTAAGGTCAGCGTTAAAGATACATAATGACCTAAACTAAAAGGTTCTTAGAATACAGAGTAAATAGTAGCTGGGATTGAAATTTGCAGACTGCATTCACAAAAATCTGCAAAGTCTTCTACGAAGTGTAAATCTGTCTGCAGGTCCTGCACTCCACTTTATTTTAACAGTCCTCAAATTCTCAATTTACCTTCAGTTAGTTAGAGAAACAGTCAATCCTTTGGGATGTCTATTTTTAGAAGACATTATGCCTTTATGTGTGTGTGTTGTCTAAAATATGCCCATGTTTTTCACATTTTAAAGTGAAAAGAAACTGTTCCAGTACAGTATGCCACCTCACCATCCACTGTGAATGGATGGTGAGGTGGCATACTGTACTGGAACAGAAAGGGCAAAGCTGCTGCAGCAACAGAATAACATTAAGAAACAAACAAGGAGGGGTGATCAGTTATATATTCATAGGAAAGAACTAATGACTAAACTAAGAAGAGCTGTGCAGAAAGATGATTAAACCAAACAATGGGAGTGTGTGGACAGGTACCTGAGGGGGCAGCAGGGTGATAATTTGATAAATATAAAATTTATGAAGTGATATTCACAATGAGAATACAAGCTCAAAGGACATGAAAACTCACAAACCCTCAGGAATTCTGCTAACCAACTTCATCAGGAGTGCATAGATGTGGTTAAATCAGATTTAGTTGTATTTTTCAAACTGTAAAATTACTGTATAGTTGGCTTTAATGTCTGTAGTTGATTATGGAGATACTACATACTGTCATGTTGTCCAATTCAGCAGCTAAACCCTCCCATCATTGCTATTTTCTTTATAGCTTTACTGTTGAAGCTTCCAAACTAACTCTCATCTCTTCTCTCATTTAAATGTTGTACAGTACACAATACAGGAGATCTCATATGCACTAATCTTAGCAGAACTGGTTTCAGGTATTATGTAGGGAACTGCAAACTGACCTCACACTGGAGTCTTTCATTCCCTTTGAAGATTTTAAACCTGTATTATCTGATGTTTTTATGACTCTTTCAACTGTTCTTATTAATTCCTTGTTGATTGTTTTTTGGTTGTGTGCTTGCCTGATTATGAATATTGCTTGTTCTCAGGTCTCTCTTGAAAAAGAAATATCAGTCTTAATGAGGCTACCTGATTAAATAAAGATTACATTTTTAAAAATGACAGTGGGCTGGAAACATAAACAAACAATCCCACAGCTTTTGTCAATTAAGATCTTGCTGAAATCCTGATTGGTTCACATGACTATGTAACATCATAATGCCACCATGCCAGTGATATTGAATTTTTGACATTTCTGATGTTGATTTTCACTTCTACTCTCTATCAAATTATCCTTGATATATTTTTTCTAATCAAAACAACACTTAGATGTCACATACATAGATGTACATAACCAACTGTTTCCACAAAATTGTCTCTTTGGCTGAATTCAGGTGAAAGTCTCAATCATTATGAATGCTCTTAAATACCCTGTAAGATCATTTTCAATTGTTTTTTTCCTGGAGACATAGGTCCCTTTGTATGCCTGATTTTACTGATAAGTGATACTTTGCAGTGTAATTTGAGGGTTTTAACAGTAAACTTAGAGACTATTAATCTAGGAACTAGTTGTTTAGTCTAATGATGATATTGTTTTAAGGGTTTGCACGATATTTAAGGCAGGATGAAGATAAGAGTGAGTGGCAGTGAGCTAAGTGATAAGAATACAAGGCCATCCCTGTCTGCTTCTCTGCCCTTGTTTTGCATCTAAATTCAAGGACGACTCAAGATAAACACCAATGAAGGTATGTTCACATAAAATCAAATTTAGGGAAAACGTGGAAGGGATTGTAAATCATTGATAAAATGTCTTCTTATGTTCTTGCTAAATGTGGCTTGCGGTAATTTCAGTAAGTTGTTGGACCATGTGACAAAGTGAGGGAACACAAGGCTGTGTGCTACTATCTGTGTTTCACTGTGTAACTGGAACTCTTGGACCTCTAACAACCATTACTAACAGCCATAGCACACAGTGTGCTTACTAAATGACAAAATGGGTCAATAATGGCTGCCTGTTAGCCTAGCGACTGCACCGTGCTAATTATGTATAATTGGTCCAAGCTGCTCTGAGTGTGGTGTGTCAGAGTCCATGACTCCAGGGATGAACCTGGAGGAACTGATGTTCTGTAATGTGAGAATGGATGCAGAGGTGAACTGGTGCAAACATATATAGGCAATGTAGATAATACACGTACACATGCACACATGGATCTGTATGAACTCATACAAACATGCAAATACTGAACTCCGGTGCACTCTCTTACCTGAGTTCTCACCTGAACCCATGAGTCATCTCAGTTCACTCTGCGTCATGGCAGCTTTTGTGTTCAGACTATGCTTCATATCTTAATTTGACCAAGCATGTTTATGGATCATGATAGTGATCAACATCCCCGCTCGACTAATAATTCTGTGCACCCAGTGATTCTCTGACCTCAAGGAACCTGGCTACTTAAGCCTTAGCTACTGCATACAAAAGGTACTGATCTGTATCCAACCACACCGTTGAGAATATCTTGTTGTTGCTGCCAAGGGGAGGATTTAACTGCTTATACTTTAAAGACAAGAAAAATTAACCGCTGCTCAACCATTTTAGTATCCAAAGCTCTCTTAACCCCAGCAGATTGAAGCATCTTCGAGATAAAGTAGAAAGCAAAGATGAGTAGATCTTGTTTTGATTATTTTTATTCAGGGTCTTGACAAGAACCAGATAAGGACAAACAGAGAAAGTATTGATTTCACATACAGTAATACTGATACTGAGTGTTTGGAGGGCTGATTGCTCGGAGGCAGTGTGTGCCACTTACAGCACTCGTATTACTCCCACTGGTGTTGTTCTGTCATTTATAAATATATGAAGCATTCAATAACTTTTATTCTTATTCTTATTCTTATTCTATTATTTAACCATGTAAATGTTCTTGTCAGCATCTCCTTGGGTACCCAAATCATGGTGTCTTGAATTGAAGGCATTTACACAGTTGCTCAATTCTCACTAACTCTCTCAGATGTTCTATTAAGAACTATAAAGCATACTATTGCCAGCCACCACTAGCAATATTGTTGTATCTCAAAGTCAACCATCTGACATCTGAGTTGTGAAACAGAAATTAAGAAGTGTACAAAATCAGAACATTTAGCATATGTTTCATGTACACTTGCAGCAATCTCCTCCTTAGCTGAATATCTATTGTACTTGCGCAATACTCTGTCAAGTAATTTGTGAAATGTTTTTCTGGTGAAATAATGCTTAAAGAATCCATTACTGAGATACAGTACCTTGTCCTCTCTTTTTGAATTGAGATGTTCCTGCATGGGAAAATCATTTTTCATGAAAAACTTTCTTCAATATGTTATGTGAATTTACACAATGCACACCCTCTGTTAAAAGCATACTGGATACAGAAGCTGACAAGCGGCCTGATGTTGTAAGGCAGGTGGTGAATTTTGAAATCAGATTCAAATTTGAGTGTGACCACCTTGTTGACACATTCACATGCATATGTGTATATGTATATGCATGATCAGATGGTTAAGTTTATGGTTAAGAGCACTTAGTATGTCAGACATAAATGGACAGGAAGATAAACATATCCAGCAATGAATTTCCCTCCCACAATCACTGTGGGCCCTGCTCATAGATGTAAAGGTTTAATGACACATGCTACCACTTACAATGTGTCAGATGTTATATAATCTAACTGGAGAAGACATGGCAAAAACTACATATGGCATTTTTGTGTGATATTGGCAACCGTTTGTGTTGCTTGGAAATGCCAGAAAAAGCATATTTGTGGATCAGGCAGGATGCAGTGAAACACAGAAAGAGAGAGTGTTTGATGTTGCACTTAAACAGGATTAATGTGGCTATCTTGTAATGGTTAATCAAAACTAGCTGTGGCATGCCTCCACCCGCTTTCATTTTTCATAGATTTTCTCGGAGCCTTTGAAGATCAAAGAAGACCAGAGGCTGTGGCATTCTGTTTGTCTGTTTATTGGTGACATGGTGTAATGAAGATTACATAACCATTCAATACAAGAACAACCATTATACTGTAGAATTCAATAGCACTCTCAGCGACAATATGAAAATATTCTTATTTTGAGCATTGGCTACACAGGTCAATAAGGTCTGCTGGTGTGTGTGCTACTGAGTGTGGTGAGTGTATGGACACTTCTGTATGTACTGTACCTATACAAGTCCAAGTCAAGTTTATTGTCATCCCTATACAATAGGATGAAGGATGTGGCAGCATTCCTTTGGTTTGAATGAGAGCACTAGTGGATTGTAAGGGGGCACTAGTGGGATATCCCTCATAGCCCACGTCAAATGAATGATACGGTCATGTTTTTTAACACAGAGCAGGCTGCAGGTTCTCCACAAGGGAGCTGTTCTGTTATTGTCAGACCAGTTCTACACGCTGGAACTGTTGCCACCTACTGGAAAAATCCCACTGTATGGAGTAAAAGCAGCTGTAATTGAAACAGCTATGAGACTTGAAATGAAAATTACAGCTGTGACTTTTCATTATATCTATGCATGTGTGCACTTTTGATATATTACTTTGTGCACATCTGTACCACGTGTTAACCAAAATAATCAATAACAATAGTCTAGAGCCATGCCAGTGACTCTCTGGCTTGTGCTTTGAGCTAAATTCTAATGTCAGCATGGCAGCATACCCACAATGCATTACTTTCTGTAGGCTACAAAATGGCAGACCAATTGACCAACAGCATGGCTAAATATAAACATATTATTTGCTGGCGGCAATGTACAAAGAAAAAGGGTGCGAGAAATATTTTCAAAGTGTTACAAATTCTACTGTATACTCATTCACATTCATGTTCACGGCAGAACACGCATCAATTAATTTAACCAGTCTTCCATCTACCCGCTGCCTGTCCACCGTGTGCATGTGACAGAAGTCAAAACGTGTTCTTTTTTGTACGTACAAGATGTACCATAACAATTATCTCGCTGGGTTTATAATGAGCTGTAATTAAGCACTATACGTGCAATGCTATCTTGTTTTAATCATCATAATGATATGTATTATCACTCCCCAGAAACAAACTGTGTTTTTAGCACATCTGCAGATCATGTGAGCACTTGAATCCACAGAAGCCTTGATTGAAGACACTTACCTGTACTGATGTATTCTTGAATATGTGAATATATGAATTAAACATCTGAATCCAGGGATTAAGGTGGTATCTTGAGATTTTTGTATTCTAGATTTAAAGGGAAAATTACCACTGTGAATATGATTTCTTAAAACTAGGTCACGTATGTATTAGAAATGTACAATTATTTCTGTAATTGGTGACCTATGAGCAAAGAAAATGTGAGTGAACGGCTGTAGATTTCACATATCATACTTAAAGGGGAATCCTACAACAACCAGAATGCAATGCGCCAGTCAAATATATACTGATATTTGAAAGTATTTAGTAGTGTGGTATTTTAGTGTCTGCTTTCCCTATTACTAGCATAACATGGTAGATGGGAGTGTTTTGGGAGACCCGTATTTTACTGTCCTTGAAGGCACAGCTACAGAAAATGGACATAGTTTGTCTTAAGCTGATCTCCAAAATTAACTGAATAAATAAGCAAATAAGTGAGGAGCTTTGGGTGTAGGCAACATGGAGGGAAATTAAACATTGTTCATTTACACATACAACCCAAATTGTAATGATACAACACTGGTTGAAAATGTCCCTTTAAGATTAAAGTCACAACTCTAT
Organism: Scomber japonicus; assembly: GCF_027409825.1. Taxonomy (NCBI): domain Eukaryota; kingdom Metazoa; phylum Chordata; class Actinopteri; order Scombriformes; family Scombridae; genus Scomber; species Scomber japonicus. Next base: position 24,243,014 of record NC_070595.1, read on the forward strand.
GTGCACTCTGTGTGTTTCATTTTTCTCAATTTATTAGCAATTTATTAGAAAAGATAAGAACTCTGAGCCCCTCCTAGCATGTCCCAGGTTCTCATTTTATCTCATCACATCAAGAAACAATACTCACCATCCAAGCTATTCATATTAAAAAGAACACAACAGTTTAGTATTGTTGTTAACATTAACAAGGACTAAATAGGACAATGCAGTGGTTGGAACTGGACAGACCTGAACACAGAGTTTCAGCCACAGTGGCAGCAGCTGGGAGGTAGGGCCATTATCCAAGACATGTATTCCCTCAGCACAGCAAGAGACAAGGACGCACCTGCCCTCATAGAGACCTCCACTGGTGCACTTGTTGTTGATGGACCCAGTGACCCATAATAACTGCATGCAGAAAAGTTTACCAAAGTGGAAGAGGATTAGTAGTCGTATGCATATTCTAGATTAAAGCCAGAAATGTTTGTTTGCATCATGCACCTTGTTCTCCACTCTGTTAGAAAAGTGCATAATAACAGTGCATATAACAGCTGACTCAGATCCATTCAACATTTAACATGAACTCTTCAGATCCAATAAAAAGAGATCAGAAGCATAAGATTATTGATAGTGTACTGTATATATGCATGACTGCTTGCATGTGTCTGCCAAAGTGGAAGAGAAGTGAAGAAACAAATTTAAATTCCCTGTATGGCATGAATGTCCAACATATTCTGTGAAGTCCCCCTCCCCAATAGGGGTGTCAAAGAATATTTATCCAACAAATATTACCAGTGTGCACTGTAACACAAATAATAATAATAATGAAATAAACACAAATTAAATTAAAAATAACAAACATAAAGCCTAATCTCTAAAAATCTCTTTATTCAGATCAAACCAGAATGTATTGTTCCCAGTGACTGTCTCCTTAACTATCACATTTTGTTCTCTAAAGAGAGCGGGGAATGAGAAAAGTGCTGACTTTCGTAAGTATCACAAGACCTTCATGTTAAGGCCATCTCTGCCAAAGCATAATTAAAAGAGAAGAACATTATCCCAGGCGCTTAGCACAGCTTGAACCAAAAGTAGAACCTGTAGTGGAAAAGGTTAAGAGGAGAGGACGCCTAGATCTGGCCAACACTCACACACACAGACACACACACACACACACACACACACACATACACACACACACACACTGAACAATCTGTTCTCTCTCCTGACTCAGCAAGTGAAATACAGCCAGACTATGTGTGCGTGCATACTAGTTATACACATCTTTACACCTTGCTGATTCCTGTTTCCAACAGAGTATTTTCTCCCTCTTCTGTCTCCCTATCAGGACAGCTGAGATACACACGCACACACAAACACACATACAAACACACACACACACACACACACACACACATACTGTTCTTGTTTGCATTTAGCACAGGCGGAATCCTTTTTTCCCTTATTTAGACAGGAAAACTATGTTCTCTTTCCCACTCACTGCTTTGGGCACCCACTTCCCCTATCCGCACAGTAAGACCCTTTTTAATCCCCATCAACAATATGCAAGGACAGGTAACATCTTGAACAATGATGTTTCTGTCATTCCCATTAGGAAAGAGGAAGAGGGTTTGATGGTGCAGATAATACAACCTTACATCTTTGTATGAGAACATGCTATTCCTCTGCTTCAGTGTTCATACCCACTGGCTAATCCTATTGAAGTGTAGATGAGTTAGTGGTGGGTGGCATGGAATAGAAAAACAGCTAATTTCAGAAAATACACAGACATTATTCCTCCCACAGCTGGGTATTCTTTTCAAATATATATTTTAATTCATTCATTATACCTCATAATTATTATCTTCCTAGCAGAGTAAGCTGATGCATTGGTTCCCAGGCATCATTCAATTCATTTCCCTTTCATTGCTAGTAGTAATAAAAACAGTTATTGTTTATTGGTCTCATTACATGTGATTACTTTGTTTAAATATGTTCGCTTATCATCACATTGGTAACAGTGGTGTCAGAAGTCCTTACTTGTACAATGATAATAATTATAGTAATCGTATCCCTGGCATAATTATAGTAATTGCCAAGTGAAGTAAAAGCCATGCAAACAAAAGTTTATTCAAGTCAAAGTGGGTGGTCCACCTGTACCACTAGGTGGCACTCCAGGTGGTCCAGTTGGTGCTGGAGCCAGAGACTTGATTATAGATTTTAAGGTTTTAAATATGTACTTACTGTTGATATTTTCAAAACTTTTTTAAACTTAAGGACCCAGTTATGACATGTTTTGAGATATACAAAAACAAGAATGTTTCCATTCTTAGTGTTTATGCACCGGAGGCTTCAGGTTTCCACATCACACTTGTGTTAGTTGTATACTGGATCATGATTGGCTTCAACCTGGTTGTGATGTCACAAACAATGCTCATAGGTTGTAAATAGTAGTAAGATCATGTAGTGAAATATTGAAATATTACAGCACTAAAGCAACATCATCAACAAGTCTCTGTGGCCACAGTTCAACATTAATTTTAGACTATGTTTAGAACAGTGATATACACCAATTTTAAAACCTCATTGGTACCCTGAAGGAGCTGCCCAATTCATTGTAATATTGATGGACTTACATTGGGAGTTCAAACTGCTTAATTCAAAGTCCACAGCAATTTCTGCCTGTGGTCTCTAAAAGAGTGTAGCTGACTCAATGGAGAACAACATGAAGCAAATTCTCCCAACTTCTTTCTTTCATGAGTTTGACCCTCAGAGCAAACAGTGAGCACGGCCACAGAAAAACAATGACTGAAGCATGCGAACAACAGACAGGATGTTCCTTTAGCTGTGAGGAAATTCTGTGAACATGACAGCACATAATCAGTGCATCTCTTACTCAGACTGAATGGGATTGCATTGAAGCTAATACCCCAAACAAATAATGAGTTGGAAGATGCTGGTTCAAATCCCTTGACAAATTGGAGAAATGTGGTCTGGGGAGAACAGGAACAATATCTGAATTCAATGTTCCTTTAATTTGAGACTAATTGTTATCAATGGGTACTGGATGTTGTTTGCTATAAACCAATAAACATAACAGAATAACAAGTGACTACTTTTTCTAATGAGACAAAATCAAGCATGCAGATTTGGTTTTAGAGGTTTTGGCTGAAGAAATATATTAGACAAAGATATGATATGCTTTCATCCTAAACAACACAGCACACTGTATTGTCACATTGTGTCACTGTTGCTAATAAGTCAGCATTAGTCAGAAAATATGAAGGCACAGCTTGTCTAGTTTACCTTTTTGCTTCTGTAAAATTCCATCTTCATTTATATCTGTTAAATAGGTCATTACCATATCAAACTCAACTCAAGACCAGAGCAACATTTAGTGATGGGACAACTGATGAATACATTGATTCACATACAATAGCTTGAGTTCAAAGCATTTCTAAGAAAGGTTTCATCAGTGTTCTTGGGATAGTTTATCCATTATGGATTATATATAGTTTCCATTGTGCTGTGAATTATTTGTGATAGAAAAACAATTCAATCTATGCTGAGCTAGTTATGAGTGACTATGAAACTGTTTGTATTTTTGATGCTAGTTTCTTAAACATAGAGCTTCTAAAAACATACAAACTTTGAGACTCAAGTCAAGAATGTTGTTGTTGCTGCTGTTAACTTATTATGTGCACCATTGAGTGAAATTGAAGAAAATACACTGTGTGTGCAAATGGGGATATGATGTCATGTGCCTACTGATGCTGCAATCCATTGTACTTGGGGGAGAGAAAAAAACTCCATTGAAAAAGTTCAATGAAACGGTCATTCATGTCGGAATTCCAAGTTGAAAACTTAGGCAAGATCCATCTAGCCTGAGTTTAAGATCCATCTAGCCTGAGTTTAAGATCCATCTAGCCTGAGTTTAACATCCATCTAGCTGGAGTTTAACATCCATCTAGCCTGAGTTTAACATCCATCTAGCCTGAGTTTACTGACAGACACCAACCTGACCGCAGCAATATGACACACTGTGTACAAGCAGAATTACTGTTTCATCAGTTTGTATTTTAAGTAGTGTGTGTGCTGTAAAACGTGCTGTAACAATGTTGTAGTTGCCATTTCCATTCAGTTGATTTTTACTTATCAGAAGTCTTTGCAAGCATGCAGTACTACCCTTTTTCCTCAGTTAATGCTTCTGAAGTTCAGAGACTTGCTAGGCAAATGTCAGTTTGCTGTGGGTGTCCATGTTTTCCTGAGCAGATGCACTGGGACGCATTTTGATTGCTAGTTGTGAATACTGACTCGGAACTTTCGACTTCCGAATTGCAATGGATTGCAGCATTAAACCTAGTTTGTGAACATTCAACACCAAATATACACAGACTACTCCACATGTTATCGCAAGTAGGTTATAGAGAGATGTTGAATTTTCATCCTCTCAATCTGCGACACAGGCTGTCCATTTGTCACACAATAGGCCACATACATATTTTATGTAGAAATATATAATGGTGCATTGGTTTGTACTTTTGTTCATTTAGCAGTATTATAAGTTCACAGGTTTAAACTATATGCTTTGTCATATTGATTTAGAGACAGTTCCGAAAGAGGATCTGCACCACCCAGCTTGGCTGAAAACCCAATAATTGCTGACCACATGGAAATGTAACCTCTAGTGACACACCCACTCTCAGTCACCCCTGCAGCATTTACAATAGGTGGTTTGCTTGTAGTAGCGCTGTTGAATCATCATCATCCCAAGGTGGAGGAATACAAAACCGGAGGAGAGACCTTGAAGCAGGCTGGGTTCTTCACATACACACACACACACACACACACACACACACAGTAAAAACATACTGTTGAGCACATGAAGAAACATTGTAACCAGCCTACTGAGCTGCTGACGTCGATCCAGCTCACACACAGGGACACGTGCCTGGTACATTGAGACATCCACATGGAGATACACACAGAAACACTAACACACAGGCACACACTTGCTGGTTATACACACAAATACACTTACAGACATAATAATGGGCATACAGTAGTGACATAAAAACATGAGATTTACACATTTGTCTCTGTGATATCTTCAAAAAAATGTCTAAAAAACCTTTTATCAATTTAATCAAATAGCGAAATTACATTCAGCCATTGTTCTCTCTTTAGTGGCAAATTTTTTAACAAATGTAAAAACATCAACCAGTTATTGGAGCTTTTAGTGAATGAATTATGCTAAACCACAAGACATGTGACTGCTTACTATGATGCATGAATAATAATATATCTTCCAAAGAGAGTCAGAATGAGAGAAACCAGAAGCAAAAAGCCCCTCCGATTACAAAAGAAAAAAAGAAAATGCTTTTATTGATGCAAAGGATGAGGGTGGTTGCAGTGCATTGTCATATTCAGTTGATTTAATTATTTCAAAGCCGTCTGAAGATTATTTATCTTGGTGTAACAACAGCTCCATGCACTCAAGGTGGAAATGCTATGGATAATCTAGCAAGATGCCCTCAAAGCCATGTGCACCTGTACTGGGAGGAAACAAAGCTCATGCTTATCCTCTTTAAGGAATAAGACCTGATAATTAGACTTAATACTTGTCCCAGCAGCATCAGTATTACCAGGGGATGTCTGGTGACTGTAATTATAATGTGAGGGGTCCGGAACTTTGATCACACAAGCTTTTTTGGCACAAATCATTGCTGAAGCATCCTATATTTCCAGGTAACTTGCATCCTAAGGTTAATTATATTACCTCCCAGATCTCCATTTCACACAATAAACATTTGACTCTCAAAGACAGCATACCCGCTGACAGAATAGATTTTTTTTAAATCATTAAGCGAAATTAATTTGACAATTTAAACAAAGAGACAAAGTCTGTCTGTGTTCTGCTGGCACCCACAACTCAACAACCTTTTAAAATAAATGATACCTGAAATAATTGTGTGTCTTTTCTAAATTTAAGTTCAAAGTGACTCTAACATCACATGTTTTTTCTCCTGATGCAGTGCTCAATATCTGCAAATTATCCATGGTAACTGGTAGAGTGAAACCTCTCCAGACGAGAGCCAATTAGGAACATCGCCAGGAGGAGACCACATGGACTTGGAGATAGATATCAAACAACCCATCAGTTGTCATAGAACAAATTATTTCAATCACACTTGCTCATGCAGGCTACCTGCTCATTAAATATTTCTTTATATAACTAGCTATTTATACATCAGTATCACATGTACAGTGCCACTTGCTCAATGGTAATGTTAGGAACCCTGTTTCCCAGATTCATAATTATGGTATTTTCCAAGTTGTACCACTGAAAACAAATTACATCTCACAAAACCCATGAAAACACAAAATGCTCATAACAACCAGATGCCCATCAAGAATGGCAGAATGTATTAGTTTTCAAACATATTTATATATATGATAACATATTTTAACATATTGACATATTTTGTGAGTTATAATTGGTAAGCTTTGTGCTGTTTTCCAATTTAATTTGTCGCCATAATTTACAATGAAATTCACTGTTGCTGCCTTTGTTGAGAAACCACATGGAGAAAGAAGAATACTTGCTGACAACAAACCCCTCCACTCCAAGTCCCCATTAAGATCCCCAGCATCCATGCTCTCAGCGGGTGATTCAGAGCTGTCACAAAACAGCTCCTCCTTAGGCTGTCACCTTTGACAGGTGATTGAAAAGTTAATTACTTAGATAGAGAGACATGAGAGAATACTTCCTGTCAAAATGTTGGCGTTGAGCATTTTGCTGCACTAGTTCCTGGATTTAAACCCTGCTTGTTTACCATAAGAGTTTAAAGTGATCATCCAGGCAGCCAGAGGATTATGATGACAATGAACTGCTATACTTATATCTTCATCTTTCCGCTTCTTAGCACTTTCCCACCAGTTTCTCATCCAATTCTACTATCCAGAGCTTTTTCTGGGTGGTCAACATAGCAAGAAGACTTTGTTTATGTAACAAATTTTGGATGCATGGGGATATAAAATGTGGGTAAAAACTGGATTAAACTGGTATGTTACTTTAAAAAAAATCTGCTCTGTTTAGATTAACGTGACTGATCATGTAGGGTGATGTATGATCACAATAAACTCTTTCATTGGGCCTCAGGTCATTACATACAATACAAGTAGTCTGTATGCGATCATCTGTATTTTCTGTTGTTCATGACATGCGAGGAAACATCTTTTGGGTGTGTGAGGACATAAAATCTAGGTAATTAAAAAAAGAAAAAAGATTTGTTTCAGATCTCTTTTCAGTATTTTAAAAACAAAATCTCCTCCATATACTGCGTTGAGTCCTTCCACAATGTATTTATAGTCTATTTAATCATCTTATTATAAGGTGAAAATATGCAAAACATGTAGCCTATTTAAATGCTCTGAGGCACCTAAAACTGGGGTGAAATCCTTTTTGTTTGACTACATTCTTTTCTACAGCAATTTGACGTATGTGGCAAAAATGTGCTTACTTAAAGGCTTAGGATGAATGGGTCTTTCTCAGAGCTTGTTAGCATAGTGCTAAGTTATCATATAGCTGTGGTGGGGACTGTTCTATTCATCACAGGCACGTGAGGATGCTGATCTCAGTGACATACTAATACAACTGAACTCAAAAATCACTCTCAATCAAAGACACACTCAGTACTGTACAGTACATGTAAAACACATTAGCACGTGAAGGCATCACTGATTGTTCTGCATTCACTGACACTCACACACAAACACAGTGAGTGGATAAAGGTGGGTCAAGTCACTAGCTCAGGCAGTCAGTAAACATCAGGTACAGCTGTGTCACGTGAGGAACCAGATAAGACACGTGCAGAGCTGGTGGTCATCAATCACAGGACTGGAGGTGTGTGTGCATACGATACCATAAATGTATGTGTATAAGCCTGTCACACTCATATCATCTAATAAATCCACATCTCTCTCTCTCTCTCCGTATGTGTGGGTGTGTATCCCTGTCACATGAGCATCTTCTGCTTAGGCCGGTGAAGGTGAGTTATTGCTCTTGCAGGTGTACCAGTAAGTTTCTGTAGACTGCGCACACAATTAATTATATTTATCACTAAAATTGTGGTCAAAGAACCCAGTCTATAGGATAAATCCTACCATGAGGTTAGTCTCATTAACACATATAATGAATCTTACAATGTTTGAATGTGCTCTTTCAAAATAAAGCCACTGCCTGAGACCTGCTGTTTGTTGGAAGGAAAGTTGCATTTCAGACCATTGACAAGAACAGAAGTTGTCTAATTGACAGTAGAGAAAGAAAAAAAAAGAGATCAATGTTTAGGTGGGACAAAATAATGAAAGTCCTAATCAGACTTGCACGTGCAAGGAAGGTGTTAATACATGTGCATGCCATTTTAAAGGAATCACGTGCCAAACAGGGAACACTGAGGTTAGAGGAAGTAATTCATCACACTGCACATTGAAAAGCATTCAGATCTATTCTATTTTCGACTACTCAGCTTTTTTGTTTGGCCTAAACAAAAATACTGTTGCTTTAGCATTTTGACTACTAACAAAATAACTGTCATTAGCTTCTCTTAGCCTCTCGTCAATATGGTGTGCTTAATTCTTGGTGGTGGAGTTTTTCAAAGCAGACTGACATATGATTTGATTGGACCTGTTGGAATCTAAAATGTTGGTTAATTGTAGGTAATGGACTAAAGCAGGCAAAACCCTCACTATGACTCTTTAGGTTGCACATTATACCCATGTTAACCACATAGAAACTGTCATATATTAGTGTTTTCATACTACCAACTCTACCAAAACAACTAAAAAAAACAACTAGCTTGCACACTGTTTCGTAATGCTATCAGCTGACTGCTTACAGGCCAAGACATGAAGCCAAACTGTTTGCCTTTCCCTCCATTACACACTTAAAACCATTAGTATTTTTCTTCCTGTCCCATCAGAGCACACAAACCCTGATACACCCTCTACTACCACTCCCCAACGCTGACACTTGTTTGTTTCTGGCAGAGCTAACTGATTAAAAACACCTCACCATAGTTGTTTTGCTGAGGCATTAGATGGAAAGGAATTACTCTTCACTACTGAAAAGACCCTCGGGTAGCGTTTTACACTGAATGCAACTTTTCTTTTGAGATCTGTCAAGAGCACAGCTGTTATGCAACTACTGACTGTCTCTCATTAGTACAAAGGTGTTTGTGAAGAAGTAAACAGCACTCACATATTGACTGAGGGTTTTTATTCAGTGTTGCATATATTAAGCTTTCATTCAACATTCATACAAACAAGTTGGTCCAAAAGCCTCTCAATAAAATGAAAAACAATCCTTGTACATTTGTATGGAAGACATGTACTTTGTATGATGTACAACAACACATCTTTCTTTACTTACATAGTCTTCATTCCTTCCTCTGTTTTGGTAATTTCAGTAGGCATAATAGTGTCACCCCAAACAGCATTATACACGTGATGCATTTGTTGCAAAAGATCATGTTCCCTTTTGAAATTGTGCTAAGTCTCTTCGGGTTCAGTTTGTGGCTGTTTTTAGCGACAGTTAATTATATGACTGCTCTAAGTTGTTTTTGGCCCGCAGCTACAGTCATCGGGGTACAGGTAACACTATGAGCTATTTTGGAAGGAGCATAATCAAATTAAAAAACTATAGAGTGGAAAGAGAACATTGGAAATGCTGTGGTGACAACAGATAAGGAACAAAACAAAACCCCAGCCTCAACCAGCTGTATTGTATGTACACTCCACTTTTCTAAATTCTGCTCTGCATTCATGTATGAGGACCTGCACACACGAACCAGATATACTCCAGTTATTTTTATGTGACCTCCATTTATAAATACCATAGCTTCCCAGACCACTAAATTTGTGAAGCAAGTACACAGTAGCCATCAAATGCAATATTATGCAGTATAATTGAGACACTTTCTTCTAAGAATTCAGTGTTTTCTTGAAGATCATTCATTTCTTGGCAGTTTTTTTTTCCATTTAGCATCAAATGCTGTAACAATTTTAATTTATTGTGCTTCATTAATAAAGTTGGAATTTTGCTAAAGGATTGACATCTCTCTCTGACTTAAACAGAGTGCCATCAACACCATAGTAAGTCCTCCTTAGCCTGCAAAAACATCTTTTATGTGCTCTGTGAGACTGGAGCAGCTGGCCTGGTCAAGTCTGAGAAAATAACCCTAATAATGTCATAATGATGTAACAGTTATATCATGAGGGCTATCTCGGCTTGGACAATACTTTTTTAAGAGAAAGTCTGCTTTTCAAACTGGAGTCCTGGAGTTTGAAAGATGAGGGTTTTAATGAAAACATGCTGTTGAGTTGCATTATTGGAAATGTAGGATCTAGTATTTATGAGTTTGCCTCATACTAGTTACTAAAAGTAAATATATACTCTGCTGCTTTGACCATTATTATTATTTTTAAATCTGTGTCTCACAAGTCTGATAGTGTAGATGAAGGTTGAGGAGTCAGTAGTCCACCAGCTTCTTAATTGTGCCCATTCAGGAGAAATAATTTTAAAAAATGCAACTAAAATGAAATCAATTGCTCCATGTTTCGCTGGTTTGAGCATCAGGAGTCTGTCCATCACTGTGACTCACTTTGCTACAGGCCCAATTAAGACAAATAAAACTACTGAAGTCGAACTCTTAATGCTGTCCTGTGCTTGGAAAAGAAAGCAAAATAAGCTGACTCATATCTCTTAAAAGGTGCTCTATCAAACAAGAAAAGGCAAAAACTTGATGCATCAGAGATTTTAGCTGAGTTGTATGAAGGTCACAACGGTATACATGAAGGACAACAACTACCAGTCAACATGTTGTTTTCTCCTTATTTTGAATCTTTACATAGTTGATTGCATTTGTTAACCCCTGACAATAATATATGCCTATGCTATCTAATAATGCATAGATCACAGTTAAATACAAAATACCCCATAAGCTATAGAAACTGAACAGCAACAGTTAAATGAGTCATGTCTCATAATCTGATATGCAATTCTGATGACAATCCTTTTATATCATCATATCGAATCAACATCTCATAACAGGATAAACCCCTTGAGATGCACCATCTCAATTTCAAGAGGGTCCTCAGGCTCAAAACATGAAAAGTTAACAAATATATATCTAGAATAAATACATACATACATAATAATAATGACCACACATGCTATATCTGTTACAAGTGTCATCTGCACAAAAAAAAGAAAGAACCAGAAATCAAATAAACTGCTGAGTCTACTTACAAACTAAAAATGAAAAGCACAGATTTTAGATCATCAAAGCAACAAAAAACATAATATGTACAAAGGAAAGTTATATTAGCCTTAAAGTGCTTTAAAGCATTTGTGTTTTGCTGCATTGAAGCTGTTTGGAAGGACCTTCTTCACATAAAACAAAAAATTGCAGCTGCTCATCTGTGTTGTATTAATGTGCCATCTAGTGGCCTTATCAGTGGCAGGTTTATGTTGCGGGTTTATGATTAACTGGTAGGCAATACCAAATGATGTGCAGGGATTAATGATGCTTCTTAAAGTTCAGGTATTAATATGGGCCAAAGCACTGACCTGATCTCGGCTTTAATCATTCAAGTAAGCAAAGTAAGACACAACTTGCAATACCTTCAGGATAGATAAAAAAAAATCCACTGAATTTTATTCAGTTGAACATCTCATCTGCACCTTTGGGTGCAGATGAGATGTTTCTCTCACTTTCAAGTGTCTATGTGCACATGTGAAGGCAGGTGTCCGAATTACAGGAGGCTGCAGTCACATGTTGATTAAAACATTTTGAGTACCTCTTATTCTCTTGACATCCATGAGTAGGTCATGTTCTGCTTCATTCAAGATCTCTTTGAAAAGCAGAGCGTGGCAAACCGAGCAACTTCAGTGATATCCAACAGGCAGCAATAGTGAATGCATGAGGTTGTCTGAGCTTTGGCCAGATAAAAAGAAAGGCCAGATGGCTTTACTAGATTAAATCCCTGTTCATATTTAAGAAATAAATAAAATAAACTTCACTTGTGATATACACTTAAAATGAATCTATTGTCTTTAAAATATATATATATATTAACTCTCAGAACACTTACGTTCAGTAAGTGTTCTGAGAGTTAATTTTTTATTTTTTTTTTTTATTTTTTTTTTGCACACAGGTTCTTGCAGCCATACTACACATAATATGAGCATCATCATGTTATCACAGAAAGCAGCTGCAGTAGAGAAGTGTTTTTCTTCACCTGGAGTGTCATGTGCTGTGTTGCACTGTGAACTCTGACATAACCTCATTGTTATATAAGTGCCATCTGGTTTCCCAGCACTGATCACATCCCCCAAATGGGAAATTGAATGTATGGTGATCTATTATACAATAATCGTGACATGTGACTCACCTGAATCACACCAAACACATGCTGTAAATTCCCCAAACAGAAAAGAAATAAACTAAATCAACTTTACTATAAAAATGATTAACCCTTAAATACACACCTTTGGTCTATCATTTTTCTTTTCTTGGAAAAGTCTTAGAGACGTAGGGTTGTATTTTTTATGTTCTTCATGGTGTGCAGATAGCAGGCAATGTCACATTTTCCTAGTTTGCCTCATTTTGCATCAGACACAAGTAGTGTTTATGTAACTTTATGTTAACTTCTGTATAATAATCATAATCACACAATGACACAGCACCAGTGTGTCTGGTACACTATGTTCCTTCATATTGGGGGGTTATGATGTAAAAAGATAATGTACCTGAAGCAAAATCTGATAAATCTAATAATGGGGCAATGCTATCTTAGAGGACAATGAGCTTGACAGCAAACAGTGGAGCACTATTTTTTAAGTGTATGGAAAAATATAAAACATAAATATGTGTTAGTGGCTTTATTATTAATTCTAAGTGAGATCACAAGAAATATTGATTTGAACTGTTGCTCAATTTGTGTCACAAAAGTAACTGGTCTCTAACACCCATGCATTCAAGGGTAAGGAGAGTTGGCTCTTGACTTGCAATAACAGATGACAGAATATGGATAATGAAAAAACTAATTTAAATGTAATTTGTATGATTCTTGTGTAATTCCTCAGTTGATTTTTTTGTACAGGACAACTCATTTGTTCCTTGCATATATACATACATGCATGATGATAAAAGACTGGTACTTCATAAAAATACAGTCCTAATCATTTGAAATGGATCCATCCATGAAGATTTAAAAAATGAAAAACTGACAGCTGGACGACTGGATTCGATTGATAAGCAAACAAATTAACTAGTACATCAAACCGTAAAGATCACATATTGTTCAGCTGTTTTCATCTTTTTAACAAATTGCAGGCTGTGGTTTAGTATTTTGAAGCATCATACTGTATAATTAGTGTAGCTGTGTTGCATTGTTTGAAATTTACATACTATAAAATCAGTAACGTGTGTCTCTTTGCAAATGTTGACTTTGAATTCAGATTACTTGTACTGTAAATACACAAATTTCTGCATCCTGTGCTTGTCTCCATGACAACAGGGACTCAGATGGAGGCTGTTGCTAAGCACTACCTTCAGTATATAGTGGCCTAAGTGATGGATCAAACTGTTATTCCCCATGTTTTTCTCATTCCTTTCTCTTCTTCCTCAGCTCTTCCCCCCTGAGTTCTTCTTTTCTCTAACAATGAAACTCAGAACACATCATCACAGGGCCAATAATTTAACTTACTCTTCTGGTAGTCACAACACCAGCTTCATGTTTGTTTGGATTTGTTGGCAGCGCATGGACTGCCTCTGGCTCATCCATCAGTATGAACTACAATGTTTTTTTGGGAAATCAGTCAGAGAAATAATAAACATTAACATGAGCAAACACTAAAGCTAAACTGAATTTTGCATTCATGTATATCTGCATAAACATAACTAAACAGTTTATTTTGACTTCATTTTCCTTCCCTTCTCTTTCTGTGATCTTGAAACTTTCTTTTCAAGTTTCAGAAAACTCCACTCCTTAAATAACAGACATCTGTTTTGCATCGTTAGCTCATTATTATGGAGCAACCAATGGCTGCACTTGTGACTCATCTCGCACTCAAGAAGTCTGCCCATTATCTTCACCATTATTTACAAAATGAACGAGCTTCTCAACGCTGCAAGCAAATCTGGCTTCAATCATTCATTTCCTCGCCTGAAATGGCATTAATAAAATATGCTCATGAATTTGGAAATGAAATCTCTGTTTACTTATGAGGGTAATAGGCAGGCCTAATTGTTTTATGCGGACTCATGTCTATATTTGGCACACATTAATATTTATACATGCTCCAAGATTGACTGCTGAGTAGGTAATTTATCACCAATTCTGTATGTCTCCACTAAAAACTGAGAGAAAAAAATCAATAATGAAAACACTGTAGGGGCAATATTGTACTTGAAATAATTTAGCAATACTTTTTTGATCTAATTGACCAGGACTTTCAGTTCAAAGTGTGCATGCTGATATGAACCAGTGTTTTAAACATTTAAATCAATGGTCTAAATTGATTCTTTTTCAGCCATCACAATCATGTATCTGGTATATGTACACTAATGGCTGACTGACTGCCAGGGAAAAATCATATTAGTCCTGTGATTGTATTATCGACACAAAATGCCATTTCTTCTACACCAGTCCAACTTGTGTCAAATTAACCCACTTTCTCAAAACCCAGACACTGTAATCACAATGACAGAGGAAGCCAAAAAAAGAGCTATCAGCAAGCAGCATTTATGAAGGTGGATCTCAACCATAATCCTGCATTACCTAATGGGAACAAGACATTTGCATGTGTAAATGGATGCCTAACAAACAGTCTAGTGCCAGGGCTTGGTGACAGAGCTGTTACATAGATATGAGAATGGGTCATTGAGATTGCCAACATGCCACTTTCAACTTTCCAAATTTAACCACAGTAGTGGGTGAAGTGAAAGGAAAAGAAGAAGTGATATGAAAACCATAGTGTAGTAAATATGGTCAAACACATTTATTATTGTGTTGCCAAAATTACTAAAATCATCACCTAGTTTTATTTTATTCTTTCAACCATTTGGAAATTACTCTATGTGTATGTTTTTTGATCTGAACATGAAAGAGCATTCTTGACCTTTTGAACATCCATGTTTAATATTGGTCAGAAAAAAGAAAAGTTCATATATGTTATATTTCTATATTTTGTATTATATTGTACCTATACATATAGGTTATGGTGTTTTATGCCATCATGTATTTTGTACTTTATACTGCCATATCTATGAACTGTCTATGTTTGAAGAACTAGCCTTTAAAGACTACAATTCCCAGAGATCTTAGCTCACATGCTCCAACAGCACAGGTGCTCTGTATCAGGCCGCTATGCTGTTGTGTTAACTGTTTTCTTGTTGATTTTTAACAGGTGTCGAATTGAAACCTTTCCTCAGTAGATGAATCTCAAATCTCAAATCTGCTGTAAAGTTGGGCATTTTCTATGACTCGCATTTTAAGTCAGCCTCAAATGGCGATTCAAGCCCTAGAGGTTGCTACTTGGTATCAAAGTTAGTACAAACCACCACTGAGTTACTGATGCTTAAATAAAAAGTGTTACTACCAACCCTGGTCCCCTCTACATAAATAATACATTATCATTTAGCATACATCAATCAGCCCAAGTCCCTATTATGTCATATATTGGGGCATTCACATTGTGTCTTCTTCAGGGCTTCAGTGTATTTTCCACACGCCTTCAAATCTAAACTGGATTGTCTAGTGGAATAAAACAGGCCGTATTTTGCTAAGGCAAGCAGTGATGTGCGAACAAGACAGTTCGCCAGGTTCCAAAGTGGCTCATTGTAGAAGCAATTTAATGAGATAAAAGTTTAATGAGGCATCATCTATCATCGCTGACATAATTTACAGAACCTTGGAAATTAAAGGATGCCGTTTTTGTTTGGTTAATGCACCTAGGTTTGGGATTTTTCCACTGCAATGAATCACACGGTTAACATCTTAATTTCTCTGCTATGTCTAGTGCTGTTTGATTCTTTAAGCAAAGTTTTGTGCTCCTATGCAACTTGAATTAGTTGATGCAAATAAAACAAAATCCATGCTCCTCAAGACAGAGTGAATTGCAGTCATTTACATACCATGCTGCTCATATCCTTGTGTCTTAGTGCACCACTTCTTACCTCTTAGTTAATACTTTCTCTGGGTTCTAAGGCATTTGTATACCTAATTGTGATGTGTTACCAGATTGTAAAAGTGGTTGGAAAAATCGCAAGGCTTACAATTACTATTTAGATGGAAAGTTGTTTTTTTTCTTTGCTTTTCTGTTGACCTGGTCAGTGTCGATAACTAAAAAAAAAATCACTATGATGAGCTCTGCTCTATTAGGTCTGGTGGAAATGGGTCTTCAGTTGCAATCTGTATTATGACAAAAGTGATGGTAGTTTTCAGTAATGTTGGTAAGATGGACCAGGAACAAGGCAGGCTTATTGGAAGACTTTCCATACAAGCACTGGTGGGCTCATATAAGACTTAAGAATTAAAACACAATAAAAGGTGCACTGAAATGTATCAGGGGCAGAAATGGAACTTGTGTTGGTTGTACTGTGTCCTTTTGAACACTTGGTGGTGCAACAGATCCCAGGATAAAAATGAGTTGATTTGAAGTGCTACAGTGCCATCTTGTGGTAAAGACCCCAATGTGTTTCTACGGTCAATTCACACGTCTATTGAACGGCACAAGACAGCTTTATGGAAGTACATTTATCATCTATAGTATTCTATGTACTCCCATGAGCATATATATTTTTGTCAGTGTTAACCCACAAGTTCACATGAACCAAAACGATTTACAGCTTTGCTTTATGTTTAAGAGGGTCGTATTACTCAGCTGTGACTGGTTTCTGTGGTAACTGGGAGAACAGGTGGAAAATGGCCTCTTCTTTGGGGAAATCTCCTTTTCCAGGGCGGTTTTAGCCACCTGCGGGTCTTATATTATCCAGGAGAAAGTGAAGATGACACGCAAATTCCCCACTTTGAGCTGTAAGTTGATCTGTTTTTTTCTGTTTGATTCCACTTTTATTCTGTCCAGAGAGAGGAAGTGTGTGTGCGCGAGAGGAGGGTCACAAGGGGTAAGAGATACACTGGGAGTTGTGTGTTTTTAACTGTTACAAGAGGCTTTGCTTCTACTTCCTTTTATTGCTCAAGTGAATGGGCTGAGTGGGTTGGTTTGATGGTAAAGTTGGGAATTGGGATAAAGCTTATAAAGCCTCAACATGTCTAATTTTAGTATGTTTTATATCGTGGTGCAAATGGACGTGAAGTTTAAATAGAAGGGTTGTTTAAAATATGTAAATAAAAAGGTGAAAAAAATATTTTAAAAAACTATTTTAGGAGAGCTTTGCAGGGATCGTAAGGTTGTGCTGCCAGTCGTGACATGGAGGTTGTTGTAAGGAAAGAGGTTGAGCTTCAGCTGTTGTTATGAACTGAAGACCTGGGTGACTGGACAGCTGCAACAGCCAAGAAAGCAAAAGTTATTACTGTGCTGAGCAGTTGTCCTGTGTTTGGCCACTGAGTGTTATTATAGCTGAATGAAGCAATTAAAGTGAGGACAGTTACTGTGATCTCATTCACATATACATAGACACATATAAGAAGACACAAACAACAAAAATAACTAATGTTTGTGCTATTTTTAATACTATTACTGCTTAAGTATAAGTTCTGTCAAGTATAAGTAGCACGCAAAACAGACCAGTGCGCACAGAATATTGATGCAACTTCACTGAAATTAGATTTGTATTGCTAAACTAAATGTATTAACTTTAACTATTTGATTAAACAAGCATGTGACATTCATGCACCTTCCCATCCACTCACATGCAGTTTGATGTTATTACATGGCTGTGGGCTGTATTTTTACAGGCATGTACTGTAGCCCACAAATTCTGGGGAAACCCCTGGAGATATTTCAGAGGCGAATTGGGGACACGAGGGAGAGGGAGGCGGTAGAGAAGTGGGGATGAAAAGCAAGTGATACCTTAGTGATGGCAGTGCCAACCTGCCTTGTGATGAAAGATCATGAGTGATATTTGGAAAGTCCCTGCAGGGTAAAAAACCTTAGAGACCAAAGGCGCTCCTTCTTTACCTCGGAGCAAATCAACATCACATTTTGATGATGATTTTGTTATATTCATTTTGTTATTTTTTCATCTTGTGATGGGGAAGTCCTCTGGGCAGAGATGGTGATTGGACTTCAGGGTGCAGAGGGAGTCTAGAATTATGGGGCAATTGAAAGCTTTTCTGGACTGCGTTCAAGAAGTGCTGACGAAGCAAGACTAAACATCGCAAACCGCAGTTGAAAGATTTGCACATGTGCAGTCCCCCCGCCTCAACTCCTGCCACCCCGGGATTAGTCCCATCCTGGGAGAGCAGCTACATCTACATGTGCGCAGGCAGGCATGTACGCACACACACATACTTTACACGTGTATGCACCATCTAATTGTAAAGAGGGATAGAAAGCAAAGCCGAGAAAGAGAGGTAAGTGTCAACATTAATGGAAAAATGAGAAACCTAACATTCCTTAGTGACCGCAGCTAGCAGCATAAATAAAGTCAAGTATGCAGGGCACAACTAGGATCACTGGTGAGTTAGTCACTTTTTTCAGATATATAAGAAAACAGAAAAATAACATAAAACTGATTTATTTGTTAAAAATGATTGTACACGTCAGCTTAAAAAAACTCAAACTGCTTATGAAGGCACTGAACCTTACAAAACAAAAACAATGACGACTAAAATTAGATTCAATCAACTTTATTGCTATGAAAGTTTTTATTTTAGAGTGTGGGGGGTGGTGTAGAGAGTATGTTGGCCAATGGATGGCTGCCATTTATGTAATATTTAATAAAAGTGTTGCTGTCAAAGCAATCTATCAAATTCAGGTTGAAACATCTTATTTTTCAAACATTTCTCTGCTTGTGTATCTCTCCTAGGGACATTTCTCAGTGTAGACATTTTGTAGCACCAGTCATAGCTCTATTCAGTTCATGTTACGTATGCCATTTAGCACCATAATGGGACCCCAGATTTTTTTTTTTTAAATAGAATGTAGCAATTATTCATTTTTTCCCAATTGTTATACCAGTGTTTGAAGATCTTTTTTCGTTTTTTTATGAACAAGTTTGTATGAGAGAACGTCATTCAGACTTGCTTTTTAAAAATCTGGCCGTTCCAGGCATTTCATTCATTATTTTACGGATTCCTAACCTCCAGTAACCTGCAGCAATGAGAGCACCTCTTCTCAGGGATATCACACCACAAAGCAGTGAAAGGTCTGTTTTATTAAAAAACGCCATCCTCCCAAACTACAGATCACTTTACATGTTCAATCATATAATCCCTGCACACCATCCTACCCATTTTCAACACTGCCAGGAAGTGAAATGCTAGCTACCTGTCTAGCTGTGTGTGTGTGTTTTCTATGCATTCCTTTGAGCAAAATCTTAGGCATCTGTGATTTAATGTAAGAAAAGAGGAGAAATGATTCTTACACAATAAAGAAATCCACAGGTAATTAGTTACACAGAAGCTTGCTCAGTCATCAAACTTAGTGCAAAATGTTCTTTCTACACAGATTACTGAAACAGCACAGAAATAGTTGGAGTTCTGTTTGATTTCAGGCTGCAAGTCATGCACTGAAATAAAGTATGAAATCCATCTCTGTATCAACATACTCTCTTGCTCTACAGAGTTCTGCATCATTTCCCTCCAGCCCACTCCTCCTTCATGAAATCATAAAGAACAGTTAGGCAGTACCAGGGGCAGTCTAGCAGCAGGCTCCCTGCCTTAGCTAAGGGGCCAAAGTTCAAGCTCATTAGCTGCTACAGTGAATGGTTCGTCTTACTGGCAAAAGCAAGAGTTCACTACGTCACCCTTCCTGCAGCATGAAAGGACTCCGCTCGGTCTTCTCTCTTGTCCTTTTTTCTTGTGTGTTTGTCTCAGACCTTTAAATTTTGCCATTACTTCATACCACGTGACATCATGGCTGTGTCATTAAGACAAATGAAGATTTCTTTGTGTTTTCATCCACTGAAGTGTGATACAGCTAGCTGGATTGCAGCATGTCACTGGAAGTCAGTTGTAGGACAACTTGAACAATAGAGCATTGGGGGGAAAAGCAGGTCTTTTTGACTCTTGGCTGAAGAACTGAGAATTGACTTATGAGGGAGACTTTTATCTTTGGTCATGTGGGAATTTTAGCATCCAGCATATAATACATCAGATGTGAGATTTAAATTGCTTTATTGAATCTTTTTGTTGAGTATTTTTTTTATGAATACACAACCAGTAAGCTACTTAATGACTATTTAAACAGGCAGACATTTGATCTCCGGTTTATGTTGACTTTGAACCCAAACCAAGGCGTTTATTTTTTGGGGTTCTGGCTGTGGGTGTCCTTACTGAGTGCTAGCATAATGCTTATTCCTGGCCTTCCTGAAAAGTCAACATTGTGCTGTCAAACATCGTTGTTGTTTCTCTATAAAATATCATGAATATAATTGCCACTGAGCACTGACTGTTGTCATGTTGATTCTCAACATGGAAGAAAATGATGGCGCAGGACCAAGCCAAACATTACCTTAAGGAATAGGGTAGTAAAGAGAGGAGGGTTGTAAACCACAGACTCCAGTCTTTACCCACTCTTGTATTACTGGCTGTTTGTGGTCAAGGTTAACCCTCCCAAACACAAACTCCACCTCTGACCATTTACCTACGCTGAGTCATCCCTTCCATCTTGCGTCATTGACATTGCAAAGCACCAAATTTGGAATGGCACACTGACAGCAAGCTTGTGCGACCTTAATGTTTGTGTATGCTTTATCTTTTACCCTCTAATATCTTGCCTTCAAACAGCAAACACGCTGCTCTAATTTTCATTCATTCAAATCATCCTTAGCGTCCAGATATAACTTGCTGCACGCATTTGCATTTAGCAGCACTGAGCTGCTGCAGTCAAATCAAACTGCAGGTCTCCAGCACAGCAGTGACAGTTATCAGACTGTTCCAATGCATTTAAGCCACAGTTCAGGGCCTACATGTCCCATTCTGTCTCCATGTCTGTGGGAGCAAGTGACGGTCAGGGACCCAGTTTTGGGTTGGAGGCGCCAGAGTTTTGTGCAGTGGGTGACCTCTGCAACCACGCTGAGGTTTGTTACTCCCACCATAGCTCAGCCATAATGAACCCAGCAGACCACTAAACGGCTAAAGCTTCCTTTCACTATCCATGCTCAGTACCAGACAGCTCCCCACCCTCCCTGAGACTGCAGTACCAACAAAAAGAAGGGCAAGACAGTATGAAAGACAGGGGTAGATGACATTGTCATGGTTGTCTGACTCCTGTTTGTGTCTGTTGCAGCGATGATGAGATTGCTTATTGACTTACCCCAACTGATTAAGTTCTTTGGGTCAGTGTTGAGTCTAAAATATTGAAACATATGCGTTGTGTAAGAGGAAACAGCAGGGAGGCGGTAAGCAGGTTTATACATCAGACAGGATCTGTTTGATGATATCCATTTGCAGTTTGGGAGGTGATAACAATACCTGTAATTCAACTCAGGCTTCAAACTCTTTATACTCATTATTTGCCATTGTGTTAATGCAAAAAATAAGTGAAAACCTAAAAAAAGGAAAAAAAACAAGTGAATGAATTCTTGAAAGATTTGTTGCTAAATGCTTTAACACATTTCACTGCAACTGCAAAGTGAGAAACCTGTTAAAAGATCTTTGCTGTTGATACAGTGTGCAGCTCTGAGAGTGTTTCACAGTGTCAGGACTGTGATAAGGTGAGAGTGGGTTGTGTTAATGCCTCTTCAGCCACTTGAATTTTATGTCCTCTGTGGTCCTCACAAACACACAACACAACACACCTCTCCTTCTGGCCCCACATTGTTTTATTCTTTTACAATAGATTCAGTTACATAATGAACCCCATCCATATCAAAGGCTGGACCAGGGATAGACTGGCGTGACTCCAAGCCCCTCAGAACAGGCCAAAACCACATGGGAGAACAAACTCTTCCCTATTTTTTCTCCTTCCCCATCTACCCTGCTCTTTGTCATACCACAAAAGATATCAAGTGTGAGAGGATGGACATGTGTTGCTGATCATATGCGTATTAAACAAATATTGCAATGGTCACCTAATATGTTGCGGTGTACTGTCCATTTTAGTATAGCACAGAAACCAGAGAAAGTGTGGCATCCCAGACATGGTTTTAAAATGCATTCCTCATGGTACTACAGTATAGGATTGTGAGAATTCAGCTAGTGAGTATAGAAAATCCAACCGCAGGCTTGTGGGGTATATACGCATCACCAGGGTAAATGGGTTTTGATGGGCTCTGCTGTTATTGTCTGAGTCGCCATGTTGTGCTGGGCGACAAGATTTGGTGCTCCCACAGAGTGCACTCACACACGACTCTGCCAACAGTGAGCTACATTTAAAACTCATGGTCCTGCTGTCCCTGCCGCACTTTCTGCCAAGCAGCTCCACAACACACAAGAGAAATAAGATTATTTTTTTCTTAATAACTTCCTACCTGAATTCTTCCAGCCTTCTGTCTTCCTCATCCTCTTTCTTTTCTCACTCTTCCTCATTTTTTTGTTTTTTCTCTTTCATTCTTCTCTTTCGCTTTGTCTCTACCTTTACTACTTCTGTGCATCAGTAGCATGAAAAATTTGTGGCAAATGTTCCTCCCACACTCCACATTCCAGGGTCTTACAGGATCCCACATGCTGGTGGCTGAGTCTCGCTCTCCTCTGTCTCATCAGTGACAGAGGAGTGCAACTTGTGTGGGTGCGTGGGGCTGTGGGGCAGGGTAACAATATGAGTGTGTGTATGGTGGTGCTGCAGTGGGGGCTATTATGCAAATTCATCATTAATTACATCTGCCAGAGGAGAGGTCCTTCATTGACATAACATTTTCAAATTAATGATTGTGGGTCTCAATAACCTTCGAGTCCCCACTTGTCTATATAGATATAGATATAGATATAGATAATGAGCACTTAAAATGTTTGATGGCTTTTTTACATTGTATTCAACCTACATGCAAGGCAAGAAATCCTTTATATTTAATATGTCATATCATAGAAAAGTATATTGATAACCAATGTCACTCATTAAAAGTCCTTTCAGTGTGACTAAAACACAGGGGAGACACAAAGTTTTAAAGGAAAAGAGTTCAGACGAGATAACTTTAAGTAAAGATCAAAGAAAGTACATGATGATGGAAGTGTGCCACAGTTCAACAAAAGCAGAAAGCTGTGACAATGAAAACACAGCCATAGTTACTAATCAACAAGTCTTAAATCTGTGGAAAGAAGATGAGCAGCTATGCTGCCACCCTATTCACAATTGAGATGTGCCAAGAAAAAGTGAAAAGGAGAGAACAAATGAAAAAAGAAAGTGAAAGACTGTCGACAACTGTTCAGAGAACAGAACATGACCAGATGTCAAATTGTTGCTGTTTTTCTTTCTTTATTTCCTTTTTACTTAAAAAAAAAACACCCAATCTTTGTTGTTCACGTACTGTGTATTCCTGTCCTTTAAAATGATGAGCTTAAAGTCCTCATTCTTTGCTCTGATAATATATTGAATATATAGAAGATTTTAAATTATCTTAAATTGATATCCAGTCTTTTGTTTGTAGTTTTAGAGTATTAAAAATGTGGTTTTCACAAAATGTGAAATTTATAATGAGTACCAGAAAAGTTTCATTAATCAGAAAAGTAGAAAAAGTAACCTGACACCGTCTGACTTCCCCTGGTGCAGTAATCCCTCCCCATCTGGCACTCCAAGCAAGCTGAAACAGACACTAAGAATTATTTGCAAATAGTTTTAGACCTAGGTCTGATTATCTTTTTGGCAAACAAACATAATCAGTTACTCCACTGGGACAGATTTACTTCTAAATGAATTTGTTTTCCAGCCTGATTGAAGCACCAAATTTTTGATTTTATGATCACATAGAGCTTTATTTATTGATTTACCATGAAACATTGCAATCCTTGAAGTACAACAAACTGCAACTTCACAGACATTTTAATCCAAACCATTATGGTTTGGATTTCTACCGCCAGACACGGTTGAATAAAGCTCCCTTCTTTATTTTCCTCAATTTTTTTCATAAAGTAGCTAAACTGGTTGAAGTTAGCATAAGGCCCTGACAGGAAGTGTAAATGGTGGGCCATACATAGGTGACCTTGGTGGAGCCAGCATCAATTTAGTGGCATTTCAACAGCCGTAGTGTTGGCGCTGTGGCTTCCTCCCTCCTTCTCTGTGCAGGCCCATCCGTGTGGAACTGGGAAAAGGGAATGTTGGTTCTGTCTGCCACCCTGTTTTGCTTGGCCTGGTCATGCTAGAAAACACAGGAGACACAAATAATAAAATAGACTCCTTTTATTTAGTAAGAAGAACAGGGATACCAGGCAAAATAAGCCTCAGGAAGTCATTTGCTTGGGCGGAGCAACTAAAATTACGTTGAAGATGTTTGCTTTGGATGCAGTGTAACATACTGTAGCAAACAAGAGGGTCAGACAGCTTTTTTTTTATCCATGACATTTTGATTTAACTTATAAATAACAATGAAAATGTCCAAGTCATAAAGTTATATGTAAATATTTCACAGTGAAATAAACTTGAATAAAATTGCTCCTGCTGAAAATTGAATAAACATACAGCAATCAAAGAAAAAATACCCAAAAAATACACAACTATATCATTTGGTCTGCTTAACCTCTATTCATTTTTATCATTTTGTTTTTGTAGACGAAGTAAAATGCTGTCAATTACATTTTACATAGCTTTATTCTGAGAACTATGGAGATTTTGAGCATCAAGTGGAATCGAGCTGGGCAGCTTCAGTGGCAGGCAATAACCATGTTTTATGTCCACTTCATTTCCCTTGCAAATCAGCCTCGCATTCTCAGAGTTTTCGCAGTTCCCAGCTCCCTCTTTTTTTCCCCGAAACATGCCCTGAGTCAGCCAGGCTCATTAGACAGGATGAGACTATTACCAGGCGAGTTATCCTGGTCCTAACAATGGGATGTGGTCAGGTGGTGGAAGCACCAGTTTCACCGGATTCATCTCGTTTCCCCCTCCTGTCCTCTGGGTCCAAGACCGCGTCTCCCTTTTTGGCCATAGCGCCCTTCCTCCATCAACAATAAGCGTGACAGCTGGAATGTAGCATAGCCTCAGCACGGCAGTGTTAGAATCACTGTAAGTTAAATTAAATTTCCATTTTTAGCATTTTTGTGTGAGTGGAGGGAGAGGGTGTATGTGTGTCTAAGCATCTACATAATAATATACTGTAGATGCTGTATGCTGCAATCACAGGACATCTTAAAACTGTTTTTGTTGATTTGCATGTAATAGTCTAACTTGCAACTGCAGAGTAAAATGTTCCTTCTTTCGTTCATTCATTCGTTCTTTCATTCAGTTTAATCTGCTGATGTAACTCACATTGAAATCCCACCATTCCAGTTCATTTTTTTTAGCTATTTACAGTAGGGCTTTCAAGAGGCCCAATCAGAAACTGTGGACAAGTTCCAGGGAAACAGGACCCAAGCACCCTGAAGAGCCTTTTTGCCTCACTTTTATTCACTCCTGTTCTTTCTCAAGAGTTCCTCCTGAAAGTATTTGGCAAACACTGGTGAAAAAAAAGACTTTGAGGGAAGAAAAACAAGTCGTTCTTGAGCCACCCACATCCCATCTGCCATGGTATTATCTTCTTTTATTATCTACAGATTATGTGCGCTGATATGATTTCTACAGTTTGGTCTGCTGGTTATTGTGGTTGTTGTTCTTGTTGTTTTTTGTTTGTGGAGCACTGTGATATGAGACAGCGAGGGGGGGAATCCTCCCCCATGTGCATCTAATCGTCCATTCAGGACCCTCTTAATGGCTTGTCAGTTCCCCTTGCCCTTCCATTTTCTGTCCAATTAATTCCTTTCTAGCTCTCCGGATAAAGGGACACAATGGGGCCCCTCCACAGCATAATGAATCATTAAAATTCAGCAGCGCGGCCCTGGCACTTGGCTTCTCCCTGGGCTGGTTAGGGACGGCTGCTTGGCATGCATGCCAGGGCCAACTTGAACATTCTACTCACTGGACCAGAGGAGATCTCTCCTCATTCCTCTCTTGTCAGTGGTTTAACGAAAAAAGTTGAACTCTCCCCTTTCGGTATACAACTATAGCCACAGATGAAGTGTCAATACAAGGCTCTGTAAGGTCAAAATGTTCTGAGAGAGGTGCCAGGACTGTAGTAAAAACTATGAAATTTTCTTTTGAACAGCTGAATATTTCTCAGAACACTGACAAGAAGAAAAGATTATGAGCTCCACAGCAAACAAATATTTAAAATGTATTTTGCATTTTGTAAAATTAATTGATGGACTTACACAACCACCTGATTTTAACAGTATCTAAATAAAGTTACTGTGAAGCTTTAATTGCTTTAAAACTGTTGAGACTGACGAGAGCTGAGAATAAATCCCTAAAGGTGTCATTGGTCTCCTCTCACAGCTGTAACACACCGTACAGATGTACAAGGATGCTAATATGAAAAGCTTGTCTCCAGTGCAAAAGACATCACTCACTTCAGTTAATTCTATGTATTTATCATTTCACAGTTATTTCCCAATGTGTTTAAGAAAAATCAAAGTTGAATCTAAATGTGGATGTAAATAAGAATGACAATGACAAATATCAAGAAAAAGTATCTTTTATTTTTTTTAAACGGCCAGCGAATGGGTTAGCTGTGCATGTGTGAATGAAACTAGTTAATAGAACAACAATAATTTTCACAGCCTTTCTGAAAATTATACACCATAGTTATATACAAAACACAGTTCTGTGTACAAAACTTGGAGCACAATGCTCTGTACGTTCCTCGCACAGCATCTCACAGAACATTACAAACCACAACTTTAAGGATTGATGTCAAATTAAGGATATAATCAAGAGCAAGTTAACTGTCAGAGTTTCTGGTATGGATTACTGATTGTGTGCTGCCTTAACTTTGTTAATAATTCAATTTCATATTGAAATACTGACAATAAGCATTAGAAGGCACAAAAACATTTTGCGCGAGACTGCAGCAGTGAGTTGGCACTTGATGGCTGATGAGATAAATACGGGCAAATACTCACACACTGACTCCTTTCCTCTTTAAAACCTTAACAGTCTTCATTGAGTAAGGGATGATGTTCAAAGGTAATTATCAGTGAAGAGTTTTTTTAAGTATTATTTGGTATGTATTAAGTCATGGAATATGTATCTCTTGCCACAGGAAGTGTCTCACATACAGTATACACTTTGTCTCCCTGACACACACACACGGATGCGTGTGCGTACACACATCCATGTGTTGTCCATCCACGACGTATACAGGAGGTCCAGCTGACATGTCACTCAGAGAGTGTGGTGTTATTTTACCCCATTTCCTTTAACCCTAGATCATGACTAATCGCAATTTGCCAAGCATAGCTCTCAGACACCTGTTCTGTCCTGTGCAAGTCTGTTGCACTGTTTGCTCGCAACTTGGAATGGAGATGTTTCAGGAAAATTGGTCTTCAACGGAATGATATCAGATGCAATGTACTGTCCTTCACTTCATTTACCTTGTTTTCATTAAAAGCCAAAACAGTACTGTAAAAAATCAAACCCACATTACATGTGTTTATCTACTTAAGAACAACAACAAAAAAAGAAACAAATAATGCATGAACATAAATACATATATGCCAAAATGACACTATAAGATTCATATGCGCCATTCCTTTAAGACTGGGCCACTGATGCAAATGGCCAAATGTGCTGTGATATAGCTGCGGCCATTAATGTAAATTCTACTGCAAATTCACACAATTGGTCCCATGTACATTCTCCAATGTATCTGCTTTTCTATCTGCTTCACCACTGAAGTGGGCCGAACTGTTTCTCTCCTACACAACTCAGCGACGGGCCCTTGCTTTATCTCAAGTGTGCACACGCGTGCAATCTTAAGCTGACAAGAAGGGGGATGTACAGAATGTAGGCTTAGGCGATATGTCCTCATGGAGGAGTTTGGCTCACCAGCAACACAATTTCT
This sequence comes from Scomber japonicus, assembly GCF_027409825.1. Lineage (NCBI taxonomy): Eukaryota > Metazoa > Chordata > Actinopteri > Scombriformes > Scombridae > Scomber > Scomber japonicus. The sequence continues at coordinate 24,271,204 of NC_070595.1, forward strand.
CTCTATGTAAAAAGTCTGTACAAGTGTGTTTTCATTGCAACGATATAACTTTGTATAAAATCAGCAGGCACTTTTTTCATTTGTTTTGTTTCACGTTCAAATGGTCACAGGTAGCCTACTACCCTCTACACACTTCTCCACCTGCTCTTTACTTCCATCATTAGTAGTGCATGAATCTGAATATGTCTCTGGTGCGAACTGACTGTTTCTTGTGCCCTCAAGGTCTAGACAGTGTGGTGTAGACGGGCTGGTCCCAGCTGGAAGCAGTAGGGCTGTGGGCAGGAGCCATGGACAGGCTGTTGAGGATCGGGCTGCCATAGGGCCGCCTGGATGAGTGGAAGTAAGGGTACTGGTAGAGGCTGGAGGGATAGCCAGAGTAAGGGTTGTAATAGTTGGAGCTCTGGAGGTCAGTATAGTCACACTGGGAGGTGGAGAAAGAGGCTGCGGCCGAGGCAGCTGATGTGGCTGAGGTGACACAGGCCTGGCTATTGTAGGAGCCGTAATCAGAGTGGGAGGGTGACCCGTGGGAGTGCTCGCTGTAGTGGCTGGGGCTCAGTTGCTCTGTTTTAATGTGGAGCCGGTGCTGGCCCGCCTCACTGGTGGAGGGTGAGGAGGTGGACATGGTGTTCTTGCGGCTCCACGCTGATCCATTGGCCCCTGCATGGCTGTATGAGGAAGTGTAAGAGCCACCAGCCGCTGGAGCCTGCCCATGGCTATGGTCTGAGGGCAGGGTAGAGGAGCCTGAGGCGTGGCCATTAAGCGGGAGGTACTGGTCAAACTCATGCACATCAAAGGTCTCCATGTTGCTGATGACATCAGTGCTGAGCTCAGAGATGTCAACGTTGCTGAAGTCAATGTTTTGCCTGCTGCTGTCAACGAGGCGACGGCCTTCGTGTTTCAGATCCTGCTTCACCCCATGGTGTAGGTCTGTTTTGGGGGTCGTGGGAGGTGTAGGGGGACCATGGGGCTGCCCTGAAAAGGGTCAGAAATAGAGCTTGGGTGTTCATCTTTCCAAATACAAAACTCACAACAACCTAAAAGAAATGCATTCCTAAAATATTGCTCAAAAATATCCCACATTTCCACACAGTTGTCTTTGATACATAATTTTTTATATAAAATGTGATAACACACCTGCATGCTCAGGGTGGTGGTGTCCATCAGTCATGCCTGCAAGTCCTCCCATCCCTGGTTCGGCTTTATAGATGTGATGAGCCAGCTCTGCTCCTGAGTCTGAGTCACTCTGGCCCGGCTTTACATTCTTCCTTCGCCGAGGCTGGTACTTGTAGTCTGGATGATCTTTCTTGTGCTGAACCCGAAGCCTCTCTGCTTCGTCTACAAATGGCCTCTTTTCACTCTCTGAAAGCAAACTACAGTAAAAAAAAACAAAAAAACATTAAAACCAAACAAATGCATATAAATGATTATTGGCCAAGTTATTAGACCCTTATTTAAAGAGGTAAGAAGCAAATGACAATATTTCTTATGGTTTCTTATAGTATTTCTTATAAAGCCACTAATTCCACAACTTTTTTTATTGAATTAAATTGATATTTGATTTATTACTAAAGCTGTTAACATTAAATATTATTTATCAACGGACATGACCTCTTAGTGTCCTGATAATTATTTTCTCTATATAATGAATTTACCCAGTCTTTATCCTTGCATTTCTCTCTATATACTATTAAATGTTTCCTTACCGCCACAGTTTCCCCAGCGTCTTGCTCAGCTCGGCGTTGTGCAGGTGTGGATACTGATCCGCCAGCTTCCTGCGGGCCGCTTGCGCCCAGACCATGAAGGCATTCATGGGTCTCTTGACGTGAGGTTTATTCTTCAATGATCCGTTTCCTCTTACGGGCATGGGCACCAAGGACCAGTCGTATCCCTTAAGGACCTGAGAGACGGCGTCCCGTATGCAAGCTGGAAACCGGTCGTCATCCTCGGAGTCCAGCTTCTTGCCCAAACCTCTGAGCAGAGACACTTGGCCGTCGGAGCCTGTAGGTGAGGACGGAGCATCGGAGTCGGACTCGTCCTGGGACATGGAGCTGTTTGTGCCCGATGGGCTGCACGGTTGGTCGTTGACACATTTGTCATGCTCCTCTGTCATTTTTAACATTATTGGTTCAGTCCCTTGGAGATGAAAATCCGGGAAGAAAGCTGTTATCTTCAATTAAAGACAAAAATGAAACGTTACCAATAAAGTCAAGCGCGCAGCAAAGTGGCCAGTGCGCACTTTACGCACGTTGCGCCACAGTAAATTCCTCCAACAATTTCAGTCAGTAAGACTCCGTTGTTTTCTTTCTGCTTCCCTGTTTGTTTGTCTTCGTCTGTCTTGTTTTCCTAGGCTGTCATGGGAGGTGCGTTCGTCAAAGTTGTGGTCCTCAATGTGAGCTGTAAACTACACGTTACAGCAACTTGAGTGGAGTTTTAAAATTGTTACTCCACCTTCCGCCTGCGATTGGCTGGAACAAATCACCACTTTCCCTCCATTGGTTCAGGTTTTTAATGTGGGCTTCATTATTATAATGATTTTCTTTTTTTCCACCGGTGACACAGTTCTGTTTCTACTAAGGTTGCACACGTTGGATGGTAAACACACATTCTGCCACATTTTAGCAAATGTAATGACATGAAAACTTAAATGTAACAGAAAAAAGCGTATTTTATGTTAATGAATATGTATTATCATTATTATTATTATTATTATTATTATTAGCAAATGTTGACATCTTTAATCTCTAAAATGTACTATGCAAAAGTTACCTAAATTAATAACATTAAGTGAAATGATAACCTAATGTAATGACTAGTAATATTTAACACTGTGTTGCTGCCCTGTGAATATACAGAATTCTATTTCTATATGAAATCATTTTGATATTATGCATCTTTAATGACAGAAAATAATGTTTATTGTCATGTTAAGTCGTACATATTGTTTTTTCAAATTATATAAGATGTTTTATTTAACCTGTTAAACCAGGAAGTCCCTTGAGACACATATTTTACAAGGCAGACCTGATCAAAATAGCAGCATAAAGTGGGTTGTGTTTTATAGGAGATAAAACGTGACTATTTAAAACAATTATACTCTTTATGAAACATTTTTTAATGTGACACTTGAATGTCTAATATAGAGGCAGAATTTCCAGATGTCAATAATCTCTTTGATTTGTTTAAAGGAGTATGATTTACTGCAATGAAGATTACAGTTAAACATCTGAGGCTACCCGAGAGACCCACAGAGAAAGTTGTGGCATGCAGGCAGTTAAATGAAGATTGATATTTTAGCTGCCTCGCAGATAACTAGATATAATGTAAGTCAAGATGAAATTTGAACAATGTATGTTAATTCAGTACACCTTAAAATGACAAATGTGTCAAAGTTTGTTACATACAAATTTGCTGTAGGGGCTGCAAATTACAACACACATTTCAGGACTGATGGTGCTCAATATCATATAAGAAAATCCTTTCTATTTGAGGGTATGAAACCTTATTAAATATTGCTAATAACACGAGCAATGCTATTTTTGAGCATATTCCAGCATGTGATATTAAACATATCATGGCTGTCTACATTTTATACTTCCTCTCTCTGTGGATTTCTGTAAATCACTGAATTTGAATCTAAACAAATAATGATGTCTCCGTAGTCATCTCATCTCACTCCTGTTGTATAGGTGTCTGACAACAAGTTGTGTTTACTTCGATTAAAAAAAAAAAGCCATGAAACTCCACAGGCCCAATTATAGCTCTGATAAAGGTTCCAAATTTAGAGGAGGAAATTAATTTGTCCCAACAGTCTGTTTGTGATCTATAAATCACTTCTCACCATCAGTGAAGCAGGCTTTTTATTACACCGAAGATATAAAAAGCAGACGAGATAAGAGGGTAGATTGAATCACTGCCTTTGTTAAAGGTGTCTTTGTGTCCATGTATTGTGGGATGATTTTTATCACTGGCCTCCCTATGAAAAGACAAGGTATGTTTGTGCTGGACGGCAGTTTGCTTTGCTCGATGCACACTGCAGGTGGCTGAGAGAAGAGGAGAGCTTGCAGTATGTGGAAATAATAGAAACTGTGGCTTGTACATACAAAGTTTTCTGCAAAAGAGGTAATGGTTTGCACAGCAAGGTAAGACTCTTGCATTGGTTTTTCTTTGGTGTTTTTTTATTGGGATATGAATAATACATTAAAAGCTAAAGGGCCGGGATGAAATCATATTTTACAGTATGTGATGTCTGTAAAAGGATCATGTGTCAGTCCATATGAATATATAATACAAAATAAGCGGCTGTGAGAGAATGTGGTTTTTATTTAGTGATATTTGAGTGACTCTTCATGTTGATGATTTTTTAAATATTACCTTTTATCAGAGAGGAAGAAATGAAAAAAATGAAAATGCTCCCTTGGTCAGTCCTGAGCCATCTTCCTTTTGAGCAGCTGCAGTCAAAGCGCGCTCACTTGGGTCAAGTTCAGTGCATTTGTGTGTGTGTGTGTGCATGCGTGTTTGTGCGTGTGTGTGTGTGTGTGTGTGTGTGTGTGTGTGTGTGTGTGTGCGTGTGTGTGTGTGTGTGTGAGAGAGAGAGAGTATGTGTGTGAACAGACAGGACCGGCTTCATTCTAGCACTCCACACATGGAAAAGTATTTACAGCATGTATGCATGTGTGTGTCTATGGCATGTGTCAGCATGTAAGAATCGGATGTGAAGAGTTGTACAGCTTTTTCGCAATGTGTGAAATGACTATATTACATTCTGTTTACAACAAGAAACCTAAACAACTTTGTTAATTAGATAGCTTTGGATTGACAACATTTACCTGTTGTTTTTCCTCATACAAAGTTAAGGTTATTTTTGTATTTGCAATTAAATATTTTGTTGTTAATGTCACCAAACAACCATCTAATTCTGGAGAGCCCTGCTTTCAATTGAACCTGAATCAACTGTTCCTGGCTCACGTCCTGTCTCCCCAACAAATTTTATGGAAATCCTTTCGTCAGGGTTGAGGTATCTTGCCGACAGACGAACAAACAAACAAACAAACAAATCAATATTAATCAAACCAGCGTGTTTTAATTTTAAAAAGTGCTTCATTTGGTTTTAATTTATTGGCAAAATAAGCAACAAGTTATATCTTACAGCAGTTACTTCTCACCAATAATCTCATCTCAGTTAGAATGGCACCAAAGGTAAATCAACCCAACATTAGTGACAGCTGCCGTCAAGCTCTGCTAAGCTGTGAGACAGTCTTGGTTTCTTGGTAAAGAGGAAGAGACAGAGAGAGGAGACAGACTTAAACAGACTCCAGCCTTCCCCCCTTCATGCCTCCCTGTATTGTGGGGAGAACTCTGGCCAGAGTTTGTGGGCTCTGGGCTCTTGATTAGAAAAGGAAGGAGCAACAGAGGAGAGGTAACCGCGCATGAACCTAAAGTGTCCCAAAGAATGAAGGAAGGTTTTAATTTTCCTATTTTTGCAAAATGCATCTCAAAGGAAAGACCAGGGTAAAGATTTCAGATTTTCTTTTCTTTTGCAGGGCCTTAACAGAGTTTGTTAGCCCATTTCTCCTGGGCCATAGTCGCTTCTACCCCACATGTAAATTATACTTTCTGGCTTCTAATGTGCATACAAAATTAAATTACACAGTCACCCGCAGGAATCCTGCCCCCTTTGGTCTCTGCTTCTGTGTTTTAATACACTCAGGCACATTTCTTCACTTAAATTGGCATAGATTACCACAGCGTTTTACAGTGTAGAAAATGGTTTTAGGTGTGGTAAAGTAATGTGAACCTGATGAAAAGTTGATCAAGGTCGAGTTCATAAAAGATCTGCTCTGCACCCCAAAAAATAGTTTAAGTTAAGAAATTATTACATATGCAAACGCTCCTTTTTTGTGCATGATGTATACATTCTGCACCACAACAATCCTGATAGAATTTATTTAAAATTTTCCACATGAGGAACAACTGTGGAAGCCCATGTCTCTAAAGTCACCACAGCACACTAACCCTAACCCAAACAGCAGGCCTTTATTCTGTTAAATAATCTCACTGATTGCACTCTGAGTCAGTGTAAACTTGGTGAACTGTGGAGACTGGCATGTCCTCCCTCTCACCCAGACTATCCCAACCACTGCTAAACCACATGTGGAATAAGCTCCTGGGCTGCTAACAAGCCATATTTCACCCCTGCACCACATCAACCAGACCACTTCTATCTTTGGTTTCACACACTCTGAAAGAAGGTAATTAGTGCAAAATTTACAGCTAAAACAAATGAAACTGTAAGGAATGGATACAGGTTGGAATATGAATAAATAAGACAGATTAGACAAATCCTACTCCGACAAAAAAGGTATATTTTACAGCCCTGGCAACAGTATTGTTACATTTTAGGTTTAAAAAAAAGATTTTTCCAGTAAGGTTCACACATATATGAAAATGAACTCTCAGTGATGGATGTACCTACTCCTCCTCTCTGTCCCATCTCTTCTCATCCCACCCCCTCTGGAAGTTGGATGCTGGATGTTTTCTATTTTGGTCTGTGGCCAAATGTATTTTCCAGGTTGTCTACTTAGTGAGGTCGAGGACCTGGGGATGTTTGACTCCACTGGTTCTAATCACAGTCCAACCCCCATGGCAGCTGCTGTGTGTTATGGACCTCCCATTGACCCTTGACCCTGCACTATCCTAAATTCATTCTATTAAAACACCATAATGAGGGGTTTACTGAACCAATTGCAGGTTTTATTTAAACCTATTAGTAGACGCAGAGAGGTGGAGGGGAGTGGTTGCATACTGTGGAGGGACGGAAGAGAGGTTTGAATAGATTGAAGGCGGAGTGTTTGGGACTGAAGGAAACAATTAGTCCAAAACGTCTCAGGGTGTGTTTGGCCTTCGGCCACACTCGTTTTTTAATGTCAGGAGTATAAAAAGAGCTCAAGTGTTTCCAGATTATTTGCTGTGTTTTCTCCCCGACACATAATTGTTTTGTGAGGCAGCAGTTTTACTTGTGATACTTATGTATGTTCATATGAATTACAGTGTATGGACAACGAGGTTTTGGAAGCTGTTGTAGTAGCAGGTCAGTAAGGATTACGTTAAGGTTGTTCCTCATTCCCTAGTTTCCCTCAGGCTTTGCTGTAAATCTTTGATCTGCAAACTGTCAGTAGGAATCTCATATGCATGTTGTGCAGTGACTCCCAAGAGCACACATGCAGAAACACTTTGTGCCTGCATGTGTGAAGTGCATAATGGCTTTGGCTGTTGACACAACAGTTTCTGTTTGAACGTTGCCTAAAGGTGAAGCTCAGAGTTGATTATCAGAGAACTGATCCACAAACTTCCTTGTAATGTTCCATGTGCTGTCCATTTCTAGTTATTGTCTTCTGACATGGCAGCATAAATGCATAAATGCAAAGATGTTCAACAGGAATGACACTTCCCATGGTTTATCTTGTCACAGAGTTATCCCAAGAGAAGCGTGGGTGTAAGAGGTTTCTTTGGGTTTTTTTTTTACACTTTCTGATCAACTGCCCCCCCTCCCCCATCTTTCTTCCCTCTCATCTTCACAACATATGTTCTGAATAAACTTGTGGTGTACTCAGTCTTCCACATTGTCTACTTTTTTGATCCTTGATTCTCATAAATCATCTCCCTAATTTGCCTGTGAATTAGATGGTGCGGGACATGTAGACGTTTAGGACAGGGCTCAGGGGCGGTGAGAGAACAGAGAGCCCACCCCTTGACTTTACGGGAAATGGGAGGCTGCTCCATAAAAGCAAGACTATTTTAGAGGACTTGTCTGGCTACAGGGACATTGCCTCACAGCGCTGTGATTGTGGTGGATTGTTTTTATTTACAGAGGATTAAAAGGAAAAAAGGAAAAAAACAACATTTGCGCAGTTCATTTTGTCATCCATTTTTTATATGCACAAGAACTGTGCACATGCATACACACATTTACACACACAAGTGTAGAAAGACAGTGTGTAGCAAACATACGCAGTGCACAGAGTGGCACAGTATAAAACCTAAATCTCTTGTGTACAATTCATATATTACAGGATCATTTATAAGCTGTTAAAATGATTGTTGGTGAAGTGGATCAAATTCTCCAATTAGTGTACCAGCCAAGGCATTCAATGTTTATGAGCAGCAGACTGTCTCCAGCCTGTCTATAACCTGAAACACACATCGGTACACCTGCTGTTAGCTTTATGAAGAGTAATAATTTGAATGAATGTTGTAATATGTTATATGATGTTACAGCACTGAAATTATTCCCATGGGTTAATGTGGATTAATTTACTGCATAATTGAAAACTGGTTTGTGCCTTAACATGTGATCTTAGGTAATTCCCCCATAAGATGGTTGTAAAAAAATATTGCATCACTCTTTAAACACATTGCATACATACTCTATGCAAATGTACAACTTCTCTGTTATAAATTAACTATAAATACATGTGTTTATGGGAATGAAGAAGGAGGAGGAACGTTTGAAGCTGTAGAAATATAATGCAACACCTCCCCCCTCCCTCCCTTCCTCTTCCATAATACTCTGTCTTTTTCAATGCGTACCCTCATACCCCTATAAACACCCATCAGGGTCCGTGTTACTGACCAGAGAAAACAGCATTGCAGTATTATCCTGAGATTAGCACCATGCACAGACACAGTCAGCTACAGCACAGAGCCTCTGATCTGTTGTCAAAAAGGCTAAAATTGAATCAGGGTGACTGACATGTCATCACCAAGGGAAAGTAGCTTAGTATTGCTGGTTCTCAATTAGCCGAGGCCAGCACCCCTGAATCCTATATGAATATGAAAAACTGCTATTTAATTACAATGAAGATATAAAGATTTGCTTCCATTTTGGGGAGTTTTTGCTGCAAGTTGTTTCAGTTTTAGTTTTTAAAGGTTGCCTGGGCTGTCCAAAAACATCCACAAGTAGCACAATATCAGTTTTACCCTAATTCATACTCTCAAAAAACACATTTGTACATAATGATGAAATGCAGATACAGTTTGTTGCAACTCTGTATTTTATTGTATATTGTATATTATTGTATATTATTTATATAAGTCTAGAATACTTTTTATAATCTGTTGTGATTCAATATTTAATTTTCCTGTTTGGGTTGATCCATAGCATGCTAGATAGTTTCTCCATCAACTGTCACACTGACATCACTTGCCTCAGGCAAGGAAAGAAGGAAGCACTTGTTAACCGTTTCCACTGGTAGTAGGTACAGGGTATTTCCTGGTAGCCACTTCACTATTTCCAACCGTTTGCCTGACTAACTGTTGCAGACATGCAAAGCAACAAAGTAAAGCTAGCTTAAGGCACATCAAAAACTCAGCTCTTACAGCACTGGAACAGTATGTGGAAACTAAAAGAAGTTATTTGTTTTAAGTTAAGAGGGCTGCTGTGAGGAGTTTGGGCTATGGCTGCATGGTGGTGTACTGCTGCAGGTCACATGGTGTGGGAGTCCAAGGTTACCAGGGTCACTTCCTGTTCCTTTTAAAGAGGTGCTGGACTATCCGGGGACAGAAGAGTATATGGAAGTACTTGTGTTGCACGGAAGACATAAAGAGTCTTTTCAGAGGACAAACAGAGTCTGACCTTTTCATTCGCAGAGGAATTTAACTTTCCCCTGAAAGTTGCCTGCTTTGGAAATGCAGTGCACTCCTCCACCTTCTGCAGTGCATTCATTCTAATCTTGACGTGTATGACTAACATAAATGTATGCTGTTTATTGTTGGATAAGTGACACTTTCACTGAGAATTCAGACCAGTTTGATCACAGGGCTGCCTTTGGTGATGTTCAGAGTGTTTAACTTCTCCTGACTGGTGACTCTGTTCAGCCCTGAGCTCTGACCATCAGTGTGTAGATGAAATTACATATCTGCTGAAGATGGTCAAATCAACAACATTTGACTCCACTCACCACACTCACCTTGGATCACCTTTCTGTGTGTGTGTGTGTGTGTGTGTGTGTGTGTGTGTGTGTGTGTGTGTGTGTGTGTGTGTGTGTTCTCTCTGGTCCTGCTTATATCAGTATTTATTTCATATCTAATTTAATGCACAATATATTTTCATTTATACCAAAGATTTCAACTATTCTGCTTGTTTTCGCTAAATTAAAATTAGACGAACCCCCACTGCCCTCAACCTACCTCTTATGTCTACTAATGGCTGCCCCTGGGACAGCTTTGGCTGCATTTAACACAGAATGTAAATCTACCAAGCTATAGGGTCCCTCACTTAACAAAATGCTGCTTTATGGTGCTCTGTGAAAAACAACTATATGAAGAATATGTCATTGTTGGTTTATATGACTGATTATTGCTTGTTTTACTCTATTGCTCCCCTATTTGTTTTTTTTTGGGGGGGGGGATTAATTCATCATCTATAATTTGACAATGATATGGCTCTGTAAAGCCAGTCTAAGCATCTGACATTAAAAACAGGAAAATAGTCTATATACTGTATGTGTATGTGTTGGTATCTATGTAGCATAGACTGTTCCAGTTGCCACATGTTTTTGGATAAATTGGTACCAAATTTAATCAGAACCAATGATCTCGGCCCCCCACCCAACAGCCTGATTTTTGCTTCATGGCTGCATTCACGGCCTCAGACTCAGGTACGTGTATTTATGATGGCAGTAAAGTGAGCTGCTGTAGTTAATCTCCTAATGACGTTTCCTTTCCTTTGCCACCAGTGAGTCTGGGTTTGGGCCACAGGGACTGATCACTGGAGACAGGATGGGGAGAATGGGGTCTCATTTTGGGGATGCAAATTCTGCAAACTAGGGCTATGTTTGTGGCTCAGATACTTTTTTGAGATGAGTCTTGCTTTTCTGTGTAGAGTGAAGCAAAAAATGACATGTACTATATGTGACATGGCATATTCCAGAGGGGTGAGATCTATTGCTAGTGAGAGTGTTGGGGGGGCGATTACACTAATGGGAAACAAAAGGGCCACACTCCTCAGCTCTTGTCACTTTCTATCTGTGAGGCAGCTTGTTGCTTTCACTTTTCACTCTTTCATTGCATTCATTTGCAAAGAGGCTTTGTATACACCTTTTAAATTGTTTGTTTAAACAATAGTGACTAATCAAACCAAGCAGTTTGTTTTGGCATATATGAGGATGTGCACAAGTGTAAGTGTATGGGCATTTCAGTGTGTGTCCTTTTGTGGCAGCGAAGCATGACTCCTTTATAAGAACGGCTGCTACTGTATGTAACTTTACTTAAAGATACAGTATGATCTTGCCGCTGACACTGGTGCACACCAGGCAGAACAGTTACCGCCCTTTTCCTCTTTCTGTCTCCACTGTCCATCTTCCCTCCTCCTTCCTCTCTCCTCTCCTGGTTGCAGTTGTATTTGTGCGCCTTGGGAAGATTACAAAGAGGTGCTTTGTGAGGGGATGCAGCTGCTGAAATCCGACTAGATCCAGCTGAAGAGAGAAGGGAGCAGGTGGGTCAACAACGCCACCCTGCCGTTCCCAGAATATCAGGCTGCAGAGCTGTGCCTCCCTCCCCCACCCACCCACACACACACACACACACACATACACACACACACACACACACACATGCACTTACATCCTCAGAGCACCCCTACCCCACCCCAGCGCGCACACAAACAAACATTATACCATGTCAAAATACAAACACAGTAACACCCACAAAACAGCAATACAGCAATATGCACATGTCAAAGGACTGCATCAGTGGAAATACTGCCCACTCAAACAAGTGTGCATCACTGGAATCATTCATACAAGGAGGAGAATGTTGGCAGAAAGTTAGAAAAGCAGCACAAATAATTATAGCAACACACAAACAAATGCTGCCTCACTCATAGCCTATGCTGATACTTAGCTATGACTTTGTAGCTTTCTAGCAGTAATAACAAGGGCAATCGAAGTGTTGCAGAAAGCGGAGGAAGATCCTGTCAGCTTTGTGAAGTTAAGATGTTAACAGGTCAGGCCGCTGCCAAAATGTTGGATTTCTGCATCGTAATGGGGACATTGGTAAGATGACCCTCATCCGGCTTTGTGCAGCTCAAAGAGAGGTGGGGTAGGAGATGAAGAGAGGAAAGGAATGAAAGAGAGGAGAGGAAGTCATGCAGGCGAGTTGTTCTTGTTCTTGTTGAGTTGGCTCAGATGTCACACCATCCTCTCTGCAGGGGACGTGACGCTGGACCAAGGTGACATAGAATGGACAGATATAGCTTTTCTTTATGTTTTCTGATTAAATAAACTAGAAGATAGAAGTCTGCAGATTCTGAAGTAGTATTGAAGCTGCAAAATGAAAAACAATGTCCCCGCTTTGCTTTATCGGCTCCATCTACACCCTTAATCAGCTCCAGCTCCAGACAAGCTGGGGATTTTTTTTTACATGCGCATTCTCTACAGAGCACCAACCAGAATATGGATGAAATTTTGTATTGACTTTGCATATGTTTTCTCTCTGTCGTCATGTTCCATAAGCAAGCTTTTTGATAATCCTAAAAGCATTATGCTAATGAGACGCGAAGGAGTTAGACAAAGCCATGAACCATTCTTCAGCTTTATAAAATAAGTTTCTCTTACGGAAATCTCTCTGTATCCTTAATGAGAGTTTTGACGCACATCACTCCCTCCCCCACACCTCAGTGTACCCATCCCCCTTCATGTATGCAATAATTCCTCCACATTTATAATAATAGTCCTTCTGTCCTACCCTGAACATGCTTGAATGTCATTTCATACACAGTATGCCCCACAGGGTTGTACCCTGAAAGAGCCCACTGTCCCACGTACTTAGTATTCCTGCCTTGAGACACGCTGGCATCTCTATCACTAGTAAAGAGTCCTGCAAGCAAGCACACTGACCAACAATCACTATGATCAGGGGGCCATACTGTAAAACTTCTGTTTTACTCAAGTAATAACCAGTGACTGCCATGAGTGTTTTTACCAGGGACATCCACTTATGATTCCTCTGATATATTTGCTTTCATGTGGGACTCCTTATGTGTGTCTTTGTGTGTATGTATCAGTGTGGAGAAGCTATGCAGTGTTTTCTTTCTCTCTTGGAAAGTGATTGCCTTCAAATTTCACCCCGATCTTGACTCAGTTAACCTAGCATAGCACAAAAAGTCTTCCTCTGGCATAATGTTATCAGAATCATCTATTTGTATTTTCTGCCATCATTTCGATATGACTTCAATTCTTTTCATGGGTCAGTCTTCTACTGTTCTTGTGGTTGAATATTTGTTGAGATACTGAGTTCAGTGACATGATATCAGCTCCATCACATGCACCCGCAGGCTTCTCTCAGACACACTCTTTGCCCTCAGAAGGAGAAACACAGCTCCTATACTTCATGCAGTGCACCAGGTTATTATTCATTTTCTTATCTGTAACCCTGGTTAATCTGATATAGTAGAAACATTGCATTCTGGGTCATTCTGGGTTCCTCGCTTGCTTAGATTACAGTTTGTTTGGAAGAGTGAGAGATCATTATTAAAAGGTGGATCTCTGAAAACGCAGACTTCCAGCCATCTGGAGTTCCATCTCTCCACATGTTTTAGAGTGTGGGAAGCAGCGAGAACGTGTCACTGGTCTATATCAAATCACTAAATATTTCATCAACTCTGTGCTCACTCGTGGGTGTGTGGAAATTATTATTTGAGTGGTTTTCCTTTTTTTTCATCTTGTGGCCAATTACTCTCCCATCACTGCCATTTAAATTCATTTGCATCAATTCATTTGTCATGTTAAATTTGTCTATGCCATGCAATCTGCGTCCAACCCACATTTCTTAAGTGTGACAAAATGAAGCCAGATGTTGATGATGTTATGGCACTGATCACATTATTTTGGTTTGGTGCTGTGTCATCTTAACCAACTATGGGTAAGAGGATGCACCACCTCTCACCTCTCCTCCTTATCTTCACTGTGAGAGTAATGGTCTCCACATTGCCTAGTAAAGCGTCATGCCTGATTGCGCCATTCTCACATCTGCTTCCTGGAACAGCGGCGGGGAAGTCTCCAAACAGCTCCCAGCGGAGTGTGGGGCATGTGTGCTCACATATGAGGCGAGAGTTTGAGACGGGGGCTTGCCGGCGTGGTTTATTTTCAAAGGGTAGTGCTGAGGATGTGTTGAGAGGTTGAGGAGTTGAGAGAGCTCTCTGCGCTCTGGTTTGGGTTTCACCTCCCTGGGACACAGCTGGGGGTTTGGAGCCAGGGGATGGGATCCACAAGGATTTTGTGTTTAGACAACAGCACAAACAAGACAGATTTTTTTTTTCTGTGTGTATTTGCATGTGGGTATGAGACAGAAAAGAGATAAAAAAAAATGTCTAGTTTTTATATACTCTTGCACAACAATTCTGCAACTGTGTTCATATTTACAGTAAATGGTTATCTAATTCTTGTTCATCATTTTTGTACCTATGTACACTTAAGTGTTGTGGGAGAGAAAGAAACAAAGCAAAACATGCAAACAACCAAACTGAACTGCAGTAGAACAGGGAAGTAAAGCATTAATGCCGGTGCCAGCTAACTGTCATATCTGCTCCGTTCATTTCCCTATTTTTCAGCAGACTAACTAACATGTGTAGCGATAGACATCGCTCCAAGTGGATCACTTTGCATTGAAAAAAGACTTGGCCATGTGAAAAATGCACAAAGCTGAACTGAACTTATTTGGATATTCAAAGCTAGGACTCTCTCTTTTCTGGCCTACATAACCATACACATACGTTTTCCAGCTGTCACAGCAAACTGGGAAGTTTTTAATGCAAAATAAAATGCAAACTTGGAAATTTGCATCTACAGCACAGCTTCTACTGAGGCAGCGGTGCAACCAAAGCTCACTTGGACACTCTTTCATCAGGTGTTTGAAGTGCTATATGTCTAACTAGCTGGTTAGAATAATTCTAGAAGAACAAATTGAACTGTATCCACTTATGCATGTCGTATTTATAGATACATGGCAAGAGGAATGTATATGTAAAACTGATCTGCCATCATCTCAAGCAAATATACTCCCACAAAAGTCTCCACATAAATGTCCAGTGTACAATGTTACCATAATCATTACAAAACAAACAAGAAGTTGTAGCAAGCAGAGCAACTTGACAACTACTGTATGATATCTGATTAAAATATATGTGGAATATTGTGTTAAAGCAGGAATATTGAAATTGCCCTACAATATGTGGGAGTCTGTCCTTGCTTGTCCAACTGAATCTCCTTTCCATACATAATGCTATCCATATGAAAGTGTATTGTGTGCTCATTTAACACTTAAGTTGGATGGCATCTCCACTTTCTGTTTTATGCTTGGTCTTTCTTGTTGTCATCATTTGGCGCTTAGCACTATCATCCCGCCTGGTTGCAATCACTCTTATTCTTTTTCCAATTTCTTCACCATAAAAAATCCCATTTTACACCCACCTCTCCAGTAAGCAATGTCACACTATACTGTACATCTAGAATGCAAATAGGAAAGCAGACAGACGGCATGTCTGGATTTTTTTTTTTTTAATGGTTCTTATGGCTTCCTTGCGTTTGCTGCATTGTGTTGCTTGCCAAACACTGAGGCTGCCACAGCGCTGCCAGTGTTTTTTCGATCAGACTGGTGTGGACCTGGAAAGCAGGACTGTGCCACAATGGAATTCAGGTGCCAAGAATATAATTTTCTTTAAGTGCTTACA
The DNA here is from genome assembly GCF_027409825.1 of Scomber japonicus. NCBI lineage: Eukaryota > Metazoa > Chordata > Actinopteri > Scombriformes > Scombridae > Scomber > Scomber japonicus. The sequence continues at coordinate 24,286,928 of NC_070595.1, forward strand.
ACTGTAAAAACCAAAGTTGATTCCCTGAGACTGAAAGTAATTACAGGCCATTTAAATTGGAGAAAAAGGCGAAGCAAGCTCTTTAGTTTTCGCAGAACTCAAGAAACATTATGTGGTCTGTCTAATATCTGTTTTATTTGAATGCTTTAACTTTCAAGTCAGTAATTTATATTGGCCCTGTAATCCTCTTGAGGAAATGTCACTGGCTGTGGTTAACCCATACACTATAAATTGAGGAGAAAAAATTGGATTTCATATCAATACTAATATACAAAAGCATCATCTGTAATGAAATGGACAGTAATACAATATCTAGTCTAACTGTCTGTTGCCTACTTATCCCTCCCAAAGTAATGTTTTATTGACTGTCTATAGTATCTATCAGCTTTTCTGTATGCATGCCTAGCTGTTGGTTTGTCTTCATAGAGAGATGAACTTGGCCGACGGATATGCAGAGTGTGTCCTGTATCTGTTGTGGTGGAGCAGCGGGGGCTTCACCCGGCTTGCGAAAGCGTGACGGTGCACCTGTCAGAGAGGAAGGCCTGGCTAATCGTTGTAAGCTGGCTGCAGAGTGAACATGTGTGCTGGGGAGACCCTCAGGCCAGGAGGGGAGGAGGAGGAGGGCACGCCTGACCTAAATTGTTTCAATAAAGGAGGAGGATGTAGATGGAGAATTCCCCAAATCATTCCCCCACCTTCCCACTGCTTTCACCGCTCCTTGGGTCTTCCCCTTTCCCTCACACTCCTCTCCTTTGGACATCAGAGCATTTTCTCTGTTTTCATTGTTAAATCATCCGGCTATTGACAGAGTGATTGCATCCTTTGCTCATATTTGCTGACTCATCTCTTCTGTGAAACCCGCCTTCCTGGGAATATCTTGCCTGCCATTGGCTCCCTCAGGTCTAATAGAGTAGAGACTATTGCCCTGCTTTATCTCTCTCTCCCCCTCTCTCCCACTCTCGATCTCTATCTCTACCTCTATCTCTACCTCTATCTCTATCTCTCACTGTCTATCTTTCTGTCTTTCTGTCTTTCTCTCTCTCTCTCTCTCTCTCTCTCTCTCTCTCTCTCTCTCTCTCTCTCTCTCTCTCTTTCACTCCATGTTGAGTCATTCTCTGGGAAAAGCAAATCAGTACTCCGCAGAGATTCCAGAAAATACACTCTCCGGTTCTGTTGATGAAGGGTGAGGTTCTTCTTCACCTCACCTCTAGAGGCAGGACCACACAGCGTGAGAAAATCTGGCCCGCAGACACACCTCAGTTTCCATGTGCAATAAAACATACATGCACACATGGGGTGTTTCTCCCACAACAAAATGACTTCACACCACAGACAAGAGATGCAAAATCATCCTCTTCTCTCTGCTGTAGCAATCACCAGCTCAGTTGTGTTTGTGCATAAGACTGGAAATTGGGAATAATTAAATATGATCAGCAGTCAACAGCTGAAAGCAAACAGAAGATGTATCTAGAGTTCATCAGCATTCGCATATTGCTCAGTCTGCCAAGTAGAGAGAAAGTTTTCAGTCAACATCAGATGGAGATGTTGAATGATAGTGTACCTGGGTAGCTTATCCTCGTAAATGCTGGTTAATTTCATTTGTACTTCTTTTTTGATTTACTGACAATTCCTGGAAGACTTAATTTATATTACATTGATTTTCAGGCTCAGAGAAGATTTTTTTAAAACTCCCTTTGTGCTTGCGTGTGTCTGGTATGACTAATTACATTTGGCAGGCACATCCAAATGCTTTCTGTTTGTCAGTAATCATTTGAATTGACCACCGTGACATTCCTCAAGAAGTCAAACCCCGGATTGCATGTTTTAAAGGAGGCTGTTGCACTAATGCGTCTATATTTTCCACATCGTTCATTTTCCTTAGAGTGCACTGACTGCCAAAGCAGCCAAATTTGTTTTACATGGCAAATAATAGATCTTTAGTATTTCAAGACTAAACTAAGAAGCCAACTTTCTAAAAGGGCCACAGAAAGCACCGTAACCCTAACCCTCTGGTGTAATTTATGCTTTAAAATAAAATCACAGCTCAAATGTATTCCTCGTGACAAAATCTGAAGGTGATTTACCTCTAAATTACACTTCCATTTCAGAGTATGCGGGCTATGTCATCGTGAGCATAAGATATGTCATCAAAAAATGTTGTATAACACATATTAGATACCATATATATTGAAGAATCTAGTTGTTGTGTTCTGTGAGATGTATGGCATTTTTCAGTGGGACTATGTTGTCAGCTGATTGGGCTTTTGTTTATTATGCTCACAAGTTAACACCTTCCACAAAATCTGAAAAATTAGACCTTTTGTGGAGACTTATCCTTTCAAAAAGCCATCAAGTGGAGTTCCCAAGTGTATCGTCAGTAACCAATCTTTTTAACAGATCTCTCCTAAACACTGGCTGCAGGACTAAGCATTAAACATGCAGAGAAGTGCTTGCTGTCTACAGCTTGTCAATGTGCTTCCACTTATATCCTCCTCCTCCTCCTTGTCTCAGTCCTTCTCTCTGGTCTTTCTCTCCTCTCCTTGTATCTCTTCTCACCCTGTCTCTCGCCCCCGGAGAAGGGTTTGAAGTGGCGTTTCTTGGGCTTTGTTTCCTAAACGGCCTGGGTTTGTTGTGTCTAGTGTCTGGGCTTTAGCAGGGCCTGGATGGTGCACTGAAACCTAATGCTAACGCTGTGCTCGCCACACCGAAAGAGGTGGTTTTTGGGATCCTCTTAGTGGCTGCTGGCTGCTTTATTCTGGGCTCTGCAGGATCTGAGGGCAATGGTTTCCCACTATGGGAACATGGTTCACTGCCATCCATCACCCCCTTTGGTCTAAATGTTCCTCAAATAGAGCTTAGTCCTAGTCTTCACTTGTAGTTTACGTACAGTAGATAATATGGTTTCATTTGTTGTAAGGGCTGTGACAAAAAAAAAGATTCTTATGACTTTCATATTTTGATTTATTGTTCTTGCCAGCATAAACATATGTGACAAACAATGAAATGTATTTTAGAGAACACTAGGAAAATTGCTTAAAGGGATCTTGTACTGAAAAATAACATCTCATCCCCTGCTGGCTTTAAAGGCCATGAACACCTCATCAGCAGCTTCTTTCTGTGACTGATGGGTCCTACATTAACACAACTTTTTCTGCCAACATTAGAGTCATTTTGGTAATTTTGCATGTGTGATTTATCGATATATTTCTCGGAACCTTTGTTCTGGTTTGACATGGGTGGGCCTCAGTTGGAAAACGATTATGTCACATATATACGTGCACCAAACAGGATGTGAGAACATCTGTATCATCATCTGATGACACTTACTTACTCACTTTACTTCCAGACATTAACTTTTAGGTCTAATTATTTGGTCTAATTATTTGGTCATTAATTAGATAGAATTCATGTATCCAATAGCTCATACATAAACATAAAACACTAATACATAACTAAATAGGAACAAATAATATATACAAAAAAGATGAATGCCAGAACTGGCATTTACATACAGATACCTAAAATTCAAAACCACGTTTTAAGGGCCTTTAAAGGCTGTACTGTACCATTGTTTTATATTTTATTATACCAAAAGGGAAGAACCACAAGATGGCAGGACACTTAAATACAATTCAGTTTATTAATTATTTCATTCATTTATTAAAGGTAACTATACCAGACAAAATGTATCTACTACTATGTACTACTCATACTCATCCTGTCTGCTTTCTATCTTCTGAATTCATTATTTTGCAAATATACAACTGGTTTAGGGCAGATCTGCAGTGGTTCAGTAAAGGCTACTGTGTATTATGACACTCAGGCTTTGCATTTAGACGCATTATGGTGAAAATATGCAGGTATTTTTCACATACTGATCATTAAAGAAGTGGATTACAGAGTGATTTGAGATATATTTCTGTGAATGTTTTTGTTTGCACACATGTCACCATAGAAATCCATTGCAATAATTCAACCTCACAGCACAAAAAAAGTTTTTATCTTGCAAGTCTACAGAGGGTCAGTGTTTTGTACTCAAAAGATTTATTTTGGGACGAAGTATCGCTTTAACAGCAACTCAAGCTGACAAACAGTTGCTGCTACTGTAGCTTTCTATCTACCTGTTAGGCCTCAATACAGGCACACACACACATACACACACATACACATACACATACACATATACACAGTAACGTGGGTCTCCTGGCCTGGCTGGGTTGTGGGTAGCTTGTAACCCCAGTGTTTTATTAGCAACTGGTCCAACACAGCTAATTGCTTCCTGAGGGAGCCGCCTCCCTCCACTCCGTGACTGATTAACGGCCCACATTATGTGTCTCGACAACCTTGACAATCTTTTCTATTTTTTTCCTATTCGGTCACAAAACTTTTTATTACGCTGCACTGCCACAAATCCCCAGTGTAAATCTCCTCTCATACCAACTTTTCCTTGTGTTGCAATTATGACATTTTTTTTAGTAATTCATGTTTATTAAGATGATTTAATGATTATTCTGTGTGGTATGATTTTAATACTCACTTACTGGTTGAGTTTACTAAATCATTGTCATAATCACCTGTTGTGTGTGTGTGTATACATATTGATGCCAGAGGAAGCTTTATTACAAATTCTTCTGTTGATTAAGTTCAGTTGATTATTTACTTAACTTCTATTTTCAGAGCATGTTTTCTGTTTTTTTTGTTTTTTTTCTTGCTTTTTTTAAACTTGACCAGCACATACAATATATAAAATGCTGATTACACACTAAGCTATTTCAACTAACATTTCTGTAGTACTGTGCACATTGCATCAAGTCTATAGAAAATGGATCCTGTGTATTGCAAACATCAATTTAAATAAAATAGATTAATTAGTAATTTAGAAAATAACATAGGAAATATCAGATTTAAATATACTTTGTGAATACTGTTTCGCTTAAGGAGGTTTTTTTTGTAATGCCTAAATATTAATGCGCTGTGTATGTTTCTTGTTTCACGTACAAATCTGGGTCATTCAGATTCAATAGAAGTTGTTTTCTGGTCATAATCAGATTTGTCTCTCACAGGTCTTTTATCTTGCTTTCTGAATTTAATTTTTTTCTAACTTTAAAACCACTTGTTCAGGTCAATTATTTTCAGCAAATTCTATGTTAGTGTGTGTGTGTGCGTGTGTGTGTGTATTTATGCATGGGTTGACTCGTGTCACATGCATGCAACACACATGATGTAAGCATATAATAATGGACTAAAACCAGGCATCATCTGGTTTTTGACCTGTCACTCCCAAAAGGAAAATACTGAATATATGATCAGTGGACGTCTGAGTGGGTGGACATCAGCCCTGTGTGTGCTGAGAATTTCCCTTCAAGGATTTACTTTTTTTTGTATTATATATTTATATTTATATAAAATGCAGCTTTTCATCCTATCTAAAACTTAATTAAAAATGCTGAATATCTTATCATTAAAAGCAGCCAATGGTTTCTGGCCTGTTCTTGTTGCATGCTCTTGTCTCATACGTGTCTTTGATGATGCCATTGGGAGCTATGTGCAGATGGGTTTCAAACGATTGCTTCCCCAAACAGGATATAGATGATGTGTAGGCCTGGTGCTCCCTGGAGCAGGGATCAAATGCTGTTCTTCCACCCCCCGCTGCTCCCTCCATCTCTGCAGGGTGTGGTCCGGACAAACGAGCTTGAGGAAGAAGAGGTCTTCCTCAAGTGTGTTTCAAGGTCACATTATCACACATGTTGCATCATCATCATCGCTTCCTGTAAATCATCTGGTTATCATTAAATCCAATTCAATCACATATCTCTAATAATAATGTAGATCTTACACTTTCTCTATCCTGCTGTTGCTTTATGGCCCTTGTATGCAAATCAATCTTACGCCATCGTTTTGCACCTCATTTTGACCCCTGGATACAGCACTCTTTAATTACTGTCCCAGTTGCATATAAAACAGTGGATCAGGGCCCTGAAACCATGTTCAGGCAAACTGTGGTAACGAATGCATACTTCTGGTTTTGGCTTGGAAGAGCCCCTCCTGTGCTTTTCCTCTGAAGTCCAGAGCCAACATCAAGTACTGAAATACATTACTGACATCGATTTGTTTTGTACCATTTCTTTTTAACATTTTCCTTCCTTAAACGTGTCAAAATTGGGGACATCTGTCTCAGCACGGACACATCTGATGGATCTGTCCTCTGCAGTGCACTCACATGTGTTTTTAGCATGTGTGCAGCTGTTATTGAATGGACGACAATGGCACTAGAATTGGCATTAACATCAGGGAACGACAGTGCGGGTGAAACGACTCAATTGGCTCCGACGGTTTCCTTTGCCCAAAGTGGTGACGGCCGAGTGGGCAAAGCAGCTGGAACGTGGTTGATAGGAGGGCCGCGGGGCCCAGAGGGAGGAGGAGTCATTTTCACATTAGCAGAATCGCATTTTGAGAAAGATGCCGCATTCCAGGACCTCTTTATTTGATTAGCTGTAATGTCATAAATGCAAGAATGTACTCTGATAAATGGCAAAAGTAGCTGATGAATTAGTTATTCCCGTCAGCAAATACCCACGCTAGCTTGCCCTCCCCATCCTCATCCCACGGGCCACATTGCCTCCTCAATCTGCAATATGGAGCATAATTATACTAATTTCTTTCAATTGCATTAGTGAGGGGCTGGAGAAAAGAAAGGCTGTCTTTCTAAGCCTTGAGCCTTGACTATGCAGTCAGCCTCCCTGCACCTCAGAAAGCAAGTACAGGGGGAGGCAACATGACCCCTGCTCACCCCCCTCCTCATTTGCCTGCACTCCTCTCTCCTCCGTCATTCCCTCCAGCTTTGTCCCTCTTTTCTCATTCCATATTTTCCTCCCACACCGATTGCTTCATCTTGAAGTGAACTGAAACTTACACAAAACTCAGCAGTGTTTCCGGTGCCGACTTTCCTTGTACATTAGAATCAAACAATTCAGTTTTTTGTTTTGATTTTCATCTTTCTCTTTGATAGCCTGGGAGAAACATGACCATGCATGTTCTGGCTTCTGTTTTAAAAGACATGGGGGACCTTTAACATCCTTTTCAACACATATTGAAACAATTGCATACTTCCAACTTGTTCATACAACTGCAGCATCAACCGGCTCGGTCAAGACTAGGGCTTTCTTCTAATAATACATGCCCCTTTTACCTGTAATCCAAACATGACTTATGAACTTTGAATACTTTTTTTATTTGACCTTTATTCAAGAAGACAACCTAACTGAGAATAGTGCAGCTTAGATTGATCAGATTTTCTTTCTTTTGTTTCATTTTAACAGTAATGTGGATGTCCTTTTGTTTTCTTCAGCCTGACAGTATTTTTCCAAATAAATGTTTGACCTAATACAATTTCTTTTTCTGCGTTTCGTTAGAACCAGTCCTCCATGACCAGGTCATATCAGACTAGCCTGGCTGATGAGGGGCTCTGGGGGACCGCAGGGTGCTGGTAGTGGGAATACAGCCTTAGTTATGAAAGACACCATTGTCCTGTCTGGCTCGCCAACATAGAAAATGAATAAATCAAAGAGGAGAGATCAAGAGTGGAGCAGAGGAGGGGGTGGAGGGTGTGGGGTTGGGGTGGCTATCTGACATCTGCATTTTTAAACTGGGCATTGAGCTCTTGAGGAATGTTGTTATCATCCACCCTCAATTGCTACAATGGTGAAGAATTTGGCAATGAATTGTAGCACGAGCAGACTGCTGATCTATTTATCATCATGTCTGTATCATAGCAATTCTTGGATTTGTCATTTAACTTTGATTCTCTGTATTTAAGTGAGCAGTTTGATCTAATCACACTCACATCATTTGCAGGCTGGCTATCTGATAAAGACAAAATTTGTTTTTGATCTGTATGTGCGTAGCTGGTGTATGTAACTGTGTTAGTGGTAAGTTGGTTTGGAAAACCTGACTGATATCAAACTCTCGCAGTTTTATTTCCACCAGTTTGTATTAATCAATCATGTGCCACCCCAGATTGTTGAGACAGCTATTTTTGCTTCCATGTCAGGCAGCTGCAGTGATGCGTACAACTCTATTTCTGTTGATTTGATTCGGGAATTTGCTTTCAAATCTTTCCCTCAAACAGCGGCCGTCATTGATGTTTCATAATTTGGTTTAAGTGGGATATACAGTACAGTAAATCTGGTTTACATATTAGTGCTCCAACCAAAAATAGATGGCCTGTTTTTATTGCCTGAAACTGACAAGATGTGGATTAATTCTATATAAAATCCTGCCAATATAATCATCAACCCTCAGCAGCCAAAGTATAACCTGAAAAAAAGGGACTTTCCAGCAAAATTATCAAAGGATAAACATGGCAGGCTCAGCAGTTGGACAGGTTTTTTGTTTTTCAACATCAAATCAGTCATGTGTCCAGGGACAAGACTAGAGCATTATGAATGAAAGGGACACAGATTGCACTGCGCATATCAGTGTCAGAGAAAAAGTCAATGTTCATCATACAGTAACACTTTCTTATCTCATCCTAAATTCATAATACTTTTTAATTCTTCTCTCTTGGAACATTTGTACATTGTAGAGTTGACCAAACTCTCTTGACTGCACAAACTTCAGTGTCAGAGGGAGGTAATTGCTCATTTCATAAACAGGAGATAGCGTCATATAAAGTTATATGCTGAAAAATGTAGCAGTCCATGACTTAGATGGAAGGCAGTCATGCAGATAGGAGGTGATGTTACATTGTCCACCGCAATAGAGGATGATTAAGACCTGCCTAAAAACCAAAGTGTAGGAGTGGCCGAAATATCTTCACTATTGCTGAACAGCCAAAATATGCAGTTAAAAGCCAAAAACTTAAAAACCTTTCAGTAAATTGGCCAGCATGATGATATTTTGATAAAACATTAATTTTGCACTAAGTTTATCTGTAGTTATTTATTTCAGTAGATTTTTATATAATATTTAAGCTTAAAATGTTTTCAGATGATTAAAGTTGAATGATTCCGAAGTCAAACAAGTGTCCCTTCAGGAGAAAGGCAGACTATTCTGTACTTGATTTGTACAACATCAATGGACAATTTGTAAATCCTACTGTAGCTACCTGTAAGAGGAAATTACACGAGAAACTGGTGAATGCAAAAGTCTTGTAGGTGCCACTTGAGAACGAATCTGTCACATGGTGTTTAACTGTTTGAGAACATATAATTATGCTTCCACCACATTTTATGTACTTTATTAATGGACCACTTATCTTCCTTTATTAACTGACAAGCCAATTACTAATATTCAGAGTCAGGTGGGGGGAGCATGTCAGTCAGTCAGCCTCTGTCTGACCTCTGCAGTCTTCCAGCCAGTGCAGACTGGTCAGTCCCAGTAACAGCAAGACAGCAGCTGGCTCTCTGATTCCGTTCAACACAGTGGCACTTTACTGCTGCCTCCCCATCCCAGGTGTGTGTGTGTGTGTGTGTGTGTGTGTGTGTGTGTGTGTGTGTGTGTGTGTGTGTGTGTGTGTGTGTGTGTGTGTGTGTGTGTGTGTGTGTGTGTGTGTGTGTGTGTGTGTGTGTGCGTGTGCGTGTGCGTGTGTGTGTGTGTGTGAATAGTGTCTGTACAATGGCAGGCCTGTGTGACCCTGTGCATCTGTGTCTGCCCGGACAAGCTCTACTGTCATGCTTGCCGCTGAGTCCTCTCTTCAGCGTTGACAGCACGCTACAGGTGCCCAACACATCTGGCGTATCACACAACACACACACACACACACACACACACACACACACATACACACATCTACTGAGGCGCTGATAAGTGAAATTAAGAATGGCCTCAAAGGAATACACTAACAAAATCACTAAGAACATAACAAATTGCCTTCAGTTGCTACTTTAAGAAGTGAGAGAAGTTAAACAAGTTTTTTTTTTTCTTTGCAGGACCACAAATGCATTCATTATGACCAGGCCACAAGTTCATGACCAGACCTCTAGTCATTAATGAAAGTCTGTGTCTGGGGTGGGTTTCTGAACAGTCATCACACTGTTATTTCATCTAACACCCCCCAACATCTTGCACATAATCCACACTCTGTCTCACAGCAACCTCTGGACAAGCAAAAAAGTTTGGTTGAAAGGAGCCATTTATAGACATTTTTGTAAGCTAAAAGAACATTTGTAATTCATTGAGTAACTTCTGAAAGACTGAGTAACTCTTAAGTTGCAGTTGCAGTCATTTGTGCTTCAGCCTGCAGCTTGCCGTTGAAGCCAGTATATCAGCACAGAGAAAGATGAAAAAAAACTCCATGTCAGACCAGCTATGCACTAAACTATGCAAATGAATCATGTAAGTTTGTTTATATATTGCACGGCACCCTGGCACAGAACCCAGAAGTGAGATCATCAGCCTTCATTTGCCCTACTGGCATGCAAAGCCTGCAAATATAGCCCAGGGGTTAACGGGTTAACAGGTGCACTTCCTCTTTCACCTGACTGGAAATTTTGCATGAGCATCTAAGGAGGAACAATCATCTTTGCCACCTGTAATACTGATCACTCAGCAGAGTGTGTGGCATATTTGCTATTATCTCTTCCTCATTAACCTGTGAAACTGATGGGGTTTTTTTGTTACCAGAGCTGCACCTGAAAAACCCTAGACAAACACCGTTGCAAACTTTTGCAGCAATAGTACCACAGTCTGTCTTCCTGACTGTGCTGAGTTTTCTGTTCTGAGTTTTTGTGTGCGTGTGTGTATGTGTGTGTGCGTGTGTGTGTGTGTGTGTTATTACAGCTCTAAGTCTGGTAGGTCAGGTCACAGGACATGACAGTTGGCCAGTGAAGAGCAGCCTCTAGGCTAGTGCAAGACCCCCCCCCCCCCCCCAAACTCTCCACCTACCTCTCTCTCTTTCTCTCTCTGGGTGGCCTGTGTTTACGAGCTCCAGGAGCAGGTCATCACTGTGCTGAGAGCACTGCTGCTGCAGGGGGACTGTTACTGGGTCAGCCTTGGAGGAGCAAAGAGGAATTTTTTCTTTGCTGTGTATGCCTGTGTGTGTTTCTACATGTGTGCTCGCTCACTTCTTTGTGTTTGTGTGTGTGTTGATTCAGACTTCCTGTGTGCAATGGTGCGGGGGAGCGGAGATGGGGGTGAGATGACCCTTGACCCTGACCACATGTCAGGTCTGCTGATCACCCACACTTCCGCCTGCAGGGCTGCTTCTCCCCTTGGGCCTGAGAAATCTCCCTGCTCATCAGCAGTGTATGCATCATCATCGCCATCATCATTTTATTTGTTTTGTTTGATTATTAGTGAACACACTAGAGAAGGTGTTAGCTTAAATGTTTTGTGCCTTATTCTGCACTAAAAAGTAAAGTTGGAAACATTTATATTTGTGAACACTTTTCCTCTGAACTGAGTTCACCCTGGTGTCTATGCAAGTGAGGATGAGACTACATTACTGCCTTCATCAGGGAAAAAGTTTTAGCCAAACTGAAATTCTCCTCAGCTTTGTGCAAGGAAACATATACTGTATTATAAAGATACTGCAGTTATAGTGCACAATTTTACCCTTTTCAAGGAAAAAATATATAAAATAGTTTATCTTCTTACTTGTGGCAACAGTGTCTAGACTACAAGCCTCTGGGTGGACAGTTTCCTTGGCAGTGCCTGACTGACATTTGACATTTGTTGTTTAGAGACATGCTGTCAACTTCTGCACAACTGACTGGACAAATTATTATTATTATTATTATACATTTTTAACAATCTTTCCTCAGTGACACCTTCCATGCTACATAGTCATCGGAGCAACGCACTGCTTCTGCACATATTGAAAGGAGAGGAGTCTTGCCTAGGATCAGCTGTCTCTCGATAGCAAATTACCAAATTGTCAAAATACACAGTAACTGGTAGTCCTTTAAGTTCAGCACTCCATACCTTATCCCATCACAACATAGAGTAACTAATGCACAGGTCCATGGAGCATCATAGGCAAACTCAAATCTTAGATGGGACTACCCGCCTGCATGACAAATTGAAATAGTTAGATTATCAGCACCATGACCATTATCAGAAAATTAAGTAAAGCTTTTTAAATTACAATTTTCACTTAAGTGAGTCAAAATAAATACATTTTTTTCAAAACCTAATTGTATTTCATCATCATTATAATTCCTCTTTTTTAAACCAATTGTCTGACCATGAACTGCATTTTCAAATATGAGAATGTATGCAATCCTTTATGAGTACCTTGATGATTGCTGACCTTTTAACCCGGGCTTCCCTGGGAACACCATCATTCCTGTGCTCTCACTCACAGAGCAGTAGTCACCAGCCCAAGGCAAACCCACCACAAGGCTTTCTTTGACTGTGCCTAATGAGAAGACTATGGTTACGGGATTGCAACCAGCATGGAGAGGTTTGCTTCCTTTACGCACTCCTTATCAGCCTGTGAATTGAAAATTATTCAATTATATACATTTCTTCTTCCCGAAGATTATGTTCACTCCCCGGTAGTGCACACTACTCTACTAATATGGTTAAATACAGTTAAATTATATAATCACACAGGCTGCAATTAGTGCAGTATGCTCATCGATAAAGAGGCCAGTATGTGTGTTGGCAGAGAGCACTCTCCTCTGACATCCCAATTCCTGTAATTAAATGTTGGGGTCTGCATTTTGGTTTATTGGATTTATTTTGACTGATTAGCCCTGGCATTGACCGATAAGACAGAGGTGGTGTGTTGGTCAAGACAGAGAGGGGTCTGGCATAATGTGTGTGCATGTGTTGGTGTGTTTATATAATATTCTGTTGCTGCTATTTGCCCATAATAACACATACTGAGAGCCAAAGGTCAATACACATATAATCAATCGTATGAACTTGCTTAGTTGTTTTTTTTAACAAAAACTAAAGGCAACTTGCTTTTATTTCAATGCTTTGCCTGCTTTGCTTCAGTGATTTCAGTGGTGGCTTGTGTGTAAAGCCAGCATTAGTCCTGTGTGTGTGTTTGGAGTGGCAATCACTCTGTTTATTTGGTCAGGGGTGTCAGACAGATTAGCTGGTGTGTTACAGGTGCTATAAAATTTGTTACTTTGGACACGGCTCATGAACAGTATAATGACTCCAGGGCTCATGTTAATCTCACTCTGCCTGGCTTCGGGTCATGGCGCTGGCCTGTTAAGCTGCCGGGCTGGGCTCAGGACTAACAGGCAAACAGAGACGACACAGAGAGAAACAGAGCGTTCCAGCATTACGCCTACTGGCAGAGGCTGGGAATCAGGCCAGAGAGGGAACGAAAGATAGAGGAAGTAAAGGAAAGGCAGACCGAGAAATGAGTTTGGTGACCAAAAAGGTGCTGGTTTGTTTTCAAAGACAAAATCTTTTTATCTACAATCACTTATTTGTCCTTTCCTTAAATGCTTTCTTGTATTTTATCTTCATATATAGAAGGATCGTGATCAGAGGAGAGTGAGGATTTAGTGGACAACAGAGGGGAGTCCATGACTATGCAGCAGTGAAAGAGCGAAGGAGAAAAAGAGTGATAGAGAATGCTCAGTGTGTTCTCATCGGGGGGGGGGGGGGAGTTAGTGTGTTGTGGAGTCCATGCTGTTTGTTTTATTGGCCTTTAGGGGAAAGTGGAACAGAACATTTGTGCTGGATAGATGGAACCACATGGCCTGCAGTTTATTTGTGGATGATCCTCAACTCTTTGAAAGAGCATCATGAGTCACAGATCGCTGTCTCTTACTGTCACACCAGTTCACCAGTGCAGTTGTTTTCATCCCAACCTGTCGCTTCTTTTTACTCTCAGGATCAGTCTGTGCTGCTGTAGTCTGTTACCAATATCTAGCTCATACTTCACTTACAGTATGTTAGCTCCTTATTTCCATTTCACCAATCTTAATAAAGCATAACATGACTAGAGCATATGAGAAAACCTGTCCTTCCCTGGATTGGAGGACTGCCAAGCTGTTAGACATGGTTCTCCTATGAGGTAGTGCTTTGGCTCAGCATGCAGACAGGCTGAAAACTCAGGTGTAGTTCTGTACTGCAGTGTTTATGAGGCACTACTCTGGTGTAATCCAAGTAATTGTTTATAAGAGAGACCTCAACCTATGTTATAAGTAATTACTTTTGGGTGCCCCTGCCCTGTAAAAATCAGTTTAGTTTCCTGTCTGGGTGCCTAACACCGCAATCTAAGCTCCTCCTCCCAAAGTGTATGTATTTTACTACACTCTGTGAATAATATTACATATAATTGTGGCTTTTTCTGTGACCAGCACTGTTGTAAAATACATGCATTTGCTATTAAGGATCATTAGAGCTTTGATGGCGCAGAGCTATTCCTCAGTGACACTCCATCACCTGCGCCCATAAAACTCTCTGTGCCAAGCCAGTGGGGGAGGATTTAAGTGTGGCACGGTGCTCTAATAGTCACTTTCTTAATCAGATGGCTGGACAAATTGTAATCATTAGCACTGTATTGAGCAATGTGCATGAGATGGGTCTCGAAGACTCATTAGAATGTGTTAGTTGGATGGGACAATAAGTGAAGGAGGAAAGGAGAGAAGAGGAGGAAGGCTCCTGTCACACACTCACTTGGGTCTGTTTGCAATCAGGCAACTGAAGCATGCAGTCCAATTAGGACCTTACTAAGCACTGCACCAGCTTGCACCAACAAGTCTTGCGTCATCTCCAACCACACATGGATGCAAGTGTGCCCAAGACATACAGTGCCTATGTGCACACACACAGTCAGACGTGTGCGCAGTAACCCACACAATCTGTGATTACAGTTACAACAATCATACATGCGCACACATACTCAGCGGGGCGCAGATAGTGCTCACACTCTGATTCACTCGGTAGCTTTGTTGTCCTTCTGTGCCATGTGAAGCTGATCACTGACTGCAACAACAATGAGCTGTCGGAGCTGTGATACCTGTGAATCCATTGGTTTAAGTCCCTCTGAATCTCTGCCATGTTACTGTACTCTTTTGCATCATTCTTGCTGGGCCAGTTTGTCATCGTTTAATATTTAATGACCATGAAGTAGCAAACAAATAGTCAGGGCACATTAAAAATTGCTTTCTATTGTAACTGAGGAGGCAAAAATCTTCAAATATCAATCAGTGAAACTTCTACATTTACATGGTGTACAACAACTCAGAAGGTGTGTCCAAACCTTTGACTGGTACTGTATATACACTTACTGTACACGATAGTGCAAAGACACACGTGTGCACATCTACACAGCTGCACATGCTTGAGCAAAGTGTGCATCTGTCCCAGATACATCCGTCAGTGCCTCCACATCTGTGTGCTCCAGCCCGAGCCTTTTGCTCCGACCCCCACACCCAGCACACGTTCCCCTCAACTGGGCTTGGCCTCGTGCCACCCTCCTGTAGTCCTCCAGCTGAGTGATACATGTGCTAACCTCAGACAGCTATACAATCCTGCAGCCTATTTAAAGTATTCCTATAGGGAATGTGATACGGTGGGTTTTATTTGAAATGCCTTTTTTGATTGAGAGGGAGATGTGGCAACTGCCTTAACTGCACTTCTAATGGTTCTAATGTGGAATGTCTTTTCATGGTGACACATGTTCAAAGCTTTTCTGGCATGCTCACTGAAGCAGCAAATGCCGCCTGGCAAACTATCCCTCATTTGTCAAAAACGTGACTTTTCTTTGTAACTTTGTCATGGGCGGACATCGGTCGAGTGACATCACTGATGATGGCTGATGAAAGTGTTGGTTACAGAAAGTGACTGACACAACAAATGCTGTTGCAGGGTAATAAATGCTTTCACTCAAATAGAGCTTCATCTTCTTCTTTTATTTAGGGTTATGTGTTGAGTCTTAAAGTCTGCAAATTTGACAAAGGCTGAGTTTGGATGCTGTGATGATGTTGTTGACTTCACTGGCAGCATCATTCCCGCTCCCCACCTTCACCCCTAACTTACCCCTGCCCCGAGGTCATTAGTCATGAGCATGGAGGGAGGGAAGGGAGGGGAGGGAGGACTGTGAGCAGCACAGAGGGGACAGTGCAGAATGGATCCTATTGTTAGCCCCACAGGCCAGAGGGTGCTGTCTCACCCGGGGAAGTATCGCCATTTGGACTACGCTTGCAGCCAAGTGTGTTTTCTTGGGTGTGCATGTCTGTTTTTCCTGTGAATGTGTGCATGAATGTTTGTGTTTGTCTGCAAGTGCGTGCGCGTGTTAATGTGTCTGTGCAGACGTATCACCACGGCAACTGCTCTTTTTGGTTGTTCATTTCCATTTAGCATGTGATATGACACAGCCTGACACCACTACATGAGCATGTGAAGCTTGTCACAATCTGATTTGTAAACTTGTTGTCTTCTATCACATATCATCACTGTTGCCTCTAAAGGTATGTCCATATATCTGCCCAGAGAGTTGGTATGTATTACATATGTGTGTGGGTTGGTGGGTGTGTGCATCCACCAGAGATGGCTTGTCCTAATCTGTGTTTATGTACTTGTGGTCAAATTAATACAGATTACCATAATAATATCTAACAGTGACATGACATTGTTTTCCAGCCAGCTCGCTTTCATACATCTCAGTAATCCCATTCCTCTTTCACTCCCCTTTAAATTGGGCCCAGATTGTTTAAGACCTATCCAGTGAGTGAGCACACCTTATTTCAGGAGAACTGGGCCAAGGGGAAAATCAGCCTTTAATAAGTATGTAAGGAACTCGCCCTGCCAAAATGGCAGCCGCCCTGTACACTGTTCAGCTGGCCAACCGACAGTCAGGAGGAGGGATAGGATTGGAGTCTCTGTTAAAGTAAGAGTGATTTTCTCCCAGACCTCCTGTTACAAAGAGACAACATGTAAGAACGTGAGGAGAAGGGTGTGAAGAGGCTTAACTGAACTGTCACATTCTTTCTCATTATCCCTCCTTTGATGCATTGTACTTCTTAATAAAAATGAATGATTTTGTTGCATTTATGGTGATCAGTTCACCAACTGCTATAACCCCAGCCTGCAAGTGGCTACATTAACAGTGTGACACAGACCTATCTCCCTATAAGCCTGCCCTGCTCTTGCTGTGCTTTACAGAGTGTTAGCAGTTGTGTGTTTTGTTGTAAACTGAGTCTTGAGTCTGAGCAGATCGGAGCTTGGTAGGGAGGAGGCTCCCAGCATGTTGGAAACCACAGCACCATCGGCGCCAAGTCCAATGAGACATGAGTTATAGCTCCGGCTTCCCCGAAAATCAAATAAATAATCTCACCCTTATTTATTTACTTAGACTCTCATTATGATTTGCAGCCTCTCAACTATTCTATTGGGGTAAAAGGGCTTGTTCGCTCTCATGTCACATTTTGCTATCCCTGCTTGCACACACATCACTGCTGATTGTCAGACACCTACCTGTCACCTGTTTTTCCTCTTATACTTTAAATCTGGATATTTCATCATTAATGTAACTGCAGCAGAGCTATTTTATTTTTTTATTTTAGTGTAAAGTTATTGTCTGAACATTTTTGCGTCAGCGGGGTTCGCCATCTCTGCTCACCAGCACCAACAGAAGCAGAAACATTCAACAAACCTAACTATAAATATACACACACACACACACACACACACACACACACACACACACACACACACACTGAAAATGAGTCCTTGGTAGCAACAGTGTTACAGCTATCAGAGGTTCTTGGCCATGTGTTGAGTGCAATAATGGTAAAGGCAATGACAGGCTCAGCCCATACTCTCAATAAGGCTCCCCAAGTGCTAGGTGTGGAAAGGTGTCTGGCACAGCGCCTGACCACAGTACTCAAAGAGCACTTTGTCTGCGCACCTAACACCCACTGTACCTGCTCATGTTGTGGAAACAGCCCAAAGTTGTCACACAGTTGATTTAATAAAATTGGATCCCCAAAATGAGACTTCTAGTGTTTCAGGGGTGCAATAGTCGTAATGGAAACGCATATACAACACCTCCCCCAACCCTCCCTCCCTTCAGCTTTACAGGCATCCTTCCAGAGTCAGAGCGAGCAGGGGAGACCCAGGGTAAACGGATACTTCCCACTGTGAGCCCAGTAGTCTGGGTATGGCAAGAGTAACCCCACGTCCATCACATGCTCATATCTAGCCACAAGTCTGGCTGTTGCTGCAGCTTACAGACTTGTTAAATGATGATTGTGAAAACAGAAAAAGTGAAAAAGGAAAATAAAGGTAGCAGTTGGATTGAGGCGCTGCTGTGGTTGTGTAAGTTGGTTTTGGGATCTGTGGGAAGCCTGTTTAGTCTCCTGTAGCTCAGGATAATGCATAATGTTTCAGGATATGTGTTTACACAAATGATATTTTATAATCACTTACAAAACAAGCTTAAATGAACACACGAAAGTATGATGTTCTGAGTAAGCTGTGTTTTACAGTATGTCAGCCAGTGCTGGTTGAGAATGGAAAGGAGAGAGGATGATCAGATTGGCGAAAAGATTTGTCTGTATTGGAGGGTTGTGCTTTTTAAACCATGGATGTGGCGTCGGAGCCTACACTGAGAACTGAACTGATATAAAATAGATGACGTATTTTTTGTTCCTTGGGCCATACTGTACATTTCTTGTATTCAAACAGCTGTTGTCTTAGGAAACTTTGAAAGGTGCACTGACAAAAAGACAGCTGACTGCACAAGGTATTTAGCCTCAACCCAAACATCTGAATCGCTGCCCACATCTCCAAATTTTTCAGTCTGATGATCCGTTACTGCCAGTCCTAGATCTAGGACAGTATGTAGGAAGAAACTGCTCTGCATATCTTTGCTGTGCATTCTCTGGACACGTGACAACTGACATGACAGATTTCCTGTTTCATGTTCTGATGATATAGGGATATTATGAACAGATGATAATCCATATGTCTTTTCAACATTGCCATTTTTTTGTACATATTATATGCTGTCTGTCTTGGATTGATTTCCAGTATTTGGGGACAGTATTTATAGCTTTTGTCTGCAACCTGCAATACTTTATGTCTATATGTGGTATTGTATATGACTATTTATTGACATTTACACATTTTTGCCATCACCATGTATCATAATACAGCCAATTCAATTTACTACTTTAATATTTTTTAAGTCCTTGGCTTTGACATTTTTTGCTCTTGTTTAATATTACAAATACTAATATTAATACTAATTTTCATATAGCAATGAAAAAAAAGCTTTCTGCTGTAAAGCAATGCAGTCAGATTGCTCCCATGGGAGGGGGGTAGTGTAACAGGCAGTGGGTAAACAGGTACACGCCCATGGTGGCACATGAATTTGTTTACCCGCCACTGTGTGTTGACGCACAGATATTACCAGGAGACTCTTAGGACAGGGTGGGGTGTGTGTATGTGTCTTTGTGAGGTGGGGTGGTGTGGAGTGGATTTTCCAAGTCCGTAAAGAGCACACATTGTGGTTATAAACTGGGTGGGACACAAGGCCCTTATTAATACAAGATAAATTACCTTTTCCTAGATGGCAAAGCTTTTACTGATAAGCACAGTTGATTTAGGAGAGATGGCATCATACTTTTTATTGGTGATATCACAACAACATCATTTCTAAATACATTCAAATTGTTGTGTTACTAAATACATTCAAATTGTTGTGTTACTAAATACATTCAAATTGTTGTGTTACTAAATACATTCAAATTGTTGTGTTACTCAAATAATACTCACAGATCCATTCCAGGTAGTAAGGTTATGTTCTGGTTCAGAGGTGAGTTTTTGACCACATGAATGAGATTAGAGAGAACACTTTTGGTCGGGGCGGTCACTCAAACTCAAACATGATTACAATGTGGTCACAAGTTTAAGACATGCTTGTTCCAAAAATGGATTCAGCCCACGATTTGCTATCTTTAAAATGTGCTCTTCTTAAACTCAGCATAGGCGGACGATTGTTTTGGCATTGCAATGGCATTTGCATGTGTGTGTATGTGTATACATGTGTGCACTCAAACACACGTGTGTCCATACATCACACAGCCATCTCCAGCCTCTTTTCTTTAGTGATTTAGATGGGTTCGAGAGGTTAAATTTCGTGGCCTACGACGTGGAGGTTTACTTCCATAATTACACTTTGCAGCGATATTCATGTACTTTATGGGTCTGAACTTATGACCTTGGATGCATCATGGAACAATTTATGATTTCTTTTTTCTTCCCTCTTGTACATGATAAACATCTGCAAACCTCCTCTGAGCTGACTACAATGACAACTTACAGCGAAGGAGTTTGAAAAAGTGAAATAGCAGAAATCTCCCCTTTTTTCCTCTCCACCTCCCTTGTCCCTTCCCTGTCCTCTTATCCCTCTCTTCTTCACTCCCATGTGTTTCTGTAGTCTTTGGAGGTGGAGGCAGAGAGGGGGGGGGACAGATCCTGCTGCACATCTGAGGTTTATTTGGCCTCCCCCTGGGGAGTGCGGTGAGGCTCTGCATCTCAAGGAAATTGCCAGCGCTTTCTGGTCGGCTTGGCACACTCTCAAACACACTCACACACATACACACACACGCACACGCTCATCAGCTGGCTAAAGTCCTCTGTTCTCCCTGTCACGGTGGCAAAGTTTGTCCACTTTTCTAGCCTTTGGTGTAATTTTTTGGTGCCACAATACTTTGATATGTGTTTTCTAGTGTGTATTCTTTTAATGTATATCCCCTTTGTCTCAACATCAGCAAACTTCCTGTATGCTTCCTGAGGCATTTTTCTACAATAATTTCAATACCAAGCAGGCTTTGATGTATTGAGAAAAGACTCCTTCTTGGAGTCAATGCTAAAAAGGCTTCCAAAAAGCATGCTGTCAAGAAAAAGGTGTCCATTTATAAAGCAAGTCTAAAGATGTATGAGATTATCTAAACCTCAGTGAAAAAAGAGGAGATGGATGCCACCAAAAATCCAACTGCTTAGATTATAACATACAAATGCAGCTACATATTGCCTATCACTCTGCCATTTTCTTGCAGCAGAACTGATATTTCTTTGTGAAAATGGCAGAGATAGCTCCTTTCTTCTCTTTTGTCAGATGGATGTATTGGAAAGTTGCCAGTCTTTGTACCACACCCCCAGACTTATTTGTCTACATCAAACTCAAATGGAGGACACAGAACGATGCCACCCTTCAGGCCCTGACTTGCTCCTGCACCTGGCTGCCATTGAGGTTAACATAGTCACTTGGGGGGGGGGGGCTGAACACAGAGGGAACCAATCAGAGACAGGTGGCTCCTCCTGTGACCCGGATGTACTTATCCTCTGCTCCCTGGCGACCTGGACAGGAAGTAAGTCACTGGCCAAGTGACCTCCCCTGGTGGCCCTTCCTGTCCCCATGTTGCCTTGCAGGAAGGAAGGATGCGGTCTGTTGTCCTTAGGCACCGCTCACTCACTCTCCCCTCCACAGCCTAACTAGAAAAACTAGATTATTGATTCCAGGCTCATCCCTCCCCGTGTGCACTTTTTTTCTTTGGACCGCTTTCTGTCTCTTTCATTTCTCATTGTCTTTTTGTCTCAGCACCCACTTCATCCTATTTTGACATCATTCCTTTTTTCTTTCGTTGTCTTCTCTGTGCCCCTGATAGATGTAAATAAACACTGCGGACACCGGCAAACCACAGTGTCCCCAATCCCAGTCGATTACACTCCAGGGGCTAGCAAGATCCCCTGATTTATATTCTTCAATTATTTATTTCTGACAATGATTAGTTTATTTGTTTGTTATTGTTGCTTTATTGGCCATATGTTTACATTAAATATGGCAGTCTTTTTATGTGGTGAAGAAATCCCAAGGTCAGGCTTCTGGGTTTAGTCTGCTCTCAAATGATGTACATGCACATTGTGAATTACAGGACACCATTTGGTGGTAGTTAGGAAGAGAGAGGGGACTTCCAGGCAGACAGAGAAAGAGACTTCACTAACAACATCAAACGCTGTTTTTGTTGTTCTTTTGGCTGTAATTTAAGAACAGGAACTCAAACCAAAAGAGGTAAGAAGGTCATAAAGAACCTTCCCCAACTGCTGAGCCGCTGGTTGTTAGTAGTAGCTGTAGTAGATAATAGTAGCTGTAGTAGATAATACGTAGTAGCTGTAGTAGATAACAGCAATGTGCAGGAAGAGAAGAACTTTACCTAATCTGATGTTTTAGGCTTTATCCATATTTTCTGTTTTGGTGACATCAGTATACATCATGAATACAGTCACACTCTCCAAAGGATCAGATGATGCAGACAGAGCAGGTGGTTTATTGGCCCTGGAAAATGCTGCAGCCACATGTGAGGACATTTTGATCCAAAGTTGGGTAATTTTTTAATGGTATAGTTAAATGTCACTCGGCTCTATGTGATAGCTGGCACTGCAGTGTTTACACAACAAAATGCAACTTTGAACATGTAAACTGCAATGCAGGTTTAGTATATATGTTTTATATAATAAGAAATCTAATAATAAGAAAAAATAAAAAGTGAAGTTATATCTGTCAAGTTTACTACATTGCTGTTTTTGTTTTTTATTTTCTATTAAACATGTTTTACAAAGATACATTTAAAAGATTTACATGTATATGATGTATTTTAGAAATTAAGTTTTTGTATTAGTTAATATATGATACATTATTTACCTCCAGAATAAAGAAAATTGATAAAGTCTTTTTTATCCTTTGTCTTTTAGTTATTTATAACTGTGTTTATGTGTAAACAAAATATAGCACAACATCTTTGTACAAATGTGGCCATTATATAATGAAATGTTTATGCACTTGTCTACTTCCAGTTGTTTCATACTTTAAGTTTTTTTTTAAACACGGAAAAAAACACAATGTCCGTGGTCAACTACTTGCAAATTTGTACCACGGTTTTCTCTGAGTCACAGTCGTCTAATGCTTGATTATCTTGCCTCGCCTGTAAGTGGCTTTGGATAAAAGTGCCTGCCAAATGACAAATTGTAAATGTAAATGGTAAGGTAATTTGAGTCACATGCCATCAGTTACTCTAATGTGCTTCCTTAAACCAGCAATATAAGGCTACAGCTCAGTTCAGTGAAGTTTTGATAAAAGATATTCCTCTTTTTATTAGTATTTATAGAACATTATGTTGTTTTGTACTAATTTAGATTAAACTGGGCTAAGATGCAGCAGTTCCATAGATGCTAGATGAATGATGAAAAATCTATACATCTAATTTGAACATACTGACTGACAACAGCAAGAAAGTATGGAGTGAGATGTAATCCCACAGGTGTTAGCCTGCTCTCAATGATGTGAGTCTGCAGCTGCATTGCCACCTAGTGGGAAATGATGTTTATTGTCCAGAGACTGCTGTGGTTTGAGTTAATGTGTAATCAGTAAACAGAGGTAGTATGCGCTGTAAAGTTGATAGAGCAGTGATGAATATATAACTGAGCCCTGAGTAACTGCAAGAGGTTCAAACCAGCAGTCATCTCTTTGCTCATTGGTTTTTCAGCTCAGACTGTTGGTCTGCAACTGTGAAGTTTTCCAACTCCATTCCTCCTGAAAACATCAAGCCAGTGAGTTCACATCTGGAGCTTATGTGGGAGATAGACATCAATATGTCAGGCCTTTAGGCTATAAGCCGGGACTGAGCAGATCATCCCCACAGTTGCAAAGCATCAAGAATGCTCATAATGAATAAATCAGTTATCATCAGCCCAGAAGAGGCCAAAAACACTTTAAACTGTGTCTCCGCCTGCAACAGAGTCAGAGACAGAAAAAATAGAGGGCTTAGAAGGAGGGAGGGTAAAATGAGAGAACATGCTGTAAAAGCAAGGAAGGTTTGTTTGGCCATATTTTGCTAATTGGTCTCAGTGGTGCTGCTAATGGTTTTAGGTTTATGTCCAAGTTCCACTGAAGAATAAGAGGTAACCAATGAAGGACCAGCTGCTGTGTTTTATTCATTTTCATCATTTTGCAAGAGAAAAAGGGGAATTTAAAGTTCAGAAAATTGAACATGGAGACCAAAATCACCTAATTAAGAGCCACACATAGCACTTCCTGTTACAACTTCATGTATTAAACAGATGTTAGGTAACGTGAATTTGGAGCTGTTTCATTCATTACAAGTGATTCTAGATATTGAAACTATTTCCTATCCCAAATATCAGACACACATTTTAAGATACTCAAAAAGCTTTCCTCCGCTTTGATATCTTCCATGTCTGTCCCTTTTTTTCAACCCTATCAGGTTATAAGTGGTCCCTCTCCTGACCCTCACCAGTCCATTTTGTCTATCTTTCATCAGCCGTAGCTGAGGCATGTGGCAACAAAGCTCGGCTGTGGTCAGATGGCATCTGTCCCTTCAATAATCCTGGAGTTATCGCCACACATCAAAGTGTTCAAGGCTTGCATAATTGAGTTAACGAGTGTGTTTGGTACGTAACCTGATCCTTTATTCCCTGTGAGGACCGTGGTCACAGTGTGTGACCACAGACAGAGACGAAAAGGGAGAGCGACAGAGTGAGAAGGCCCTAAAGCCCTGCAACTGTGGGTTCACGCTGTGGGCCTGGCAAGCCGCACGGCGCCCTGGGCCAGTACCAAGCTAATGAAAAAACAACAGTGGGGTAATGCTGGTGTGAAGCTGGGACCATAGCACCATGCCCACTGCACAACTGCCCCGGTCAGCACTGGCACTGATCGCAGCACCAGTTGTCACAGCCTTAATCCTGCCTGCTGAATGACCTCATCACTGCCTGCCTCTCTGCAGCGGCTGCCATGGCTCGTTACTGCAACAGCAACAGAGTGACCTCACCTACCCAACCAAAGCACACAAACACATGCAAAGTTAGCAGATACATTGATACAGAGGGTCCAAAACATGTAAAACCTTAAAGAGTCAGAGCACCCAAATTACAAAAAAAATTCTACCAGTGATTCAGTTTTGCCAGAGTCTGAACTTAAGCTTTATCTATGTGTAGGATTTCTGGCTCCACAACAATATAATGGAGATGCTGCTTAATGTCCCAGTTATTCTGGAGAATCTACAAACGTCACTCTGAACAGTTTCTGATGAAACTACTTTCTGTGTATGAATTGCTCCAAAACTGTCCACAGTGTGGTCTGTGGATTATCCACAGTAACCAGATCATTGTCTCTTAAAAGACAATTTGCTATTGAATTTTTTCAGAGATTATTTTCAACGCTTTAATCAACAAAATACCACTCACCCCCATTGTAACCAATGGTGGTTTTTGAGGCTGATATCTCAAAACTTTTGCAAAATCTGTATGGATAAATGCCACTGACATGTTTTTGACTGTTTTATTGTTGTTTGGGTGAATTGACCCTTTAGCTACACAGAAATTGCAATTACAACAAAACATGCATGTATCTCGTAAACATGAACCTAATTTATATACTTTATACATTGCATGGGTGCTCCATATTGCACTTCAATCAAACAAGATCAGACAGTTCTGTATATAAATACCAAAATTAGCATGAATATAGATACAAGCAGGCACAAACACAGATGTACATATGTGTATGAACATATATCCACACACACAGACACACTTGTGTGTGATGAAAATAAAGAGACACTTGCTCTGTTGGCACCTCCTCCAATCACACACGCCGCCTCCACTCCTTCATCCCAGCTGTCACAACTGCAAAAACTCTACAAATACACACACACACTCTTGCATATTCACACTCACCCACACACACCACTTTTCCTGCTCACACCTTTTCCCGCTCGCCATGGCTTTCTCCAGTTGGTGCTTGTGTGCCCACTCTCTGCTGCAGATTACTGTATATGTGTGTGTCTGTGTGTGTGCACGCATGTGCCATTGTCTTTTATTGCTGTGGTTCCAGCTGAGTGCAGACATTTAGTGCCCACCGCTGGTCCAGCAGCATAAGAGAGAAAAGTGGACAGTGAGTCATGTTTTATTTTGGCCTCCTCTAAACTGTGAAAATTACATCCACCTAAAACTCAATCTGTTCTGCGTCTGAGAGCAGGGAAAGGATTGAAATGGCAGTGGGCAATTTAGGCAAGCCTTGTAGTGAATTTCTGCTTTTCCTCTGCTTTACACCCCATTACACTTCACCTCCAACTGGATTCATCATGTGGATTGATCACTGAACCTCATGATCAGTGTGTGAAATTATTCCTGGGCAAGTATGAGCGATTCAGCACACTTATGCTTCCTGTGTGACAGCAGCACCATGTGTGAGGTCATAAATCTGATCACCACAGCGACAGAATCCAGTGACACTGACACTTTCAGGAAGCACCCTGAATTAGCGAGGATTTATGATCAGGCCTCATATAACACACCCAACCATTCTGAGTGCACACAGTACCTTCTGGCTTAAGAAGATAGACTGGCATATTTGCAAGTGGAAACAAAAGTGTTTTGCACCTTAAGTCAATCCATAGAAACGCAGAGCAGATTCAAATTGAATTTCACTTAAAGGGCATATGCTCAAATAAATAAGGAGACTGAAATAAGGAGCAGATATTGGGGAAAATTGGGCCCCTGGTAGTGATTATTCCCTCGAAGAGTTTTCCATCCTGGTACCCTGGCTCAGACTCTTGCGTCTGGATCTTTTAAAGGGTCCAGGGAGGGTTGGGCATGTATTATTTTCAACACTTCAGATTAAACGCTGCTATGACTCTCTGAGGCCTTACTAATACAGACCCCCTGCTGGGTTACAGCAAAATTAAAAATTGAAAAAAGAAAAAAAGCCTCAACTGTGAAAACAGTGTTAAAACAGAGGTGGAAATGATACTAAGATGCTGTGATGACGTCTTTGGAAAGGTAATAATTAGCGGTGTCACCTTTTTTACGACCTAGAGGAAAGAGAATTAAAAGTTTTTTATGATGACAGATTTGAAGTCAGGGCTTGGCTACATTGGTTTAGCACATTAAAATATGGCAAAACTGAGTGAAATAATCTTGCCAAAGCAATTTTGAGCCACCAGAACACATTGTTTTTGAAAAGGTTAATTTCTCTCCATTTTGTCTGGTGCTTATGGCAGCTACAGTACAGTATATATATAGATATTGAGCTCTTGCATACACAGTACAGTGGAGACATAATGTTACTGGGATGAACAGTGTATCACCTTTTGTGTCCTGGCGTGAAATTCTGCAGCAACAAATTATAATCAAATCTATCTTCTTTTTTTTTTAAGTCAGAGTTGGTGCACTTTGTATCATATGTGCCTGAGGATTCATGCTCTCTAATCGGGGTCTGGACCACTTCAGGGGGGTTACAAGATAAATATGAGGGGTTGTTAGGTGTTTAACAGGAAAAGAAGGAAAAAAATATGTAGATCTGTTACACAGTGACAAGGAATTGTATGTACATTGCTTAATTTTAAGGGGTCATGACATAAAAAGGTTGAGCCCTACTTTGTAGTGAACACCACATAAAGGAAAGTGTTCATTAAGTGATCATAGACATGAAATGATGTGTACTTTTTATCAGATGAAGTCGGGTTTTTCATGCCCGTATTATGGAAATAATCAATAGAACATTGATACCTTAAATTTAATAGCGACCTTCCATTAAAAATAACTATTCTAGGACAAAATAAACACAGTGCCAGGTATATTGTAAAGGTAAAGATTCTCTGGCATTTTTGGATTAATTGAAACATGCCCTATGATTAGAATTACACAAAAATTTAAATTACATACCATACTATAAACAACCAGGGTCAATGCTACCCAGTCTCCTTATCGAGCAGTTTCTTTCTCGCACATATACACACAATCATGCACACACACTGTTTCTCTCATCTCTTAGGGAGCAAATAAGTGCCAGGCAGTACCAGTCCACTGATGGTTGCTCTCGCCAAGGCCTGACAAACAGGGGTGCAAGCTGGCAGAACGCCCCCTGCCCCTCCTCACAGCGCTCGGGCCGCAGGCAGCTGAAAGAGAGGGCGGCCAACAGATCAACAGTTGGCGAGAGTTTGGTTGAGCGACTGTCCAGGCTGCTGCACGCCACCCAGCCCGCGTTCAGGGCACCTGACCCTGGGTAAACTGACAAATGCCTGGCCTTTGGGTGCGCCTGCAGAGTGATCTGACCCTGAAGGTGTTATGACCTTATAGCTATCACTCTGTCTGCCTTATGTTCACAGTCACAATAGTTGTTCAAGCACCTGAAAAAGAACACTGCGCTTGCACTCACTCACACTTTTCAGGCTGTTTGACTATTGGTAATTAAGATGGCATGGCTAAGAGGTACAATTCTGAGGATGCTTGCACCCAGGAAAGATTGCTGTAATTTTTTCCTAATTAACATGTTGAAATGATGTAATTTGAGGCTTTAGTTTAATCGCTGCCTTTTTAGTTTTAGCAAAGAAAAAGAACATTTGCTTCACATTTCTCTCAACTGCCTCCACAAGTTGTATTCATAGACATTTTTATGTTCTAGTGCTGCCATATATATTGGCACAGATATTGACAGGCACGCACACACACACACACACACACACACACACACACACACACACACACACACACACATTTTATAGCTTTGCAATGTACAGAACACTCACTGGGCATATTTAACTTATCTTGACAAGACTGTTAATTTCTCTGAAACCAGGGATGGATTCCAATCACCCTCTCTATCCATGTCCCCTATTCCCTCCAAAATGCCCAGCTGTTGCTCCTGTAGACAGCTGCTTTAGGAGCAGAACGAATCTCAGCTGTCGAGAGAAGTTGTGCGTGGGGGTTGGTGGATTTTGGGGGTTTGTGTTCCCTCAAACCAGTGACACTCCACTCTACGCTGCAGTGAGTTGGGTGGAGTACGGGAAAATGCTGACAGGCAGCAGATTTAGGTACAGAAACCAGAGGCTACAGCTGTCTGTGTGTTTGCAACCAAACTGCTCAGAACATGTCAAATCTGGAGCTCTGAGTTCATCTTACAAATATCGCCAAGATGTCTATGTACCAAATCTTCAGCTTGCTCTTTGTTTGGATGTTGGAAAATACAAGAGAAATGGCATATGCTTAGTGCTTTAATGTTGCATTATGCTAAAATGAAATTTCTACATCAAAAGTTTAAGGAATGAATATTAACTGCACAGGGATCAGTTGAAAATCCAGTAAGAGGTGAACATACTGTCAATTTCCATCCACTGCACAGTAACCCCCATATACACTATATGCCTTTCAACCTATTTATTGCTCTGTTGTTTCCTGTTGAATATTAAAAATCCAGACAGGACCGATTTTCATTTCGTTTAACTCGTATATATTAAATGAAACTGCCTCTTTGAGAATTGGGCCTGGTATTATTCATGCTACACATTGCAGAGGTCAGACGTAACACAACCTCACTTCAGTCTCCTGTTGTGGTGAGCAAATAAGGTCTCTGGGCTATGATCATTGAGCATGTTGTAATGAGCCTGGACAGCCTGGCATCTGAACAGAAAGACAGTTGTGTCATACACAAATTCCATATTGCATAACAAACTAGATTACAGAGAGAGGGGGAAACAACAGCATCTCATTACTGGCCACAGACGATCAGGGTCTAATCAGAATATGCTGCTGTTCTTTGTTGCAAATGTAGACAATATGTGGTGCCCGATACAGAGTGACATCCTCCATGTTATACAGGGACGTATGGATTATGTTATGACTTAGAATGGGTCTGGGTAAGAGTCACAGAGAGGCCCGTGATTATCTCCTTGACTGTTTTACTCTGATCACAATTAGCTGGAGACCAGAGGGAGCTAAAAAAGCTATATGAGCACCTACTGTTAACAATTGTTTGTTTGTCAGGGACAATGCAAAAGAACAGTGAAACAGATGTGTTGCATAAAGGGTTTCTAGCCAAGGCTAATTTGTGACCCCTTCCCCCTAGTGAGGCTTTCCTACTTAAAAATGGTCATAAAATATCATCATAACCAAAAGTACATTAGTTAAACTGAGCTCATAATAAATAGTGACATTATCATACATGTAACATGATCATATCAAATCTGCAAATTTACATCATATTACAATCAGTTTACATGTGTTGCTTAAGTATATGTGTGCACTTAAGCACTCTAATTAGATTATGGAACATACACTCAAACATACATTAATGAATATCTACAGGATATGTATATAATAATTATATTAAAATTATGTGACATGTTTCTCTAATATCTTTATCCACATCTTTTGTTGTTGTTGTTGTCACTTCTCTCAGGACTGCAGTTTCTTTTCAGTTTACTATAAAGCCATCTAATCTATTTATATTCCTGTTTCACAAAAATCATTATCTTTTATGATAATTAAATGTTTAATGCAACTGCAATCAAGGAGACTAACTTAAACTGTTTTACAGTTCAACAGTTTGAGCTGTTACGTTCAGGTGACAATAATCCTACATTCTTATGTTGCCCTCTGGTGGTGAATTATTGAAATCACGTCTCAATCACGTTCCACAGGTGGCTGAGAGATATGACGTGATCTCTCTCCCCTTTATATTTTAATTTATTTTAGTTTTTCTTTATTCTTCGGCTACACCTCATACATTCACAAATACAAATTTTACTGAATTTAACGTTTCATTTCCAGATAGAAGAAAACCAGCTACTTTCAGCACAGTATTTATACAGATGCAGTTGCTTTTCAGCACCATGGACAGTTTCGTGTGACCTTATGATTATTTAGGCTACAGTCCTGTGATATCCACGTGAGACAGATGCATAGATGACTTTAACTATCATGGAGATGTTTCATCTATAAATGTTTCCACTTTCTCTACAATAGATCAATAATATCAGCCTTGAGTAAAGATGATGTTTAAAATATGAGTGCTAAGGGCTGTTGCTTTTTCTGAAGGTTCCTCTAAGCTGTACGCAGAGTAAAGTGCAGTGCCCCTGCGCCCTGATTGTTTTGCGCTCAAGGTGGATTTGTCTGCTACACTACATCTAATTGCTGCCGCTATGCTCGCAGTATTGAAGCTGCTGCCCTGAACAGAGCAAGCTGCCGGGAGCAGGAAGCGGCTCAACAACAACGGAAGCGAGAGCGTTTCACATCTCGGGACAATTTCACTCCTACACAGAGCAGAGAGGTTTCGATGAACATGCGTAAAACGCGCAGGTGAAAAACAAAACAGCAAATTAAGTTCTTAGCTGCTGTAACTTTTCGACACTAGCTTACGCAGATTCGGAGAAGATTTATTTGTTTGCTTTAGCTCCAATTCACAGATATACTTTTGAAATTTTGAGAGATGTCTCGCAAGAAGGCTGCCAAAGGCAAAGCCGCAACCAGCAGCCCGTCTGCAGCCAGCCCCACCGGGAAAGGGACCGGGAAAGCTGCAAGGAGCAGCCCGGGGTTTGTTCAGATGAACGGTGTGGTCCATCCCAGCAGACCCTCCATCAGCAACAGCAGCGAGTTTTATGACATCGCTTTCAAGGTAAGCACCTGCTGTTTGGATACAGTTACACCAGTGCTAAGAAAGACATAAACTCAAATCAAAGTAAGCTGCATTTTTTCTTTTTTTTTGAACACATGATAATGATGATAAAGGTATAAACTGGTATACAATAGTGCCACAGAGGTCACTATACCCTCACTATGAACCATCATACCAAGTCATGTGGACACTTCCTTTTTTGGCCAATATAGACAGAAGAGCAACATACACCAAATAAATCTATTTGTGGTCTACTTTATTCTTTGCCAGGGTTGTTTTCGTGTTTAGCCTCACATTGGCTTCTGTTTTACAACCACCGTTATTCATTAAACAGCAGCAATCCCCTGACACCAGCTGTGTCAATAGACGATCGATGAGGTGCACACCGCCCGACACACACAGCCAACAAACAAATCATTTGCTCCCGCGGTGCAGCTGGTTGAATGTATGATTGTCTCAGCAGTGCAGGTTATTGGGTTTGCGTGTATAGCCTGCGCTGAGATATTTTACCATAATGTGAGCACTTGTGTGAGTAGAGAGAACTGTCACCTCAGCACAACACAAACACATATTCACACCCACAGATTCTCCGTGTGTACTCCTAGCGTAGCTTCAAGGGACTTGTGCCACCTACTCCATTTTTTTTGAAGCAGCTGTTTGATGTGAGTGCATGATGGCTTTGTGTTGTTCTTTTCTGTGCAGAACAATTGAGTTGTTCCAGCCGTGCCACTTCACTTAGCAATGGAAACTGTAGACTATTTGTTATTTATTGGGTGCATGATACCCCAGCAATCATAAAAATTAGAAAAAACTGCATGCTCCAGTTTCTATCTGGCTTCAACCTTTGTTTTTTGCGCTGACCTTTTCTTCTTCTTCTTCTTTAGCACCATATTGATCCAATTACATTACTTCTACTTTAATTACTTCTAAATTTACAACATTGGATTAAAATCCACCTGTTGCTTTACAAGTGTAGACCTTGTACTGTATCCAGCCTCCTAGTGCAGAGAGATGTTTGTGCCATATTTGACCATTTTCTGTTCCCCCTGTAATATCATTTTCCTCATTGGAGAAATTGGTTGCATTTTATTTGTAAAAGCATACATTCTGAGGGGGACCTTGTACCTCCTCTTGTACACTATATGGGAGAGAAGAACAGATGTAGAGTAGAGGGTTTTTTTAAGTATAAAGGGCAATAAGGGGTGAGATGCTCAGATCATTTGCTGAATTTGACATCTGTTCAGCAACCTTGTAACATCCCTTCATTCTTCTTCCTCTGTCTTTCATCTCCTCATTGCTCTACTCTGTCCACCCAAAAGGCACTTTTGATTTCCCTGGTCTAAGGCCCACAGTCCCTCAGCAAACCTGATAACAATAATCACATCAGACCTTTAACTTCATCACATCTTGGAATAAAAAGAGAGATGACCAACAGTGTGCTCAGCAGGAATCAGTCACAAACATGCCTCTGTGATGTACGCTAACATGCATACACAGAGCTGTTAGGTGGTTATATGGTGACACACACTAGTAGGAAGGATCTATGGATGTTCACTGGCAATAATGATCAGTCAAAACACTCTTTCACATACAGTACACTGTCTACACTGGCCAGGCACCAAAATCACAGGACTAATTTAGATGAGTGATTCAAATGTTCTTTTCTCTGAGTCTGAATCAGACACTGATATAGCAATAGGTCCCTCTTCTTCATGCTTCTACTTGCTACTTATTTTAGTTTTGACTGATATTTACCTTTTGTTGACCAGTCAGATAGTCTGAAGCTTTCTTCCTCACACCTCTGGTTATGCATTTTTTGTGCTTCTTAGTTCAGCTCTTCAGCTATTCCTGGCAGCTCCAGCTGGCTGACTTTTCCCCTATTGCTTTCCTTTCCTGTGCAGGTGATGCTGGTTGGAGACTCTGGTGTAGGAAAAACCTGTCTGCTGGTGCGTTTCAAAGATGGAGCATTCTTGGCCGGCAGCTTCATCTCCACTGTGGGCATTGACTTCAGGGTGAGTTTAAATCAATATCACCAAAACCAAACGAGCACCCACAGACAAATCCTGCACATACATGCTCACTCAAACACACCTGCAGGTACACTTTGTAAAACAAGGTCATATGTACTAGTGGGATCTTTTCAAAGCTATTCAGTGTCTTTATACTGTATGCCCCAGAGCTACATCATGAATACTCACAAGATAGGATATTGATATCTTAAATTAGTTTGACATGCTTTAGTTTTTTAGGCTCCCTCTGTGATAATCGTGTCTGTCATGTGCCAGTTTCATGGTCCCACATGGCCCAACCAGGAATGAATTTGTCCATCTTTTTGTAATGGTCCGTATCAGTTGGTTGTGTCTGTCAAGGTAGTCAAGTGACCCCTGAGACCCAGGACAGCAGAGAGAAAGAGAGACCTGCCTCCTGCTCTCCAGTGGCTGCAGTTACAGCCTTGGGTGTTGGCTGAACTACTACTTTTAATTAGCGGGCTTTATGAGAGCTATATACCCTAGTAGCCCCATATCTGCAATTTTTGTCTCTTCCTCTCTTTTCTGTGTTAAAACGGCCTTCCTTTCTTTGTGTTTATTGTATTACATCTTCTGTGAGCACAATGTCTGAGAGGTGTTAAATTTTGAGTGCCATATTTTGTGGTTTTGTTGCATTCACTGTTTTTTCTTGTGTTGACTTCATGTTAATGGGAGAAGTCAATGATAACCCTAAAGACATTTACAGGTTTAACAATGAAAAAGATGCATCTTACATCTTTCTTTCCCTCACCACTTTTACTTAATGTGTGACAGTTGCTGACTTGTTCCCCCACTAGTCTTTATTAGGAAACTATTGTATGGTTATTTTTTAAACTTGATCCTTCAACCATCTATTAACTACCTGCTTTGATTGGGTGCGGACGAAATCATTGAAAGTTAAGAAAAGTAACTTATTTTTAAAACGTTGTTTAAAGTTCCAAGGTTAACACATTACATAAAGTGTAAGTGCAACATTAGATCCTTTATCCTCTTGGGAGGCATATTCGCATGGAGTGTGTGTGTCTGTGTGTGTGTGTGTGTGTGTGTGTGTGTGTGTGTGTGTGTGTGTGTGTGTGTTTGTGTGTGTGTGTGTGTGTCTGTGTCTGTGTCTGTGTGTCTGTGTGTGTGTGTGTGTGTGTGTCTGCTAAAGTATCCAACCATTGTATAGCCCTGTGTGTGGGTTGGATGAGTTTGTGGGTGGTTGAGCAGTTGATTTATTTACTTATGTAACATCTCTTATAACACTGTGTCTGTAGTCCCAATGTACATTTTGGGCCTATTGAAGCAAAGCAGAGACCCTCATCAGCTATATTTGCCCATAGCATTTATTAATAATGGCGGGAATAGTACATAACTCATAAACCTCAATGCTTAGTCTGCTTTTATGTCATATTGACATATTTAATTGGTGTGTGGCACAGAGCTGTGTGCCAGAAATTATTTCATTATCTTCCCCTAAGCTCCCATTCTCTCCTGGATGACTTATTGTCAAATTGTTCAGTTTTGAAATAGATCTTCATGTATTCATGAGGATCTTTGCTGAGTCATTCTGTGGGCCAGTAATAATATGGCAATGATTTTGTTCTGTTAATTAGAATTATGGCTGAACAATTGATCAAAATTTTATCGAAATTGCAAAATGGCCTACTGCAATTTTCAAATCACAGGAGGTGCAAAATTATGCAAAAAGGTTTGTGAAAATACACTTTTAAATTAAATATTATCATGCTGCAGAGATGTCTGGCCCACTTTTATGTTCCAGACTTCAGAAAACATCCCATAAAAAAATCACACCATAATCATTTCTTATTGAAAAAAAATTCAAATTATGTAAAATGTATAATTCCCTCTAATATTACAAATTATATTACAATAGGTTTTTCGGCACATCAGCATATCATACAACAATCACAATTATGTTTTTTTTTCCAAAATCATTCAGCTGTAATGAAAATACAGACATAATGTTATTTTTTTCTATTTTAGTATATTTATTTTGTTTTAGTTACCTTTTTGCCTGCAACTGAGAATCCATAAAGATTTAAAAACACACACATAACCACACATAGCAGACATAGCATCCACTTTATGAATGCATACATATAAAGTAACTCTTTATGTGGCTGCAGAAATCGCACATCAGCATGTTTGTTTGAGAAGTTGAGAGACCAGGACGGTTGTGTGGGAGCATATGAAAGTCCTTGGTGTTTGTCTTCCCATGGGAAATACACAGAGACATGGAGATGGAGAGTCATCATTATTTTTAGGAAAAGACAGTTTTGATCCCTTTTAGTTGGTGGGAAAGAAAGGCAATTTGCTTCGTATGGGGATTTGATCCGGTTCCCACTTCAAAGCTGCAGCAAGATGCCATGTTTTTTCTCCCTGTTGTTTATTGTAGTCTCATCTTGTTTAAGCCTCAGCATGTTCTCAGGATTACAGAGCTGCACTGGTGCCTTGTTAGACTTGAAAAACATTGAGTCAAAATAGAAAACACAACTCCACACAAATTGCATTTAATTAAAAAATCTCCCTATAATTGGGATTATAAAGGGATCCACCTCTCTGGTTCATTCATGCAAGATTAAAGATGAGGCAGGATGAAGTTCTCTCATCGTGTGAATTCGGTTGCATATTAAACAGATTTACACATGCAAATAAAATGTAAAGCTTTATAAGTTAAGGTCAGACTTCACACAACTAAATACTTATAATATTTAACAGAATATTTTCACCAAGCAATGATAAAGATGCATCATAAGCAGGGTTTTATTTCAACCAAATCTGGCTCTAGTAAACCAGACTTTTCAATGAACACGATTCAATGCATCCAGGTCATCAGTTACCATAGTAATGCAGGTGCTAACTGATGGGCAGGTGACTGGGACTGGCAAAGCTGTCCTTGTTCTCGATTGTGCAGCCTCTACAGTTCTTGTCTTATGCAAGTCCGAGTGCTGAGTGTGATTTTCTCATATTTTTAGCTTTTTGCTTCAATCAAGAGGTCATAAGCAGTATGTGAGAGGCATAGGTGGGTGTAAATGACTCCTGCCGCTCTCAGTGCTCTCTTGAAGAAAAGTGACCTGAAGTATTGTTAATGCTTCAGCTTGCTATTGAGTGTTTAAATGAAATGTGGATATACATCACCTGACATTTGGATATCCTGGAGACATATCCTCCTCCATTTTTTTTCAGTTTCTCTCTGCAGTCTAACACACACAATCACCTCATGTAACCTCGCTGTCTTTTGACTCCTTCCATCTCCAAGGGATATTGGGTTGGGTTCATGGCCTATCTGTGAGACAGCTGTAGACTCCTCTCTGTAAAATGAACCAAAAGCAGCTCTGTAGGACTTTTTAAAGAGAAACCAGCAATTACCTGTTAGAAGAGACCTCCAAGCTTGTTTGTTTTTTTTTTTTAGAAGTTCTGGCACTGCAGGGGTACAGCAGATTCCTGTCTCCACCACAGATAAAGACAGATAGTGTAGAGAAACTGCAGACTTATTTGTCGACCGGGATATTTGCTTCTTAGACCTTCTTAGTTATTGATACACATTAGATGAATTAGGCATTAAACTCATTCAAATCAGATAAAGTGTTATCCAAATGGTCACAGAAAAACAATCAATCACATTTGTAATGAACTGTATTGAAAAGCTTTCAAAATGAGTGAATATATTTTTTTGCTACAGCAGAAATCTTTCCATTCTGAAAGATGTAAACAGGTTGATACAAGTAATGACTGGACATTTTTTCCTTGTGAGATCAAAACCACAATACTCTCTGCAAATAATAAAGATATAATAAAGAAATATGGTCAGTAATTTTACGTTCATTAGTTTCCCTATTAGTCTGACAAAGAAGAGGAAACTATTACTTTATTTTGGCTGGAAGTTCATGCTTTTCGGGGTCTATTATAATTATTAAGGCCCAACTGTTTTTCAGTGTTTCTCCCACTGTCAACAAATCCCATGAAAAGACCAAAACCACTAGTGTATTATTCTGACTCATTAATTTACTACTTCCATACCCAGTCTGTGGTACTCAGCATCAAACCCACTGGCTCTTACTGAAATCTTTAAAAACAGCTCATAAATATAGTGTCATTATTCAAAAAGCCAAATCATTTCCTGAAACAGCTTGGCACTGTAGTTTTAGCAAAGGTTACTTAAACAGAACTAAATATTGCCGTCAGCTGCAGATTAATGCACATTTGGTGCTCTGAGTATTTACAGCCCCAGGGTGATGTGAGTGGGACTGATTCAGAGTAAACTACAGTGCCAGTGTGTATTGTAAGAAACAGCAATCTCACTGAATGCGATGCAGCTTATTGATGTAATTTATCAGTCTTTGGGCAACAATGGACCTCTATGGCCGAGAGAAATAAGCTATACCAGGCTTTTGTTACAGAAACTGATAATTGTTTTTTTATCTTTTCAAGAAATTTGCTGACAAAAGAAAAATATGAAATGTCATTATTCTATTTAGCAGTACATATGTGCATATGCCACACGTTGCTATTGGGTTTTAGGTTGAAAAGGCATTTATCTTAATTTCCCTGAAGCACCTGAATGCACCATCAGGAGGTAATTGGTACTAACTATTACCAGGACATTTCAGCAGGATGTTTAATGATCCTATGAAATGATAATGTTGGTTGGATTTGATATCCGTTCCTGCAGGTGGGCAGGGAATGGATACTAATGTATACGATGAGTGCTGTCCTTGGTGCTTGATGAATAAAAACTACAAGGTGTGCCAATACCATTACCAAATACTTTAGTCAGACAGTCCATCTCAATCTACTGCAATCAGATTTAACAAACTGAAGGACCAATGTTCCACTCTGTAATTCTTCGCATCTATCATCCTTTTAGTTTGCTTCATTTGTCTGTCACTTTCCTCCCTGGCATGCATTTTTTTTTTTTTTTGCATATTCTCGCCAAAAATAATGTGTTGTTTATTCTTTTAAATGTTATAGCCTGAAGGTAAACAATTTTTCTCACTTTTAACTAAATCCCACAGTTACAAATAGCAGCAGGGAAGTTGGTAGATTCATCTTGGCTGTAAGCATAATGAGTCCTAAATGTTATACTGAAAAATGATATTGTCATCTTGAGAGGGGATTCTGTCTCTGTTATGGTCTGGGTCAAAATGTCTTAAATTGGGGGAAAAAGGATTGAATAGCTATAAATCAAGAGGAAAATTAGGAAGAAGAGAAAAAAGAAAGAAAGGAATCCAGGGAACAAAGCAGAAAAGCGAATATGCTTGGAGGCAACCCAATTAACCATAAATCCACACAACATGCCTTACTCTAATTTCCACTGTGGTAGAAAAACAGTCTTTCCTCCTCTTTTCCTCTTACCAATCACCTCATGACACCAGGGAGGAGATGGGTAATCCTTCAATCCCTCAGTTGACGTAAATGCAGTGGTGGAGAGAAGAGCAGCACTTCTCACCTCCACTGAGAGACAAGGGAGCCGCTCCCAGCTGTCAGTCAGTGTCTTCTGCGCCCCGAGTGACAGACCTCTTATGCAACCAGAGATTTCACGTCCCTGCATCTCGGGAAAACATCACTCATTTGACTCAGGGAGACAGATCTTGAAATAAATATGTGAGGATGGATTATCAAACTTATAGCTTGTTTGCCAGTTGGTCAGTTGGTCCATGACTATGGTCCAGACTGAAATATGTTAACTATGAGCTAAATTTACATTATTTTTTTGATGCTACCAACAGATAAAAGTTTTCATTTATTCTGTAAAATACCTCCAACATCCACTGGACGGGTCGGCACAAAATTTGGTACAGACATCCATGATGCTCAAACAATTTATCCTACTGACATTGGTGATACTCTAACTTTTTTTCTTGCCACCATGAAGTTAACATTTAAGCCTAGATTTTATTGCAATTCCATCTCAGATAATGTTTGTTGCTTATTCAACCTGTTCTCATTGTCAGGTCATTAAGCATCTATATCAGACACACTTCAGTGTAAACACATTCACTGCAATATGAGATGCCCAGAGCAACTGTCCAGACATCCATTCATACCAACATTAACTGACCGCAGGCACTATAAGGCATTTGGGTGGACTGAAGGACTGAGATACATAACCATCCTTGACCTCAGAGACTGCTCCTTCCCTTCTCCTGCCTGATGTGTAAGCAAACTGTGTCATAGCTCAACTGTTGGCTTGTGATGTGCACCACTATATTAAAATTCATCCATTGAGTTAGTCACCAATCATTTCTCCCATGAGAATGGACACTTACACTCTGGCAATGAAATCAGTCACCAACGACCACACTTTGCAGCTCAGGATAGATAAAACATCCCAACACTGCCTGCCTTCTCCTGAAGATTTACTTCCAACACTCTATCCAGGAGTGGTCCATAAAATCTCCCAGATAGGTTAAAGACACATGGATCACATCTGACATACTCATTCATCTCACCCTGTTTGTAGTCTGTATTGTACACAGGACAATATTTATCTTGTTGATTTACCTTTGCATGCTACTTTAAGGAAGTTGTCTTTTTGTGCCATAATGAATGTGCTTGAGTTCATTACTGATTAATGGGTGGCACAAGCTATTTTTAATGCAAAATCCGAACCAGATAATTATATGGAAAATACCTTTTCATTTTTAGCAATTCAAAAACGAGTTACAGAGTGGATTAAAGTTCAGGAAAATGCAAAATATAAAATAAATAAAATCCTTGTAATATCCTCCTCCTCTATGCGCTGTGCTTTTCTCAAGAGGTTGCCCTTCATGTTCTCATGTACATTAATGACACTCTGGACCCAGTGTGTCACATGTCCAATCAGAAGTTCTCAATCTCATTGATGGGGTTGAAGCATGTAAAATCAAGCCTCCATTTTTAAGCACAGCAGGGTAGTTTCACTCTTACCAGACAGCCCCATTGATTCAGATTTCACTTTGTTCTGATTTTGGGTCTATTTAAGGGTGGTGTGCAATGAATCAGGCAATTGAAACATTTCATTAAAAACACCTTAATCGTTTTGATTTTAAGATAACGTGGAGAGGAAATGCATTTCACCACTCTGCTCTGATATTTAACAGCATTACAACTGTAACGCTGAGGGATCATTAAAATAAATGTAAAAATCTTCAACCTTTACCCTCCACTGCCCTGGGGAAGACAACCTGCGCAACACTCTCCTCCTAATTAACCATGATCAAAGCCAAATAATGATGCTGATTAGAGGATTTCCCACATTAACAGAAAGAACCCGTGCTATATTCTTGTATTTTTGTACACTAATGAGACACAGATTCCCATTTATTTGTGGGTCAGTAGTTAGCATTGCATATGTATCTAATGACCTTCGTTGTCTTAGCAGGAGCTGTCCAATACAGTTGTATCATCCATCATCATTACTACTGAGTTCATCCATCTATCTGTCTGTGCTGCTTCTCCACCACTGAAGAGCTTTTTT
This sequence comes from Scomber japonicus, assembly GCF_027409825.1. Lineage (NCBI taxonomy): Eukaryota > Metazoa > Chordata > Actinopteri > Scombriformes > Scombridae > Scomber > Scomber japonicus. Next base: position 24,327,807 of record NC_070595.1, read on the forward strand.
TTTAGCTCTACTCTGAACTAATGAGCAGAACCTGTTGATCTACTGTAAACTCAGACTTAAACATCCCTCTGTGGCGGACTGCCTTACACGATTGCTTTTTCTTTTATGAGCCATCAAACATTGGAATATGCTTCCTGCTTAAAACCGCTTCCGCTTAAAACATGCACACACTTCCATCATTTTTCTCATGTTGCAAAAAAAAAAAAAAAAAGGATTCATTTGAGAATGATTCTAATTTTTTTTATTGTAATGAATTGCAATTTACCAGTTGTACTAGATGAATGTGCTGGTGTGCTTGTAGATTTGTCTTTATTATTGTTAGTGTGATAGAGACAAATGGTTATATATTTGTTATATTGATATGGTGTTGCATGTACTGAAGGTTTTAGTAGCTGGTGAATGTTCTATGTGCACCTGCCAAGGTGCTGATGATGGAAATCAACTAACAGCTACATATGGCATAGATCATCCCTTGATATTTTGAGATTTTTGTGGTCCTTGTATAATAAAGAGAATAATAATAATAGTAATAATAATATGAAGATGAATATGAATATGAACAGAATAGACTGATGAATAATTCAACTCTTTTTATGCAAACAATGCAGAAGATTGTCTTGATAAGAGTGTGTGTGTGTGTGTGTGTGTGTGTGTGTGTGTGTGTGTGTGTGTGTGTGTGTGTGTGTGTGTGTGTGTGTGTGTGTGTGTGTGTGTGTGTGTGTGTGTGTGTGTGTGTGTGTGTGTGTGTGTGTGTGTGTGTGTGCGTGCATTTACATAGCGGAGAGAGGAAGGCTGTGTTCCAGAGATGAGACATTGGCAGCAGCAGTGAGGTGGCAGGACAGGTTAATCGAGTCACAGAGGCACGGAATCAGCTGTAAATCTTCCAGTCTAATAACCAGAGAGGAACCATGAAGCTGGCAAAGGGACGACACACACCAACACACACTTAACACACTTGCCGCACATGTTGCACGTTTTTGAAAATATAATGAGTTCAGTAAAGTGTTGAGAATGTTCCTGCAAAAATGGTGCTGTAATGAAGACCACAGTCACCTGAAAAGATGTATGATGTATGATGAGGTAGCAGCGTCTTTCTATGTATCTCATCTGCTGGGGAGATTTTAATTTAGTTGTGAGTTTGTGTGGATCCATCAACACAATGGAGATTGTGGGAAAAGATACTTCCTCATCTAATGACATAGGAGGAGTTACTGTGAATCCCACATTCACTCCATGTAAATAAATGTCTGCAGTTGATATTAAGAATTCAACCCATGCCTTCTTGATTTTTCATCAGATTTAAAATAACCACAGATATACTGGCATGAGACAGTGAAGTTTACTGTTTCACTGCATTGTCATTTTATACAATAAAGTCAATTGTTAAACTGTAAAAATATCATAGGCTCCTTTACTAATCTTTTTCAAGGGTTTGATATCCACATTTGAAGGATCAAATCAAGTAAAAAAACTATATATAACTTTATTTGTATAGCACCTTCCATACAAGAAAATGCTTTACCAAATTACACATGCACCAGTTAACAAACCGTTAACATTACCGGCCAATATATCAATATGAGAATCTTGTTATTACATAATATCAGCCCCAAAAATCTAGCATCAGTTGCACCTATTGATTTGTCTATAATGATGAATGCTTTCACATTTGCTGTTTTTTCCTTTCCTATGAGAAAATCTGAAAAAGTACTGATACATTTTATGTTCAAAGAGGCAATAAAAGTCTGTTTGAACCTGTATCTCCATATTGCTCCAAGATTGTTGATGTTCTTTGTCACACCAACAGAAATTGAAGCTGTAAATATTGATTTCTTGGCTGACCTCTGACCCCTATAATGCCAAGCCACTCACTCCACCTAGACATGCGATTTATCATGAAGGTTGTATTTTCTGTGGTTTGGCCATCCTCCAGTAATCAGTGTTTCATGATTGCAGTGGAAACTCTTCTTGTGTGGTCAATAGCACTTAAAGCAGCTTAGTAGTTAAATGGGCTGAAAATGTGTTAGATAGTCAATTCAGTGACCTCAGCTGAGCCCACAGCTGGACATGTTGGTGACACTCCAGGAACTGTGCATACATGTAAACTTATATTTGTAAGGTCAGGACATTAAACTTTAAATGTCTCGCTAATGTTTAATCATTAAGTGAGATACTGGTGTTAATACCGGTTTCCCTTCAATTTTATTTGGTCACACATTCAGCTGCACATTTGCTGTCACTAACATACACACACACACACAATAACTCGCACTGATAACAATGCTAAGCAGATGTGCAGATGTGTTAATGATACAGGGAAGAGCCCGCAGCTGGTGTTATGCATCTGTCTCTTCTTTTCCTGTGTCTGTCTTCAGACTGTTGTCAGACATTGTCTCTCTTACGTCACTGCTGGCATAAACATTTTGTGAAAACAGGCACAGTCTGATTCACCTTGGTTTGGGATGCAGACGGTGTGTTGAAATGCTGACCGTTTCTCTGTAAAGCTCAGAAGTTATTTGCTCCACCACATAAAGTATTGAAAAGGATTAAAAAATAAGAAACATGCTGTTAACTGAGTGCACACTGTTTACTGAGGTGTGGTCATGTGTGGACCTCAAACACACACACACAGCACATGCATACACAGACTCCCTAGCAAGCTGAGTGAGCCTTCATCCTTTGCACCACTGACTCATGAGTAAATCTATGCTTTGCAATGTTGCTCTAAAATAGATGAAAATGACGAAAAGCATGTTATGAATCACTTTCTTTTAATTATTATTTTTTAATCTCTGACTGGAAAAAACTGTGTGTGTGTGTCTGTGTGTGTGAACATTATACTACACACCCCCAAAGACTTGCTTTTGCTCTCTCTCTTCTATGCAAAATCATTACAGCTGACATTTGATGGTAGACTTTTTAGAATACTTTATACCTAGCATTTTTGAAGTATGTGTGGTATACCTGAAAAGCTCTTTGTTCAGAAGAGCATGAGGTCATCATCGCCAGACAGCATGTTTTTGAGAGTGACTCATGCAACAAGTGGACATTAGTCATCGTGTAATTGCTGGAACTCAGACGAAGGCAAAAAGATGTATTTAAATACTAGATGTATTTCATTTTTTTCAGCTGTAAGGTTAAACACCTTAATCTGACTCACAGGCGGGTTTGTTACACAGAACCATTTAAGAAGTGCCCCTAATAAAAGGGAAGGCTCTTTCAAAAAGTACTTGGGCTTGTGTTTGAACCACCAATGGTTCAGACACAAGCGAGAACCTTGAAGCCTGATGGATTGTCATGATCTTGCGAATCCAGATGCCTCACAAGGTAATAAGCCAGAGGTTGATTTCCCTTTTCAAGAAAAACACAGAGAGTAGATCAGCAGGAGTCAAGACAAGGCTGGTGACTGAAGTAGAGAGGTTGAGGTGGCTGCTTTGACAAGTTGGAATCCCTCCCACTAATGACACATGACTGGTCCAGTGATTCATCTCTTCATTTATATTAGGAATGAGTGTGGAAGAGGTGTGACTGCATGTTTGTAATTGCCTGTAGCCTTTCTGTTCATTTAATAAATTGTAGAGTTTCACAGATACATACATATAAAGGTTAATGCAGTTATACATGCCTATACATTATTTTAGCACTGTATGTTGACTTAAATGAATACTTTGGTTAGAATACATCACAATTCCTGACCCTTAATGCCATTAGCAATGTCTGCCATCAAAGTTTTTTTTACAACCAGCAAGTTTCTCCTCATGGAACAATAAATATTGACTCTCCTATTTCCAGTAAGTTCCAGTAAGGATTTAAAAAGTTGGACGTGCCTCTCTAAAAAGCTGCGTGATTCCATGAAATGAGTCTGTGTGTCTCTGTTGCGCACGTTGTTGAGAGAAACTGCAAATATGAAAAGAGATGGAAAATAAGACAGCAGGGAGAGAGGCAGTTCTGGCATGTGAGAGGAAGATAACGGACCCATCATAAAAATCAAGCTGTGACATGATGATTACGTCTCCTTCGCTGAAAGCTTTCGCTCCTCTTTGATACTTACTCTGTCATTGTCGATGTCACTGACAATCCATCGTCTCCCTTGTGACATTCTTTATGCATCTATCTTTCATTTGTTTTCAATTTCGAACCTTCTTTATAGTTGGGGAAGAGATAGATGACTGATTTGTTCATTATCCACTCTCCTGCCTGCCAACCTGCCTGACTGCCTGTCCTTTCTGAGTGGGTGCAATTAAAGTGCCAAGCGTAATCATGCCAGCAAGTGGCAGTAATGTTTTTTTTTTCTGCTTGAAAAATGAATTGAATTAAGATGAAGCAGGAGCCTACAGTGCAAGGCAGAACTAAATACGTGTTTTTATGATGCTGCATTACCTTCCAGCCATTTTTTTCCATCTCTCTTTTGTGTCAAGTACTATAATTAGGGACGCGCTGTGTTGTTGTGTGGATATGAAAAGCACACCCTGCAACTGTTGCTATATTAAAATTTGTTGAGCATTCAACTTCAACTTAGATGGCTTTGTTTGAGTGTGTGCGAGTGCGTATGTGTTGGATGGGGGTTGACATCTGCCTAGAGATGTGTTTGTAATTAATGAAAGGCAGTGTTGCCACCTGCTACCTTAATGTCACTGGGATCTAGGGAGGCAAGCCCTGAGGAGCAGCATGAATATTTAACGGTGGCATGAGAGGTGGGAAGTGAGTAGTTGTAACATGGAAGCATCGCTGGACGAAGCTGATGAGAGATGGTAAAGAAATATAAAGCTACCCTTAGCTTTATGTTTCTTTACCATCTCTCATCAGATGGACATTTTCCACAGAGATGCAGAGAGACAGAAGATATAAGCTAGCCAAAAAATAACGTGAATGGAATGAATAATCTGCAGATTTGAACACAGTTTAAATCATAAGAAATAATATTTAGCTATATAACTCGATTTACCAAAAGAAAAAAAAGCCTGATCCTGTCAGTTCATCTTATGAAACAGATAATGTGTCCCATTTAAATTTTATATTGGAGTTATTTATTCAAATATCCTCTCACAAACTGATTTCACAGCTGCAACTACAAAAGGCAGTGATCCAAGCTAAAACAAGAAAATGGAGAACATATTTTTCTGTTACCCACTACAACCAACCAATCTGCTACCCAAAGAAGAATGAGCTCCCAAAAACCTATTAACACATTTGCACATATTTGATTTGTCTTTTTTTTTTTTTTTTAATTGTGTACAAATGCTCAAATACCTTTTTATATATCACTACGGCTACACAAACTGCTCATTAAGTAAACATTAGCAGTCAGTACGGTCATCACACCCTAAAGTCAATGAACACTAAATTCCCCAGTTGTAATGCACTGGTATGGACATTTCAGTGCAGTTGAATATCCAGGGATGGATTCCCCTGATGCCTGGTCAACATTTACGTCACATGATGATGTAAACAGACTTCTGTGGCCTGACCCAGAAGACAGGACGTTGGTGAAGATGAAGTAGTTTGCTGTATTTTTTTATTTCTTTGTTGCTTACAGTTGTTGCCCCTGTATAATTTATGGTGGCTTTGCTGAATATTCCTTTAGTGTTGTGAATTATGAGCAGTCTACAGTCTGTGTATTTTATTTACTTCTGTGTGCCGTCTGAGGGCAAGATTTGATTTAGGTGGAAGAGACTGTTTTTTGATAGAGTGGATACGATTTAAGCTTGAGGTTTGCACAAGTTAATGTGCTTTTCTTTTCTTTTGTGTTTTATAGTGTCAAGAAAATGATGAATAATTTCTGTAAATGTGTTTCAGTAGTTGAGAAAAACTGTAATAAATCTGAGCAGCGTCTGAGCATTGGCAGATATTCCTCTCCAAGTTTGTGATGATATTGGAGCAAAATAAATAAATGTGCCTTTGAGAAAAATGAGGGATGGCAGAGGAGAGAGAGAGAGGACTAGACTTTGAATTTGGCCATCCTTATAGTGGCTGTTCTTCCTTGTGACGCACGTGTGTGTTTCTCTACAGTGTAAGACATACTGCATACTGCATTTTGTACTGCACACCAATGAGGAAAACTGAAAAAAATTGTTTTTGAAAATTGAAGGACAGACCAGAGTTCCAGCCAACAGCTTGCCCTACAGCCTGCTCTGTCCTCTGAATAAGCCACAGAAGATTATTTGCCACACATGCACATGGTCACAACAAACACAACATATACTGTTATGTTGCCTTTTTCATTCGTATCACGCTGGTGTGAAAAGATCCTGGCCAAGCACTTCACAGAGGTCAAGGCAGCCTTCTCATGGCATTCAGCTTAATAATGGATATTTGATTACAAAATGCTGTTTTTGTTGTGTATGTCTGTGTGAGTGTGTGCGCACATGTGGATGTACTGCCTACGGGCATTTTTGGATCACAGCAAAGGTCTGCGTTGGTGTGAGTGTGTTGCTACAGGTTACAGGTAAAAGATCAAACATAAACTTGTTCAAAGAAACCGCTTTAACTGAAACATGATTATATAAAAAGATATTTTATGTTTCGCATGGTTATCCAGGTATATTAGAGATCCTGCTTTAGGGAAGAGACCACTGAAAGTCAAATTTGAATGCTTTATACAACCTGCAGCACAATGCCACAAAGCGCACACTGCAAGGTGTTTTACCTGAATTGTGCCCTTGTATCTCTATGTATCCATTTAGCTGATGCATGTGTGTTGCCATTTTCAATGTAAAGAAGAACTAGGACCAGTTTTTTTTGCCCAACCCTTTTCCTTCTCTCTGCGTTTTGGTAGCAGTGCATGTTGGTGTGAAAATGCCTGAAGACCCACTGCTCTTTCAATTAGTCTCTGTTTTTAACTTCACCAGGTCACCCAAGTGAGAAAGTCAATAACAAGAAGGTTCCGGCTATTACTGCACTGCACACAAGTTTCCAGGAAGCAGATTTTGCTCCATCAGTCAGCGCTGTGACAGATGAAATAAAACCTTCATCTTTTGCCCCGCACATCCTCCCAAAATCCAATTATAATTGTGTTTTTAGTCATTTATTCAACTTTTTTCCAACAAATTGAGTACGCGGGCAATTATAGCCAAGTGAAATCATTGTTACCACATTAGCTACGGCCTCTGTGCTAACTGTGCTGGGTCAGCAAATATCATCATCAATGACTGAATCCCACGGTGTCTATAGGTAGCATTATGTGTGCGTCTGGTGTAATGTGATTTATGGTGCTATCTCTGTCTCCGGGAGAATGTCCAGAGCATCTTAATGGAGAGTATTTGTAAAAGAGTGTCTTGTGATTTGAAAATGCTGATGAAGCAGAGGAGGAAAGAAGAGAAAAGGTATCACAGGACAATATGAACAACTGATAGAAATGTTTGTAGTCAGGCTCTTAAACTGCAGAGGTGGTACAGACTAGAGTGCCTGCTTCATGTATGCCACATTAAAAAGGTTCGACTTCACATATATTCAGATCATAATAGATAATTATAATAACTTAACAATTACACTAAGACAATAATTGGCTACACATGGGCAACAAAGCCCCCCAAAAAATGTGAATGCAGGCTGGTATTTCACTTTCAGCTCTGACAATTCAATTTCCTGGCATCAAATTATGTCGACTTGATGTACTCCATTTGCTGGCTAATTATAATCTGAAATTAGCTGAAGCTCGAATGCCACTATACTGTATTTCATGAACTGTTCAAAGACTGCTACGAGTTGAGATCCAATGCAGAATAAGATAAAGACAGAAAGTGAAGCAAGAAAAGAGGTGTATTGTGAATTGACATGAAGTAATAGCAATCATCACTAAATTTCCTTAAAACCTATCTAAAATCAGCTGTGTACGCCTCTCTGTAGCAGGCAGGGTGCTGGAGGTTGAATATGTTTGTATCTAGTATGTGCGAGTGTGTGCATATGTCTGTGTCAGCACGACTTAGAAAACTTGACAGCCGGGAGTTGGGTTGACTGCAGAGCAGAGTGCTGCCTCTCTCTACTGCCCTGCCCTCACTTATTTAGTCTATTTCCCCCACAGCTTTGATTTCTGAGGTATACGTCGAGACCAGACAGCCATTATGCGCCAGTGAGTTTCCAGAACAAAAAAGAAGGACATTGAAGAACACTACCATATAGCATCTTTCTCATTATTCTTATCAATCCTTCAAATGTGTCTCATACCTAACTTTTTTGTTGCCATCATGTTCCGGTTCTCTGCTCTCACACTGCTGCCTTTTAATGTTTTATAGGCTCACACTTCTTGGACCCTGCTGAAAGCTCCTTGTACATTTGTAATTTATGATCCGGGTGAAGTGCTATTAACAAACAGTCCTTCTGTACTGACTGTACCTTCTCGCTCATGTACCTTTTTAGAAGAATAAGATTAAATGACTAACATCCAGTGTCTGACCGGTAAGTAGAGCAGTTTGTGTTTGAAGATGTGTTCTGTTTGGAGGGTGTTTTTTTGGAGCTCAGGGAATGAAATTGACCTGAAAAGTGCTGCAATCCTCCGAGCCATCCCCCTCTGTAAATTGTAACTCAGACAGAGCTGAGCGGTGTCAGCTTTTAATGATGGTGAGGCTTGAGAAAGTTTTGAAAGTAAAGTGAAGACATTGCTGCTGTAAGTGTTGACAGTCTTTTATCTACAAATCCCCTAGGTTTCCATGTTACCACAGTAGACTCGGTCATATGCTGCACAGATACTTTTTATCCTGCTTAGTCAACAGTGCACCATAAATAGTTCTTACAGTATGTCCTGCTTTAGTATTTACTCTACAAATCCAGCGTAATTATCAGTGCAATCAAAATCCTATCATGAGCCTCTTTTTTTGGGTCACTAAATATTTATGAAGCCTCCAAGCACATTGTGGGATGTCTTTAGTGACAGCAACAACAGGAAGAAAGTCTTTTGAGACACCGATTCCTATCAGAGCATGCTTACAAACTAGCTTGCAGCTCGGCATGCCCTTGAATATGTATGAGATCCTTCCTTTGTGACTCTCAGGGAGGTGAATCAACCGAACACATCAACAAAGACTGTATCTTTATCTAAGTGCTCCACTGGCAGATTAGTAGCATCTTGTTAGGGTTGAATATCTTCTGTTTCTCCTTGGGGAACAGGGAATTAGAAGGTCAACATCTCAGAGGGGATGATGATAGGAAAAAAGCTTTTCAGCGTTGCCGTGGCACCAGGTGATGTAATCCACATCAGCATACCAGGAGGCCTAAATTTGGGTCACTGGAGAACATCGTGACCTTCTCTTTTCAACAGCACTCACCATGTCACAGAAAATGGGAGGCATGTGGTGAAATGCATGTGTTGATGTTAAGCATTCAGGAAAGATAAGACTCTTCTTTGACATATATGATATAAATACATTTTGAACTAATAGTTGGGTGAAACAAAGAATATGAAGACGCCTATGGGGCGGCTGTGGGCAGGAGGTAGAGTGGTCGTCCTCCAATTGGAAGATTGGTGGTTCGATTCCCGGCTCCTCCAGTCCACATGTCGATGTGTCCTTGGGCAAGACACTTAACCCCAAATTGCTCCCGTTGCTGTGCCAACGGTGTGTGAATGTGAATGAATGGTTCCCTCTGATGAGCAGGTTGGTACCCTGCGTGGTAGCCCCTGCCATCAGTGTATGAATGTGTGTGAAAGGGTGAATGACTTGTCATGTAAAGCGCTTTGAGTGGTCGCACAGACTAGAAAGGCGCTATATAAGTACAGTCCATTTACCATGCCACCTTGGGCTCAGGGAAACAATAATCAGACTAGAGCTGCAAGGATTAGTCAATCAACTAGTTGCCAACTATTAAACTAATCACCAACTATTTGGTTAATCAAGAATGTGAAGGGAAAAAAAGTTCAAAGCTTCTCAAATTTGAGTATTTTCTGACGGTAAAATGAATATCTTTGGGTTGTGAACAAAACAAGACATTTGAAGATGTCAGCTTGTCATTTTTCAACATTTTCTGTCATGTTATGAACCAAACAACTAAGACAACGAACACAGATTATCAAATTATGAAGATAGTCATTAGTTGCAGCCCTAAATGGTACTAACTATTTTTTTGAAAATTTCCTCAATAATATTATGACTCAGTTTATAGAGAAAATAATCCGTAGATTCATAGAATTAACTAAAATGATCATCAGTTACAGCCTTAATTTCCTCCTCAAGAAGTGGAAGTGAAAGACTGGTCTTATATTGGAGATCATTAGGATGGGATGCCCTGCTAGTTGGGAACAGGAGAGTACAGAGGGCACATGACAGGTACCTCAAAGATGATGGATCTGAGTCGACTGAGTCACTTCTTTTGATGGGTTAATTGGATGGCAGGTTGTTTAACCTTTATGCACCCAACACTCAGGACAGACTCCACCTCTGACCTGCACAGGAAACTGCACGTCCACTTGGCTAAGCTTCACTGTGCTTTTGTGGTGGGGCAGATCGAAGCCGAGTTCAGAGGAATGAGGAAAGGAAGACGGAGAGACAGAGCAGAGGAGGTTAATCCTCTGGAGGAAAGAGGCGAGGCTTCATCAAAAGAGGCCAAAGTGAGGTGGAAACATGCAATATTGATGGGGGGGTGGGGGGGGTGTGTGTGGTTGGTATATGAGAGGAAGACACTGTTCAGACTTTTCAGTCGTCTGACCACAAACATAGACAAACAAACACACGCAAATCACACCTACACCCGAGGTTAATGAGTTATAGTTGGCTGAAAAAACACAAATGTAGACACCATCACTCATGATTTCTTGCTTTCATTTCTAGAATAAAGTCCTGAACATTGATGGAGTCAAGGTGAAGCTCCAGGTAAGAACTTCTTAATTTGTCCCCTGCTAGTCTTGATAAGCACTCTAAGATGAACCCATTTCAGCTTTTACCTGCTCATTGTGTTTTGCTCCACAGTTGACACATAATGAGATTAAATAAATCCCTGCTGGTTGCCTCATTTTGTGAAGACAATGATTTCTGCACAAATGGTTACATGTTATCCATCTCCATTAATATTTTCATTTTTTGACTTTGAGTTTTCTTCCCTACCACTGATTTCTGTTTTGAGAACTGGCACTGGAGTGTTGTTGAATGTTTGATATTTCTGTCAAATAGAGAAAGTAATGATCATAATTAGGGGCTGAAGGATACTGCTGGAGTGATCCTCTTCTCTGTGATGTATTCATTTGGAGTTATTTTTCCTCCTGTAATTGCCATGCTTCATTATTTCCATTTGGATCCTGAGGCGGCGGCTGCCCCAGGGGATAATCAGGAGGCAGAGTCAGTATCAAAGCCGTCGTGTCAGAGACAGAGAAATTGGTTAGGTATGCAAAGAGAACTGCAAGGCAAGAATCCAAACAGGTCAGGGCCCAGAAAAAAAACTGCTGAAAAATTGGGAATGTTTTTAATTTAAATGAAAAAAAAAAACATAATGGGTGCCGTCAACCTGCACAAGCCTCCTCTGGGGTGAGAAGGAAGTGTAATTGCCATTAGAGCCAAATTGTCATGAGAGACAATGCTGCCTGATGAGGAAGAGGGAAGGAAAGAAGGACTTAATTAGCCTTATATCACTGTGGTCCGACAATGGGGTGAATGAATATCGATCACAGCTGATTTATATTCAATACCATGACCCAGGCAAAGCACAGGCATTAAAATATGAATTAATGGTCTTTTACTGTAAATATACAATATGTGCTCTAACCTCAGAGTCGCACTAATCAATATTTTTATATTAACCTTGGACCAAATAACTAAATTGAATGTACTAAGGGTCACATGTATTGACTAAACTACAGAGAATTATCACCCCATCTGCAGTTCCTCTCAGCTCTACAGCATCTTTCGGCATGTCTCAGCTTATTGTTTTGGTTCTACAGCCCACAACTTTACAGTGTCAGTGCTCCCTGCAAATACTTTCACTGTATTGAGCAAAAACATTATACATAATATATTATATCAGGAGTTGGTGGAGCCCAAAACAAGGTTAAAAGGACTTATATTCATGAAGTGGACATAAACAAGTGATCCAAATGAATGCTTTTGATAGTCCTTGTTGGCTGCTTATGTAAATGGGCAAACGTTCACTAAGGTTACAACTTCATTGTGGTAGAAGGGTGGTCATAAACCTATAATGATAATATGTTATAGGTCAGTTTGCTGTGCCATTATTAATATTGCTGCATTAATTATAGATCTTTCTCCAGTGCTGATTCATGAGACTATGGACAGTTCAATATTACCATATCTTTTTCCATATTCAAGACTTATCAGGTATCAAGGAAGTAAATTAAACGGAGGTCTTCACAATGAGCTTTAAACCAACAGAAAACCTATTAAAAAGATAGAAACCTGATTATCTTCCCCTCTCGTTCTCCACAGATCTGGGACACAGCTGGACAGGAGCGGTTCCGCAGTGTCACTCATGCCTACTACCGTGACGCCCATGGTGAGACACTCACACTCGTATTGTCTTTTATGAATTTTATACTCCAGAAGGTTTACCGTTTTTTAATAACAAGCAATCACTAATTGCTGTTCGCCTGCAGGTATTTGATATTCAAGTCAGGCCAATGTCTCACTTTGCAGATTATAGCCCGATGACAGCGTATTAGTGTTATACCTTCATGTTCCTTTACCACTTGATGCATAAACAGGGGATGATGGTTTCTGTCATCTATGGTACATGGATTACATGAGTGTTTTATGACAGATGGAGGAGAAACTAAAACATATATACTGCATTTTTCTTTGTGTGTGTGTGTGTGTACGTGTGTGTGTAAGTGTGTGTGTACGTGTGTGTGTGTGTGTAACCAAAGAAGAACTGTTTTTAGTAAATGGCTTGTATCAAATGAGCTGCAACTAATGATGATTTTCATGATCAATTAATCTGCTGATTATTTTTCTCAATTAAGTAATTGTTTTGTCTATAAACAGATGAAACATTGTCAGAAAACAATGAAAAATGTTCATTATAATGTCTTACAGCCCAAGGTGACCTGTTGAGATCTTTAGTTTTGTCTGATCCATATCCCAAAATCCACTATAGAAAATTCAGATTACTATAATGTATAGCCCCATTTTGACCATGTTTGTATTTCCAGCATAATTGAGGCACCAGGTATATTGTGTAAATTAGACCAATGTGGAATTAAAAAATGATGGCAGTGCTTAAAACACAGTATTCACATGAGAAAAAAAAACCCACAATCGTCCTGTTCCTCTTTGTAGTCACTGCTGCATGAGTTGAATGTTATGAATGAATGAAAAGGAGAAATGCAGAGAAGGGAAATGACACTGAAACAAAGTGCATCTGTCGCCACAGTACATCATCTGTTTAGTGTCTGATGGCTATTTATTTGTCCCTTAGAGTGTAGTTGCTATAAAAAATAATGTACTGGTTTTGTTCTCACTATACTGCCACATTCTCTCATCATTCAGTCTCTAGCTTGCTCAGCCACCGCCACACTGTCTCTCTGTCTCTGTCTATGTCTCTGTCTCTCTTTTAAATGAGATGGGAAGCTGATAACAAAGTCTTATTTTACATTTGATGTGAACAAATGGAAGAGAAGTCTCCTCCATCATCCTAAACTGGTCCTACAGTGATAAAATACTTCCTTGTTTAATGTATGATAATTCAGCAATGGTTACCCCTCCAAACTGCAAACCCAAACTTCTTGTACATTTGGAAAGAACTTACATGCAGGTAGAGGAATTGAGTTCCTCAAAAGGTTCCTAGTCCCCGGGGAAAGTTCCTTTGGTGGAAATGCAGCTTATGAGACACATTCTTACATTTGAGCAACTACAACCAGCAAATGTTTGACAATTTTCAATAAAAAAAATTACAGAAATTATTTAATTATAAAAATAGGTGCCAATTAATGTTCTGTCAATCAACTAATGTGTTGGAGCTCTGACATGCACATAACCTGTTGTTTGATGCACAAAATCTGGATCCTGACCAAACGTATATATAACGTGGTTTAGTTACTCATTGTTCATCTTTTTTCACTATACATGAGAATTTGTGTTTGGAGAATACCAAGTAAAACACATATATATATATATTTAAGTGTATTTTAGCTTTATGCAGTGAAATACACAGCCATGTCCTTCGAGTCTTTTGTTCAAACTGACATTGCCATGGAAAAGCCAAGGACTCTGAGGCTATTGTACAGGACAAGGAGTGTCTATACCATTCCAGCATGATGTTATCCCATTACCTCAAATCCACACAATGTTATGTAGCTTCATAGAGTAAGTTATTCAGTGACAGCATGGCATGAATTAACTCAAATTGTCTGGATATTACCTTTAGTTCTTTTCTCTGAGGTGGCTCTGCTCCTTTTTTGTACTTGGTATTCATATATTGTTGCAGAAGTTGTCATTTTGTCTCCCCCATATCTATGGAAAATGCATCACCTGGTCTGGTCTGTTAATCTCAGGGCTGTAAGGGAAGTTTTACCATCTCAGTGTATTTCTCCTTAAATCTATTTAAGTCTGCACAACTAAACAAGTTGTGTGTGTGCGCATGCATTTGGGTGTTTGTGTGTGACTGACTGCATGCATACCTGACTTAGTGAGTGTTAATGATATATGTCTGTGTATTATCCTCAGTATGTGTGTCATGGTTTGGCAGTTAGCCTATATAAGGGAGGAGGAAACTACTTTAAGTAGGTCCAGTTTCAGGCATGATGCTTGGGATCATGTCTTCCACTGAAAACGGCATCTATCATCTTTTTGGGTTGTAGCTTTAGACATTTCAGTGTCAGTGTCCATGATTTTCAATCACTTTTCCATTACTACCATACCAAGCATATTGCCATTGTACTATTGATGCCACAGGGTGTTTGATCAATAATGTCCACATATCTTACTCCTTGGAGATGTGACCTTTTTAAATGCCAATCACCTTCTCACCTGTCTATTCTAAGAGCTGGAGTGAGAAAGGAATAAAAAGTAGCCCCTCAAGTTCACTGGAGAAACAATAAAATGTTTTATGTAAGATCTAAATATTCCACTTTATCGGTAGTCACTGTAGGATAAAACCTTTACGAGCTCATGTAAATGAAGAATATAAAAAAAACTTCTTTTGTGAATTCTAACAGGAATAAAACAGTGCACTCATAACTTCAATACCTATCTAGATATCGAGCCTATAAATGTTGCAGATCAATTCCAGTCTAACCTGAACAAACTCCTGTATCACTATCACTGTCAGTGAGCTTATGAAGTCTCTGAAGTGTCATACAAAAAGGTCTGCTACAGTCTATTTTCCCCAGCTTTCAGGTTTATGTTCAAACAAAAGTACATATATTTTGATCTGCCTGCTTACCCTCACACTGTGCTACTCTTGACTGTCAGTTTCTCTGTGATTCCCCAAAACACTGAAAACAAGGTCTTTCTCTGCAAAGTCTACTTTTTTGTCTTCCTTTTATCCCAAAAGAGAACTGATCATGTTACACCAGCAGTCATTGCAGGTTTTTAGGGTAAGCCATGGTGACTGTTTGTCTGCTTGAAGCCGGCACAGTACATTGATCTACATCAAAGTATCTCTGCAAAATGCCAGCTGACATTGGGCAAATTGCTTTGAATTGTATATAAATATTTAAGTGCTGTGTGTGGGAGACAGTAAAAACAAAAATAATATATTTTCAGTGAACATTGTTTCCCTCTTTTTGTAGATAATATTTGGTGCAGCAAAATATGAAAGTGATATTTTCTGGCTGGATGTTAAAATTAAAGGTGCTATAAATAGGATTTTGGTGTCTGGTAGCGCATGATAACCATGATATATCTTCAGAGGTGTGATAAGGTGATTGAAAGCTAACTACTAGTAATTTACGAGTCATTCATTAGTAATTTAACACCAAGTTGAAAGGCACTGCTTAACTGACTCTAGTTAAAAGTTTCAAGTATTCAGCCACACCCAACAGCTAGATTTCTGCTTTTTGAAACTCTCATTGAAGCTTCTAGTCTCTGCTTTTTTTCCCCCTACAGACCAATATTTCAAACTTATCAAAAACTGGGGATGGTGCTAAAAGCAAGCAATGCATTTCATGTCAAAACCAAATACCAAGCACTACTTAGCAGTGCTGTAGAGGTAGGGGTGCAACGGATCAAAAAACTCACGGTTCGGATCGTTCCTCGGATCAGAGTCACGGATCGGATCATTTTTCGGATCAGCCAAAAAAAAAATAGACAAGACAAATAAACATGTTTTGTCTTTTTTTGAGTGTTACGTCTGTGTGGTAGGCTAACCTAGGCGACTGGTTTGTGTGGCAGCGCGAGTATAAGGAAACAGACGTAGCACTAGAGGCAGCAGTTATCGTTACGGTAGTCACCGAAGTCTAGCCTACTTTTATTTTCCATGCCCACTGTTCTACATGTTGTACACTGAGGACAATAAATCACAACGAGCCATAGTTTGCTTATTGAAAAGGGAACTGTTGCAGACTTTTACCCAGAGCGTGTTAAGTAGCTCTGTCCCTGGAACTAGCAGGAATGGTTACAGCTGTGTGTGGACTGAACATGCGCACATTTTTTTTTTTTTTTTTTTCATAAATCAATCCGCGTATCATGCGTGTGCCGAACCGAAATAGATGGTCCGAACGGATCACAGACCAATGATGATCCGTTGCAGGCCTATGTAGAGGTGAAGTAAATACACTAAAACTCAAGGGCAACAGAACATCATGCACACTTTTTGACAAAGTAATTGCTAAGTCTGACTGCACATCAAACTTTAAATAATGAATGATAATAACCTGACGCCAGAAAGCTGCACTATATTTGACGCCAATGGCCACAAATCAACTTCTGCCTACAGTCACCTAAAGAAAAGACTTTGGTCAACTGTGGATTACTGTAGCTGTTATATACATGCAAAATGTGATGGTGACACACTATAGGATCCATACATAGCTCAATGTGGGAAAGGCTTGCTATCAGCCCATTCACACACACAGTGTTTGACATGTAAACAAGCATGCTTGCATGCATGAAGCCAAAGCACAGTGGGATGAATGGAGCTAATTGTCGTTGCCATAACTTTTTGGGGCCAGAGCAGAGCTGCAGGCAGAGACAGTCCGGAGCTTAAGTGTCGGCGCCTCCAGGGAACTGATGAGTGTGGGAGGCTGGAGGGAGTCTGTGAGTTAGGAGACACAGTGAGAGTGAGAGAGAGAGAGAGGCTTGTACTGAGGATTATTTTAGATGTCAGTGGATATAAAATGTATCTGCTGTGTGGGAGAACAGCCATGAGATATTTCTCATCTGAAAATTCAGTGATTATTTACAGTAGTTTGAGTTTTCAGGATGTTTTCAACAGTTGAGTGCTTACTTTGGTTTAGCTGATATGTGTATGTTGTGATAAAAGATAAAACCACGGGGCGGGGAAATATGATGATAAAAAGAAACCAGACTAAAAAAACACAAAGAGAGAACACACTAAGAAAGGTTGCTGGACCAAAACAAAAGGCTGCAAACATTTCACCCCTCCAAAGCATCCATGATCCGATATCACCATAGAAACATTATCATTGGAGATGGTTTATATTCCTTCAATATGCCTGTAAGTCTCTTCTTTGCACAACCATTTGTGTGTCCTATCCCAGATTTATGGAAGGCTCTAAATTTGATGCAGATGACCCCAATCTCTTACTTCCATCCATCCATTTACCTTGTCCTTATTTGACATTTGAAAAAAGAAAAAAAAGTACTTATCTAGTAAAAATAGTTACGCAAAACTTCATAATCATAGACATTAAATGCTGGAGTGCACAAATACACTCTCATAATGAAGTTTTCCCCAATTCTCATAGCTGTTCTTCTATCTTTGTTTTTATCTTTCTTCCTCATCTGTGTCATCGTGTTCTCCTTTTAAAATCCTCTGATTGAGCTCTTTGTCCTTTGTGTTGCCTGACATTTCTGTTCTTTCTCATCTCATCAACTCTTTGTCTATTCTGTGCCTGCAATCTGCGTTCAGCCCAAACCTCAATTTTACTGTTGGGTTTGCCAATAATCTCACATATAATGAGACTTCTTGATTCTCTTCCATTGTTTCCGGTGCTTAAAAGAAAACACACACAAACAATAGATACTAGGAAAATAAAAAAGATGAATAGAAAGCAGTTTTTGGAAAATGTTTAACATAACAGGCAGAAGTGCACAGCCACACACTCTTAACTCAGAGTCGTAGCAGTTGATGATTTTCTGTGCCCCTGACTTTCTCCATTGAGTGATAATAGATAGGAAAAGAGTGAGAAACACCCTCCAGGACAAGTCTGGCAGAACTGAGTTTTATTACACAGCTGTCAGTCTGCGTAATGTTCATCTCTCCTGGGCCGCCTCCTTTCTTAGCTGCACAGCCCTTCACTGTCTCAAATACCTGTACTCACCCTGGGCGAGCTGCTCTGTAGACAGATATGGGAACATGGACTGAGGCATTTCTGCAGTTCAAAAGGCCCTTTCACTCTCTTTTTTTTTTCATTTTCATCCTTGCTGTTCAGTTGAATACCTGGCAAAATATACACATATGTTTCATAATGAACCATAAACCTCACAGTGTAACATTTTGTATTTGAAAAAGTTTTAAAAAGAAATTAGTATTGCAGGACTTTATCAGGCAAGAGAAAGACAGCATGGATTATTCAGCGTTGGGCCAGCATGCCCAGAGTGAAAATGAACTCAATAATCATAATCTCAATTCAATTTTAAAGGGAATTGATACATCAATGCCAAAGATTAAATTAATCATTTGCTGCAAATTCTTTCCACAAAACCACTTTCTATGAATATGAAATGATTCTGATGATCATGATTTTTAAAATGATACACTAAAACTTTTCTCTATTGCTTTCAGCTCTCCTTCTGTTGTATGATGTCACCAACAAAACATCATTTGACAACATACAGGTAGGCTTTTCTTTTTTGTATCAGCTGTCATTACTACTTTGAAGCCTCTGAAGTGTTTTTTTGTGCTCCATCTAGCAGTCTGTCAATTTCATTCTCTCGCTCTGTTACTTCCACACAAATCATTATTCCTTCGAAGTTGAAATTCTTCATTTAATTAATTTTGCCCTTGCCCTTCAGAATAGTTTTATGAAAGAAAGGCTGAAGCTAAATCAGTGTTCTGTAACATCTGATTCATCAATCATTATGAATGAATGACTGGCTGGTTGATACTGCTTTGTAGTGTCAAAATGCCAGACTTTCATTGTCAGTGTTGTTTGTGGCAATATTATTAACCCACGTTTTCATCAAAATCAGTCAGTGTGACGGATGGTTTATAGCCGGCAGAGTGATCTGAAGGTCTCCTCCCACTTTGTTGGAGAGCAAATAAAAAGAGGGAGAAAAACAACTAAACAAATGGGAGAAGTAGGAACAGGGAAGATTGAATGTGAGGGACAGCATGGTCAGCTTTGAGCATAAGCTTTTTAAATATTGATGTTCTTTCTATGGACTAAAGGGAATATTCAACTGTCCATTCATCTGGTAGACCTCCAGTTTCTCTTTTATCTCTCTCTTTCTCCACTGGAGGAAAAAATGTAGGATTTTGAATCTGACTTGGTTTGACTTTATTCCTTTGGCAGTCAGAGCCAGCAACATGTACCATACCTAGTTTTTCAGTAGTCAGCATAAAAACCGTGTAAGAAATCCAAGATTGAGAGAGAGAGCAGTTACTGTGTCTCCTCTGTTCTGGGTCACTATTCTCTGCCCAGTCTTTTCTTTTCTTTCCCCAGAGCACCATACCTCCCAAGTTAATTAAACTGAAAGAAGGCTTTTATCAACCGATTTAGTTGAGTTAAGTCATATATTATTAATCTTTATAGGGAAAACTGTCTTCTGCATTTGCCCAACTATTATAGAGCAGTGGGCAGCTACACTCCAGCACACAGGCCCTGAGGCCAGCATCTTGGTCAATACCAGAGGAGTATTCCTAAACAGCCTACTCACCAAACCATCATGGACCATCACCATCACCAAATTTGACACAAAAAGGTCCCAATTGGACCTGATGTTCAGACTGTGCTGACCACTGAGCCACTGTGGTGCCTGCTCTGCTTGTTCTGGCTGTATGAACTCTTGACAGTAGGGCTGAAAACAGATCAGATGATGAAGAATGAATCTGATAAGAATCACCTGACTACTCATGTAAAGGAAACCATTCATTAGACCAGGGAATTTTATTTCCTTCATAATCAGATTGACTGGATGCACCGCTTCATAAACAGAAGGCTTACATGAAAGATGCTTGTAGGGATATTGTGTGTTGTGTGCTCATAGCTTTATTCCTTTTTTTTAAAGGTTGGTTGATGCAGCACACAGCAGTTTACAAATCAAATCACAATCTTGGCTGCCTAGACATATTCTCTTTATTGAGTCAGTTAATGAAAAGAAAAGAAAAATTCAGTTCAGGGGGAAGAAAGCCAACCTGGCACAAGGAATCTCAGATTTTATTTTTGTAATTTATTAATTATCTACAAATTTATTTAAAAAAAATCAATTTGTAGCATGCATTGGCCACTATGAATACGTTTTGTAAGTCGGTTTTGTTGTGGTAAAGTTGCCTCTGAGATTACATGGCACTTCCCTGAAGCGCTTTTCCTCTTTGCTTTCGATTCAATTTTATTTGTATCCACAAAAATCCAAAGTGAGCTGTTAAATTATGGAAACAAAAAAACAAATAAAACTGTACAGTAATATTTTGAGGCCACAGAAGAAGAAAAAAGAGAAAAGATTCAGAGGAGTCAAACGGTTAGTACAATCTTAAACAAAAATAAATAATATCTTAATGACAATAACATATTTGCAGCCACATTGTACTGAATTTTAAAAGGCTACTATCTTCCCGCATGTGATAAACAAGCAGAACAGCCCAACTCCCCTCATTTAATGAATAGACATCTTTTTTACCACCTGTTGAAGGAAAGTCTTCAGCAGTTAGGATGGTAAAATGGCAGCCTTTCAGAAACATCCATCCCCTCAGTTTCCCACCTTTGTGGTGCCACTGCTGTCAGAAGAAGTATAGCTGTGCCAGCTCTTGTCACTATGCCATCACTCCCGCTGTTTCACTCTGTGTAGTAAATGTACCCTGCAACAGAAGGGGTGGCAACTTTCAACTGCTTTGATTGACACTATAGCCATCAGTTAAAAATGTCTCTTTCAGACCAGCAAAAAGGAGCTGTTAAGGGAAAGAGAGGTTGTTTGTCACCAACCAGAGAAATATGATGTGACCATCTGCCGTGAGAGATTGTTAAAGGACAGAACGTGCTTTTTCATCTCCAGATGTGAACAGCAGGTCAAGGAGAGAGGGAGGGACGAGTGTGAAGGAGATGACAGGAAGGATGCTTATATGTTGGTTAGGCAGTAACAGAAGGGAAGGGGAACTGTCAACCATCCATAACAAAAAGTCTCCAGCTCTCTTTATAGTGAGTTAGTGGCTCTACAAAGGACCTTCAGCCTTTGTTTTATCTCTCCACAATGCAATTCAGTGCGTTTCAGGCTATGTTTTGATCTTTTCTGTCCAAAAATTTCCACTTCAGCCAACTGGGAGGACACCAATGCAAAGAGCCTGAACTGTTTACATAAACTGTCAGTCACACTGTTGTACCTCAAATGAATCAATGTAGAAGCTTTCACTGTTTACTGTATACAACATGAACAGTGTATGTGTTGAATCCATCACAATTCTTCATAACTCAAGAAAGGTGAAATCTTCAAATGACTTTTGTCCAACCAACAGTCCAAACTGTTTTCAGTTAACTTCATCCATGCATACCTAACCTACCATACCTGTACCACATTAACATAGTTCGAACATTATTGTTTTTCTTGCCTAAAGAGCCCGAACCTGCATGCTGCAACTTTTAATGTGAGGATGATTTCTCTGTCATGTCAGTTTTCTGTTGCCTAGCCTGAGGAAAACAGCTTTGACTCACTCGTAGCTGCTGGACTTGACTCTGTTCCACTCATGCAATGTGACATCCTCTCAAAAATTGCTTCAAAGCCCCAAACCACAAAATAAACAATCCACCTATTTGGAATTGTTCTTGCATGGTACATCATCTCAACAGCATCTCAACTCCTGGCGTCTCCAGGGTGTAGCAAATTAAGAGTCGGCTCCATCCCACTACACGTTCCGACCCTCCAATAGTTATTTCCATAGCAGATATTTTGACTTGTCACAGTAGGAAAAGCACAGGTGTAAATAACCAAATTAACAATGGCTGAATTGCATCTAGCTGCTCCAGTTTCAGGGTTTTGGTACTGTGCATGCTGGCTCATTGTCATGGTTTATTAAGCCATCCATAATGTTTTCAGTAACATCTTTGCTTTTCCCGCAATGATTAGTCAAAACATTTGCTGTGACAAAGATGCATCATAGCACTAGTCTATTTCCTTATTGGCTGTATTTTGTTACTTCTAAGCGAGGCAGTGACACAGCTTCCCCACTTTGATGCTTAAAGTTATTATTTGAAACAGTTTTTACTCTCCCAGAGGTAAATTAATGGTAATCCTAGGAGGTGCAGATTGACATGTCCTTTCTTGCCCTGCCCCTGCTCAGCCTTCCATCCTTCTTGTCTCATCTCTGTATCCATCCACCGCTCTCACGTTCAGTCAATGTCTGTTACAGCAAGGAGGAAATATGCTGGCAGCAAGCTACAGATGTCTTCTGGCACACAACTGCTTAACGAGCACTAAGTCATGTTAATGAACGCTAATGGTGATGAATGTCACTCTTAAAGAGAGGGAGAAATGAGCGGGGCAAAACCATTCTCCTCTTCTGCCTTCAGACCCGCTCCGCTCTGTGCTGTATCACTGCAAGGAGGCATTTTGGCAAACAAAGCATGAACGTCATAGGAGCTGTCGATCATTGCAGGGAGAAAGATTTAACATTTAAGGCAGGAGAGGCTCAGTCACAATAATTCATCTCATGCTCTGACACGCTATCTTTTGTATAATAGTTTTTGAAGTGGTCTGAAGATAAGTGTCATTTCTTATAATCTTCAAAGCACTATTAATTTTTGTCAATTTCAAGCTCAAGCCTGCATCTGAGACAGTTTTCAGTTTTCATGTAGTCTGTTGTGGTCAGTGACATGAATCCGTTCTTTGTTTATTGAATATAACAATATATAACAACAGCAAGTATTTGTTGGGTATAAGCCACTGTAGTAGAAATATATTAGCCACTTGGTAATGTGATGAATGGCCTCATGTCAGAGGTAGAGCTTGAGGGAGAGACTATCAGAGCCCATTTAGGCATCTGCTGTAAATCATTTATCTGGGTTAAAAAGTCAGCTGGGCTCCTGCAGTGCTAGGAATCTACCTTTGATGGGAATCAGAGAGATGGTCAAAACAGATCATGGAGTGCTTATTGTCCATCAGCAGCTTCTGAAATGCAAAATTTAGAAAGCACAGTAGATTGGTTTGGTGATTAGAAATTAAGCCTGTATGCTTTGGGATTCAAGTCCAAGTTACAGTGCTGGCAAGAAATGGTTTATGACAGAGAAATGACAGCACTGGTCATTTGCTCACAGGAAACTGCTCTTTATTAATTGTTTACTAATGACTACAAATACCCTTAACCAAGAATATTTTGTGCCTATAAAGACAATTGCAAATAACATTTTGTTGTTCACGGTGGAGGACTTATTGATCTTTAGACTTTTCTTTGTGCAGGACACCAGCTGCAGACACACAGTTTTATAGCTGAACCTATACTTTTGGTTGAATGAAAAAGGAAATATTTCGTAACAATGCTAATGTCATGATATTAAAATGAATCAGCACTGAGGCACTGGTCCAAGGGAGGCAGTCTTAATGCACAAACTTCTATATTGACTGTACAAATCAATGATCTGGGTTAGAATACATTTTCTATATTAAAATGTTTCTTATTGAACACTTACATGTGAAATTATGTATTACCGTGCTCTTAGATCTCAGACTGTGTGCATGTCTTGATGTCCAAATTGCTTGATCATGCTTTTGTGTCTGTGTTGTAGAAACCCAATAAAGGTGACGAGAGAGATGAAACTGTTATTTGTGTGCCTTCATTCATCTCTCTCTGTCTGTCCCCATGGGGCATGGACTGGCTTCAAATGAAATGGCTGCCTGCCTACCACATAACTGTTAGTTAAATGTCATGGCACCACCACGCCAGATGGTGATGAGAGAAACTGTCATTAAATAATGAAGTGATGTGAATTCAAATACCATTCGTTTACAATCAGTAGAGACTCTGGCATTTTTAGAGGTGACTCATTTTTGGCTCACATGTTGTATTAAGAAACATTAGGTTTGATACAAATTAGCGAGGGCATGACATGCTGTAATCCTCATTCACAGCCTTGTCACTCACACATCACCTGTAATTTAGCCTCCTGCAGGGAGCATTATTAGTGTGTCAGCTCTATTTCTTCAGTGCCTGTCCTCAGCTGTAGTCATATGATGCAGCCAGGAGTAGATATAGTGATTGCAGCATGGCTGTTTAGTGGTAACCAACATGAATGCAGCCTTAAGATCAATAATAATTGTACTTTCAGCATTATCCAACTACCAAAAAACCGCCAGAAGTGTGTGTGTGTGTGTGTGTGTGTGTGTGTGTGTGGATGTGTGTGTCCGCAGCGTGTGTATTCATGCATAATCCCGGACCCTCGATCCGGCATAAACCAAAGTTATTATCTAACTGGAACAAAACGGATCTTAACCCTAAAACCAGGAGGAACATAATCCGCGAATTCATGTCGCGGAAGGATAATTACATGGTTGGAAGACTGTATGGGTGAGTAGCCAACAAACTGTAGCTGTACCATTAGCATTAGCATTAGCTACTGTGTGGATTGTGTTTTGTGGTTTCTTACCGGACTTCTCTGGAGTTTTGCCACCTTGCATTATGTCATGCAGCGTTTGGCGGCATCGCGAGTATTTTCCAACAGTAATTTGCTCTGGTTAGGCCATATATATATTTCAATAATAGGGTTAGGCATGTTGAAAATATCCGTGACCGGGGTCATGCCCTTACGTACGGGGTCATGCCCTTACGTACGCGTCTCTACTACGTCACAGGCTGAAAAAATAGTCACAGGTTGGCTCCGGAGTCCCAAATAAAAAGTATAACTGCAGACTATTTATTTAACATTGAAATAGAAATTGAAGTTGACATGACATGAAATGAAATGCTGGCTGCAATGGCTGGCTCCCTAAACCTTGGAGAAGATGGAGGGGATTGGAGAAAGGGACGGAACGACAAACATCCTGCTCTCCCGTTATAGTAGGCTAGTAGGATGTGCAGCTGTGGTTCAGGAGGTAGAGGTTCGACCCCCCTGCTCTTTCTGTCCATGTGTTGAAGTGTCCTTTAGCATGACAGTGAACTGCATGTTGCTCCTGATGGTCCTTGCACCTTGCATGGCAGCTCTCCCGCAATCAGTGTGTGGGTGTTTTTGAATGGGTGAATAAGAGGCAATAATGATGAAGCGCTTTGTCCGGGAAGATAGAAAGGCTCTATGGAAGTGCAATCCATTTAGTATTTATTATATTACAGATTATCCAAGAAGGACAGTCATGTAGTTCTATTGTTCGGGCTCCCATTACCTTAAAATGTTTTAATGAGCTGATGATAGTGACATTTGAAAGGAGTTCAGAAAGCCTGTGTCAGGACAAAGCTTCTTTTGAGGAGCCTTGCAGGTTTGCAAAGTTTGGGATCTAGTTCATCAAAAGATGCTGCATAAAAAGCTGTTCTGAAACAAAAATAAAAATGATGGACTATGAACGTCTAGCCAAGATTAACACCTACTCAGATGTTGCAAAACTTTGGCTGGGTGCTGTGTATTTGTTGCTTTTAATAAATGTATGCAGCCAGCCTTTCCTGCTTCAGGGAAAAAAACAAACATTTTAAATATTAAATGAAAAGGATTCCCGCATATTTGGTTCATTTATATATTAATTTATTTTTATGTTGTTATTTTTCCCCCAAAACTTGTAACATGGCCCATCTCATAAGCAGGGAGCCACAAGTCCTATATTATGTGTCTTGTGTCTCCATTTTTGCACAAGATGAGTCATCTGACCATTGACTACATTGTGTGTCTGATTCTGCCTTTTTTTTTTTTAATTAGTCACAGAAACTATTAACATTGCAGTTTGGGAGCATGTGTGATCCCTTTAAAACCCAGTTCTGTAAAGCATCTTTCTTCTGTTTGCAGATAATACTCCCTCCTCCTACTTTTTCTTCACAGTCATACTTGTGTGCACTCTGTTATGGTGTTGCTCTGTGTCACAAGTTAAACAGACAGTCAAAAACAAATACTGGCCATCTTTCATAAAAATCCTCTCACACACTCATATGCACGGCACATACACCAAAAAACCTTTTGTTTTTCTGTCACTCTCAGTCTCTTGTCTTTTCTGGAGTGTTTTCTCTCACTGGCATGAGCAAATGCAGAGGCGTCATTATTTTTGTTGTGGTTATTCTGGCTTTTTATCATATTACTGCTGTCCTTTTCTCCTCCAGACAGAAGGACCTCAAACCATTTGTTTGCAATTGAAAGAGTGTGAAAATGGATTTCAATTATATGCAGAAGTAGAATAGTAAAAATGTGTAGGTGGCTTCTACATGAACTCATGATGAAGTGCTATTTGAACACTAACACTACTATTTTTAAAGAAATCACAAACAACAATCTCAGCCACCCAAAGCTATTTATTCTATGGATTATCCAGAGTAATTATGACATTGTTTATGGAACAGTGTGTTGCTCGTGAGTTTTTCAAATGCAAATTTCCAGTGTTTCAAGCGCCACAAATTAAATTCAAGTCACCTTGATTCTGTTAATATAATAATAATAATAAATACTTTATTTTTGGATAGGGACAATGCATATTGATGAACATTGATATTAAAACATCTCTGTAAATATGCCAAATTATAGCAAAGCTGCTAATTTGCATCCGTAGTCCCTAGTGAGTAAAATAAATATAAAAATGAATACAAGTAGAAGAGACAGCAAATAAATAGATAAGATACAAATGGAACACACACAGCACAATTCAATACACGATCAAAAAGGATATGAGATCCAGACAGGATACAACAATTTAATAAAAAGTTCCGTCAGTGTCAAGTCCAGTTAGTAGTCGCATTTTTGATTATTGTGGGCTATAGATGTCTGAGCAGCTGCTGAGAATGATTTTTGTGCATTTGACTTGAGTTAACTTACAGTATAGTCAAGTTGTATGTGAACATGAAACATTAAATTACAATTGCAGATATAGTAATATAGTTATGATGATGCCATCTCAGCATAGGCTTTGAGACTTCAAATTTGAACAGAACGTTTACATTGCAGAGCAGTGGGTTTATAACAGACAAGAAGAATCTGACAAAAGTCACTATCAAGTGGCATTATGGGAAGGGTTGAATCTGCTGTTTTCACCCATACTCGACAATAAAAAACAAAATATCTCATTTTCTGCTATTTTTTGTCCCCCTCTAACAAATAAAACCTTAATTTCAAGATTTTATATTTCCCCACATTACTACTTTATAGTTTGTTCACTATAACATGGGCATTATAGTTCATTCAGAGAAAGAAAAACTGGCAAAATGTTCTAGGAAAAAAACAACATATGTCTGTGTTTTATAGCTTTGGGTTTATTATAACTTCTCTGCCAAAGGGAACAGACAAATATGAACATTTTCTGCCATGTGTTAGGGGAGGATGTTTAAGCATATCACTGCAAAGTTGTTGTAAAGGTTTGCTATCTTTCAATGGTGACTTTAATGTTAATAAGCATTAATAAGCCTGCAGCATAGTCAACACATTAGCAGTGAATCTAACATGTTGTTGTGTCCATAACAGCAGAAGTAAATCCAGCACACAATTGTCTCACATTCCACAATTAGTTGGCTTTATGAATGGCTTTAGGTGTTTTTTTAATTGTATCATGGCCAACATCACATTAACTATAATTTGATATAAAATAAGATTTTTCTAGAATCAGTGAATACATATAAACAGCATGTGATGGTTTATAATCATCCTCTTTTGAATACAAAGACTGACAAGATATCAGCTTGATTGACAAGACAGCACTGAGCCCCCACACCCTGCTCTGACTCAGTGCATGTTTCTGGAAACAGCTGGCACAGATGTCACAGAAGATATCATGATAATGAGAACTGCAAATGTGCATGCAATCTCAAAAGCTGCCACGCAACTGGGAACCTCTGCATCACCTCTCATGCTATGAGGGTAGAGGGTATGTGGATCATTTTATTATAGTGAAAATGGTGCAAAGTGGCTGTTTAATGACTTTTGTTCTTTTATTGCTGCATTGAGACCTTTCAGCCAACTCACACTGAATCTGCATTTTGCTGGCACTTGACATTTTCCTACTCCTCACCTTTCCCTTCATAATATATTGAAAACCTTAAATTATTGATTCTCTCTTTTATATTCATATATTCATTATTCAGAGAAATAGAATCTATTTACAAGGTTGACAATCTGACTTGCACTGCCAGGTGGTGAACTGATTGCATTTACATCTTGACTTGATATAATTGGTCTTTTACCTCTGCTTTACTCAGTGTTACAGTACACTACATGTTGTTCTCGTCCAAAGATTATGTAACACAGTAGGTAAAGATCATTACTAGTTATGACAAGTAAGTACATTAAAGTAAATCATCGTAGTTTGTAGATCTGGAGACTGGGCTACAGACAACATACCACTTTATCTTCATTTAATGTATCTGAAATGCTCAGATATACAGTGGAGAATCAGCTCAGTAGTAACAAAGAAAAGGGGAAGGTAGCAGTTCAGGACCTTGCTTTTTATTGGCACGAACACAGCCAATAAAGAACAGGACTATAGAAGATTTTCTGAAATATCAAGTATACTTTTACTACTCTATATAAGATTGTTTTCTTGTCTAGTATGGGACCACATTTACATCAGCATACTGCTAAAAAAAACAACTTTTATATGCACTGAAAGAATTGTGAAGCGAGTGACAGAAGTCCTCTTGAAAAAAATGTCTATGTGATGATGATTTGCAAGAATATAAAAGAAATTAAATTTACTTTGGGGTGAAAAAACTAAGATGAATTATAATATAATATTTTAACAACGTATTTTTTAACTATGAAAAGTACACTTATAAGCTCACGTCTATAAGCTTCAGACCCTGAAATATGCAAACAATGAGTCATGTTTTATTAAAACTCTGTTTCACTACTAGATTTCATTTGGACTATAATAACTTGATAACTTTTTGTCATCTATGAACTTGGACATACTTAAACGTTAGCTGGTTAAATATTGATTAATTCAGTGATTTTTAAAAGGTGGTAAGGAGAGAGATGCCCATGGTCTCTTGTAGTTTGAGAGCTACTTGGAAACCCTACTGAGGAGTGAAATATTTAAATAGTTGCAGTATTTTCTTTTGGTTTGTGTTCTCCCTTTAAAGAAAAGACTGTGATCTACACTTCTTTGAATTGGTCTTGTTTTATCCTCAGTTTGTCAGCAATTTTTCTTCATTTGGTCATTTGTACCTGTGTTTAATTGTCTTTGTGCTGTTTGCTCAGTGGACCACACTGAATCACATTAATATCTGTAAAGGAGATATTTTAAAACATTTACCTTGAGACAAAGCAATAATTTTATAAGCGTTGAAATCTCTTTCATCACAATGTTCTTGCTATAAATTACAATGAAAACTTGAAAAATATTTGCCTTTGCCTAGTCTTTTCAAGGGTTGATTTAATCTAAAGTGAAACTCGCATTAACAGAGACTTTCCATTCAGCAAAGACACAGCATGTAAATACTTTCATCAGATGTATTAATGCTGCTCAAAGCTGTGTAAATATGTCTGAAAGAGATAGCCTTCAAAAGTTTGGACTCAGCTCTATGTTCAGCGTTTACAGCACAAAACAAATTGGAGGAGAGTATGGAATAAAATTAGCATCATAAGCTTTGTAGCTTTGTATCACTGTAACTGAATGTGTGAAAACATTTTATATGAATATTCAAATGTGTTCATGTTTCAAATGTTTTTATCAAATGAATTCAAATATTTGAAGAAAATAAAAATGAAAATGAATATAAGAAATGCCTGAACAGACATAATTGTTGAATCTGTAAGGAGATCTGTGGCTGTGAATGACATTTTGGGAATGTGAAAAAGATTTGCACATGTATTTCAAATATGTGAGTGCATAAAGAAGAATTGCACAAAAGTTTTCAGTTACACATCCATCTGTTTGTGGAAGATAAAAGTTTACATAGAACTCAATTTTATGTGTGAATCCCAAGTTAACAGCGAAAAACTAAATATATGAGCACAAATCAAACCTACTGGTACAAGTACTTGTATCCCACATTTGATGCTTCCTCCTGAATAGCCAGTGGGAAAACTCAGATTAACATTTCACTATCCAATCACGGAGCCAGAGGGGCAAGCCCTTCTAGCAGGTTTTTTTGATGCAGTCTGCCAAGGGTTGAATCAGTATACTGAATCAGTAGTGTTTCTACTGATTCACTATACTGATTCAACCCTTGGAAGAGCAACCAGAGGAGGCTCTGTATGAGGAAGGTTTCTCTATGCATTTCTCACTTTCACTCATGTGCACATTGACTGTGGCTGCAGTTTTTCAAAGCACATCAGTCATCCAGACTAGTCTCACACCAATTTTGCCTGCAGATAGACATGTCAGCAGCTGTTCTTGTATAAATATGAAAGGCTTTCTCTTCATTATCAGGCAACAGACATCAGCTAACAATGCTGTCAATGTTTTGTTTGGGTTTGGGGTTGTTGTTTTTCAATGATGTGATGCACAGTTTTATGACACAGAATGTGTTTACTAATCTGTCTTTTATTGAGGATGTTGTCTTTGACTGTAATATCTGCAGATGTGAACACATAAATTAGGTTCATAAAAGTCAACCAATTCATTTTGAAATTCTGATGCAAACATTATAAACCCAAGTTTTTATCTAAATATAGTTTATTGATTTGTGTATGCACAACTCATTGTGTACCTGCATGAACATGAGAATATAAACAAGTGTGAGTGTGACAGGATTCCTCAGTATCTTCCTTGTGTGTCAGATACAGTGTCACTCCGTTTAGCTTAGCTGCCTTGTGAAGCTTAAACTTCCTCTCAGGGGAGAAGACCTACTTTCTCCCAGCGCTCCTCTTGGTTGGCTCAGTCTTCTGCCAGTTGTTGGGAGCAGACTTCTCCAATCTGTCTGTTGGTGTAATGCCATAATCAAAGCTATGCAAGAATAGCACTGTCACCCATAGCATATCTCCTGATACAAAAGTGCAACAGAGGGAAAGTTGGGTCATGTGGGAAGATGCTCTTAGGCACCTTGAGGAATTGAAGTCATGTTCATTACTTAAACTCAATATCAGAAAACTGACCTGAGTTTTAACACACTGCAAATAATGCATTATATTTGTTGTCAGATGACAAACACCGAGGGGGATTTAAAGACAGAATTGTTTCAGATTATTGAATGTATTGTATTTTACCCAAACATGGGGAGAATATAAACACAACATTATTGCTTCAGTGAGAGGTACTACAACTAAAAAGAAGAAAAAGTTGAGTATCTTTGATTATTTATGTATTATTTGAGGGGTATATGACTTCAAAGCACCGGGCTGGATCTTGTACCAAAGGAAGACAATAAGGCATAATGATGTTTCTTGATAAGAAAGTAAAATGTAAGGTGGAGGAAAACAAACAGTTAGGACATATGATATTTTTCTATGCTAATGCTGATATGGAATCTGAGATTTCTGTAGCAATGCCAAAATGATACCAAATCTTACTTTTTTTTTTTTTTTTTTTTTTTTTTGCATAACTTTTTTTCCCCCCATTATTTTACATTAATTTCCCTTTTGCCATACAAACTCATTAGTAGCAATTTTGGGAGCTTAGGGCCTGATTTACTAAAGGTCTGCGTGTATAAATACGTGTGCAAACTTGACATCACCAGCAAAAAATGTGCAAGCTGATCTAACGCAGCACACTGAGGTTTGCATCTTTCAACTGTGCAAGATAATATGCGCTGTCCATTTATTACCTTTGTCATAATGAATATGTAATATGGGGCGTTTCAACCCCAGTGCGCAAAATACAGGAAGAAGAACACATTTCAGCAGTATTTAGATTCAATACCTAGCCCATACCACAATAACTCTAACATTTTTTAGGTAACCTGTTATACATATTTAATGGTGGCCTGCCAGCCAATCCTGAACAAGTATATAGTATATAATTCCCTAGATACAGTGGGGAGAACGTATTTGATACACTGCCGATTTTACAGGTTTTCCCACTTACTGTACAAAGCATGTAGAAGCCTGTCATTTTTACCATAGGTACTCTTCCCCACTGTATATCTCCACTCTATCGGCTGACCTGGTGAGGTTAGTGTCATAGAACACAGCCCTGCTTTCTCTTCTCAGTGACAACAAAAGGAAAACATAAACAAGGCAACATCAGAAGTACCCTCACATACCTCTGTCAGTGACAACTTGTCTCGCCAGTGTCACGTTCCAGCCGCAAGCAGCTGTCTGCCTGGCTTTTATCTTCCTTTCTCTGATACAGATCCTTTGGTCTTTGTCTTTTCTTTCACTGTCACCGTCTGTCTCTCAATCTTGCTGCCTCATGGCGCCCTCTCTGTCACATCTCTCCCTCCATCTTTGACTGTGTCACATCAGTCCCTGTGCCATTGTTATCATGTCGTACTTTTACACTGACTGCGAACAGAGAAATCAGAGGTGCTGCTCATGAAATAGTAATCAATGAAGCTGAAAAGTTTGTTGTTGTTTTTGGATCTTGAAAACAACATTAAAGTTTCACCTACATCTGATTTGCCACACTGTTTGGAGACTGTAATGCTATGCCATTGAGCGGAGAAATGTATTACTTCCTCTGACACCATGCCACATTGTCATTGACATTTGGCTCCCTGAGCATTTGGCCAGAGAGCCTGGTATTAGTCTTGAATAAAAGATGAACCCAGCCCAGTTCCTTTAGCCATGGCCACTGAAGATATTAGACTTATTTGAAGCCAGGTATTCATCAGCTTGCAAGGCTGCAGTTCTAAAGCGACAAATAAAACTGCAGGTTTATTTTATTCGTTCACTGTGTTCACTGGAAGTGTTGGTCTGCTACCATGTCCGCTTTTACACTGTTGTAGACATCTTTAGCAACTGGTCTCCATACTAATAGTCGAGTTGCACATATTGATTGACAAATGAATTGATGACGATTATATTAATTAAATTCACACTTTTTGTTAGCTACGAATTTAACTTAGTGTTGCACTTACACACTGTGACCACTGGAGGGCAGTAAATGTTCTGTCAGCTTGCTCCAGCTTTCAAAATTAGATGCAGTAGCTCCACACAAGAGAAGAAATGTTGGGCTGAAATTATGTCTCTTTGTTTCATTATTATTTAATACTAGTCATATTTATATTATTGTTGTTATTGTTATTATTGTTGTCCTTCTCTGTGTCTCTCTCCCCCTCCTCTTTCAATTCAACTGGTTAAAGCAAATGGGCGCCCACCTTGAACCTGATTCTGCTTGAGGTTTCTTCTCATTAAAAGGGAATTTTCCCTGGCCGCAGTCACCAAGTGCTTGCTCATTGGGAATGTTGGGTCTATGTAAATGACCTGCACTATGTGAAAAGTGCACTAAGATAACCTCTGTTTTTATTTGGCGCTGTATAAGTAAAAAATTGATTTGACTTTCAGAACAATTGATCCAGGAAGTGTTTAGCCTACCTTAGCTCAAACACTGGAGGCAGGGGAGACTGCCAACCTGCAACGAAAAAAAACTGCTCTTGGATATGTTTTGTATTATAAGATAGCAGCTAGCCAAGTTTCAGCTGCCAAGATTTTGAGAAAGACTGCGTCAAACTCAAACTATGCAAATACTCTCTACAGGTGCAATACAAACTGATATACATAATTGAGTGAATCTGAAGGAAAGGCTACAAGAGCAACTGTGAACTATGTGACAAATATGAGAGATATAAATTAGGGTAGACAATGTTTAAAATGAAGCATTAGAGAGCTTCATGTTTCCAGAGCTTCAAACAATGAGTCAGTTTCCTTGTTTGCAAATGGATGCAGTACCAACAGCCGGATGTCACTGTTTGTTCAGGGACCCTTTGTTGGCTATTAATCACACTGCCCTTATTTATATTTTGCATCTGTTTACACATCAAATATCACTTCCAAAAAGTCTCTCTAGAACAAGTAGATCATGTATGCTTTTCCTCCAAAACAAACTAGAAACAATATGTGCTCTGTGCAAAGCTTGCTTTCCCACTCTTTTGCATGGACTTTAATTTCCAGTATGGTTTGTCATAAGCTACAGCACTGCTCAAAGCTCCCCTCTCTGTCTGTAACAGAAGTAAATCCTCAGCAAGTTCAAATGCACTAACTTTAACATATTTTCTTTAAATAACATCAGACATTGCACTCATCAACCTTCTTCCACCATAAAAAGATAATGGGAGGCTTTAATTCTCCAGGCTGGAGGTGACAAGCAGCATCATCTGGAATCAATGACCCATCAGGGGGGCATGCACTATAAACAGCTGAATGATCTAATTACAAGCTATGGTTCATCACCAGTAATCGCACCATATGAAGAGAGTCACTTACAGGCAAGCTGTCAATTCAGGGAGAGTGTTTTATACTGCGGAGGTTTGAACAGACTGTGTGTGAGAATGAAAGGTTGCAAAGTTTGAAGATAAAGGAACAATAGCCTATCCTATTAAAAAGCTATTTTGGACATACAAATTCACACAATCAGCTAGTAAGAACATTGAGTGTTTGGAAATGAAGAAGTCACTATCCAGCAATGACCCTGATTAGTGCAATATTATACAACCATAATACAAACTGCAGCATAACTCTCAAAGAGTGCTTATCAAAACATCGTGTTTTAGGGCTGACTGTGGGGGAATTTTGTTAGATGGAGAGCTAGTATGATTGACATGAAGCAACAATGACGAGTCACCCATCATGAAAAGCAACATTTGAATAACGGGCTCCTTGACAAAAGGTTACATTATGCATGAAGCAGCCAATTAGCCACATGCAAAATGCTCCTCAGTAACTTTTCGCCCCCTCAGCACTATGTTGAAGAGCAATGGTGGAGGTTGCCCTTGATAATTCTAATGCAAATTTCAAGCAACACAACCCAATCTTTTCCAGCTTTATCAGAATAGCAGAGGTCTCCGTCAGACCTTTTTCGAACGTCTCTAAAGGTTTCTCTGAATCAGTTATCTGCTTCTAACAGGTGGAGCTCAGTGCCTGATTAAAGAAACCTCAGAGCC
This sequence comes from Scomber japonicus, assembly GCF_027409825.1. Classification (NCBI taxonomy): domain Eukaryota; kingdom Metazoa; phylum Chordata; class Actinopteri; order Scombriformes; family Scombridae; genus Scomber; species Scomber japonicus. The sequence goes on from NC_070595.1 coordinate 24,363,162, forward strand.
CTGTCTGGTTTCTCAATTCACCAAGCCTCTCTGACCTCTTTAACACCAAAGCACATCAAAATACAAATGGGATTCAGAATTGATTCAAAGCCAACACGATAAATGAAAAGACTGGTTAGAGGTTAAAATGCATATTTACAAATGAACAGTGTCCAGCATGCAATCAATCATTGTTTTGTTGAACGTTGTATAAAATAAAGAAAAGCAGATTTCATTTCAGCAAAGTTGCAGACATTTTAGTAAAGCTTGGATTTCTAAAACTCAGTTTAATCATTCGCTCAAAACAATGAAGTGTTTGTTCAAACATTTCCTACTTTTGTCTGATGTTGAATTGCTTTACTTCTCTCCCTCAAATCCTGCTTATATAAACTAACAATTGAATGGAAGGCAACATGTAGAGAAGTATTAAAAGTAGCCTCGTCCCTCTTGAGCAATAAGCCTTCTAACGTTCTTCATGAAAGTGAGTGACTTACTGCTCCAGTTCAGTTTGCAGTTGGGTTGATGGGATCCTGATCTTTTATTTATATACACCTGTGTGTGTGTGTGTGTGTGTGTGTGTGTGTGTGTGTGTGTGTGTGTGTGTGTGTGTGTGTGTGTGTGTGTGTGTGTGTGTGTGTGTGTGTGTGTGTGTGTGTGTGTGTGTGTGTGTGTGTGTGTGTGTGTGTGTGTGTGTGTGTGTGTGTGTGTGTGTGTGAGAGAACAGGGTCGTGTAATGCGAATCAAGTGCTGTAGTGGGCCATTCTGTTGATGTGAGGCTGAGTGAGCAAAGACTCTGAGCTTCAAGGTTTGGATATGGGAGGATTTGACAGCTGCTGAAGCCTGGGAGACGCTGAGTGAACATTTTAAAGATGATGTGGATTAGTTTTAGTTTGTTTTTTTAGATTAGTTTTTACATCTTAATGATTGTATCAGCAAAAGAGGCAATGCATGTTATAGTTCTGAAGTTCTTGTTTTTACATCTTTATTTAATTAAAAATGTAAACAAAACATTCATCATAAATGTAAAGTTTTAATTTCCTGTTAGCCCCCGGATAATTTTTTGATTAACCGTCTGGCCTTTGGGTCCCTAAAGCCAAAAACATTGCATAAAATTGCTTGTTCTGTCTATTTCCAGTAATTTAATTATATCAAGCTGATTATCTTTGGATTTTATTTGATAGAAGAAAACCTGCAAATATTGAAATCTAAGAATGTGGAATGGATGATTTGGGCATTTTTTCGTCCTTTGTTCGGGCTCATTATTTTTTTTATTGATCAACAATCTGATTAATCAACTAATCATTTCTGCCCTAAAAGTACTTTTAAATTAAGTTTGAACAAAAGCTAGCAGCCTGCAAAGCTATACTCAGGCACTGCAGTGTTTGGAGCTACATGCTACCACCAGTTACATCTTCACAATGGAGATATGAACACACTGATGTTTAGCAGCTATGTTGAAGTGTCACGCTGTTGCTGTTGTTTGTTGCATGTTAACCCTCAGTGTTTTAGCATGCTACATTTGCCAATTAGTACTAAACCTTGCCATAAACTAAATTTTATGGCAATTAATCCAATAGTTTTTTAGATATTTCAATCTGGACCAAAGTGGTGGGCTGCCATGCTCCTAGTGTGGCTGAAAATATCCATCTTATTTCAGTATTTATCAAAATAATTTAGAACCATGTTATTATATCAAGAAACGTTCATATGGACACACACCTACTGTATACAATAGACTATAATTGACTCGTGCATATAGTCTTCTACATGCACAGGCAGCACACTTAACACACACCTCCTATCTCATCTCTTGTTATTTAACATGACCTTTAGCTGGAGGTTACCCCTGTGAAATCCTTTTATACCAGAATTAATTACTACAGAGCTGCCAAAGGGGAAACAGCTCTGAAGCATGCCTGCAAAAGAAAAGGGGGATTGATCACCAGCCAATCAGAAATCCAATGTGGAGTAAGTCACTGTGGATACAAGTAAGCATTGTGCTGAGATGAGGGATATTATTTCAGCAGGAGGGCTTTGCAGGTGTCTGTCGGTGCTGATTAAATGCTCATTAACAGTGAAAAGGTGGTTCAGGTGCTGTCAGAGCTTGTACTGTCAGAAGTGCTATTTGTTCCCTTGGAAAGCTATATCTCCCCCCCCCCTGTGTATGGACTATACTTAAGATGGATCAGACAGTCTTGTGTAAACTGAGGATGATGATGAGTGTGTGTTACAGTGCCTCTTTTTCTCACAGTGTTTCTCATTCTTACATGCTATCTCTTGCTTTTATCCCTTTTATCTCTTTGTCCTTGCCTCTGCTAATCTGTCTGCACATTTTTCTCCCTTCATCTTCTAAATGCCCTAGTCACTCTCACTTTCCTCCTCCTCTTTATTCACCTTGTTAGATTTAATCCTCGGGCTTGTTCTTGTGAAGTCCCGGACAAGGTTTTCTTTTCCTGAAGCCCTTATTATGTGTACTACACGTTTCTTCTTTCTTGTCTCTCATCTCTGGTTGTTTTACTTTTTCACACTCATAATTGCCTTCTGCTAACAGATCCTGTCTTCTGTCTGTCTCTCTCTTGTCTCTTTGTCCTGTTTTGTTACCAGGCATGGCTGACTGAGATCCATGAGTACGCCCAACAGGATGTGGTGCTCATGCTGCTTGGAAACAAGGCAAGGCATTATGGGAAATATTTCTGATTGTAGGTGGAGGTAGAATGGAAGCAATAAATCCTGCAGATACTTAATATGCACAGTGTGGCTAGATGTCAAACTTAAATGCTTATAGGTCCAGACTTTAGCTCTCTCGAGTATCATGTAACGAATGTTTACACTAAATACTTGGTCAGATTCTTAGTTTTGTTAACTTATTTTTTGATTAGATAAGACGTAAATAATATTTTTTTAAAGTTCTTGTGGTGTATTTGAGACGTATGGCTTCTTTTGTTTAATCAAAAGAATGTATAATAGAAAATCATTAGAAACTCATGCATACCCAGTTTTAATGCACACCTGCACAGTATCAAGTACTGCATATACTGTATATATAAACACTTAATGTATTTAAAATGTGACCAAAGCAACATGACACACAAGTACATCATTGGTAAACTGTATTGGCTTTAATAAGTTTAATAGTATTTCCAAAAGTACAATTAGTTTTGTTCATTTCAATTACACATACATCTGATAATAGCTGTCAAGTTGCTTAATAGCAAATACATTTTTTCTGTGACTGCCATTCCCATCCCTCCCTCTCAGCGGAGAACAGATGTCTCTGCCTCAGAGCTCCGTCTACTTTCACTCCATATCAGCCCTTAATTAGCATCCTAACAACCAATTATGACTCATTAACTGCCATCAGATTTAAACACCACCAAAGGCTTGTATGTAAACTGTGGACAAACAGCAAACAGATCTCCACAGTTGGTGGGTGTATGTTGTGGTTTTAGTCAGTGCATGATGTTGGCATGTTGTGACCTTATTATTCTCCCTGTCTCACCAGGCTGATGCCAGTCATGAGAGGGTGGTGAAGAGAGAGGATGGCGAGAGGCTTGCTAAGGTAAAGAAATCTGAATAATAATAAGAAGAAGAATTTTTAGTGCAATGATTCCTGTGCTGCAAAGTTAACTGGGTTAGAATAAGAAGCAGCACCAGAAAGGCAGCTCATCTTGTAGGTGTCTATATACAGTATTTAAATAATTTATTCTCTCCTTCATTTAGTAAAGGATTTGTATGACTGATTGAATTTCTATGGCGAACGAGAACACTATGAATATTACAACAAGGCGGGATTGTCCAGAGATCAGCTCTAATTTTTGCTTTTTATCTTTTCACACAAAAAGACTGATCAGACAAAGAAGGGGAAGACGATATATAGACGTTGATAATAAACAGTGGAAAATGAACTTTTACTGTATATATTCCTGCTTTGTTGGACATAATCTATAAAGTTTGATGAGCTTCTGCAAAACATTCATTCAGTATGTCAGTTACAATCACTTTCTTATTGCTGGGTTCTCTGTGATAGCCTTCAGTTTTGGGTAGATAACCACTAAGTACTGGAACAGGAGCAAACATTTCTTTTTATCAATGTCTTCAACTGTTGCTTCACAGCACGGCACAACAAATAACATACAGCCAGGTGATTCTCTCCAGACGTGGGAGCAATAAAGTGCCACTAAATAGACCTAACTTAAGGCTCAGCCTGGGAGGATGAAAAAAAGCACACAGTTATTATCACTGTGGGCTGAGACAAATTCCCCCTATAAAAGAAAGGCTGGAAAACAAATCTATCACAAGTGAGCCTGAGTTGGATTGATCTTAAGTAAACAAGCACAAGATCTGCAAAACCTAACCCTAACCCTTTTTTCTTAATTCAGCAGTATAATCCAGTTAAAAGGTGTTAAATTATTATAAATATGTAGCCTATGTGTCCTCTGGAGATGACAGGTTGAAGCCCAAAAGATAGATCTCCATTAACTGCTATTACTTTGACTGTGCAGGAGTTTGGAGTTCCCTTTATGGAGACGAGTGCCAGGTCAGGTCTCAATGTAGAGCTGGCTTTCACTGCTGTGGCCAAGTGAGTACACCTACCTCAAGTGTTAATGATTGATCTAATTAAGAGAATGTATTACTTAAGAAGATAGATGCTTTTCCCAGAGCTTTCAACTGCATTTCAGGTTGAGACCTCTTAGAAAAAGCCACTAAGCAGACTTTGAGTTCAAAATTGCACTATATGAAATGTTGTCCTTAAGTTACAGTTTCCTCATTCAATTTTTGGACCAACATATTGCATAAATCAGCAACAGGTGGAGTTTATGGTAAGACATCAGGAATCTGAAGAATGTTTCATTTATTCTCTTTTTATGCTGTTTCTTCATCTCAGGGAGTTGAAACGCCGGTCTATGAAGGATCCCAGTGAGAACTTTAAACTACAGGAGTACGTAAACAAGGAGATGAAGGGCACTGGCTGCTGCAGGTCTTAAAGCCTGCCTGTCACTCTCTGGGCGTGCATTATTGTGTGTGTGCGTGTGTGTGTGTGTGTGTGTGTGCGTGTGCGTGCGTGTGTGCGTGTGTGGACATAGAAACCAAATTGTATCATTCATCATTCATCTTTGTACATGACATGTTTGTATCTGTCCTAGAGGAGTCAGCTCCAGCGAGGTATAAACCTTTTCGTCCTTCTCTTTATCCATTTTCATACTTCTCTGTCTCAGTACACAAAACACTCCATTTGTTTTACACACTTCAAATCTCACAGCAGTCCTCTATCATGTGTGTCCTACTTTTCCTCACTCACCTCCTTTTGCAGCTGTGAATGTACCCTCAGATTTCAGTAGGTAAAAGAGAAAGTAAAGCACTGCACACATCAGTTATTACCCTGTTAATTGACTCATTCTCATTCCATAAATACAGCTGCATGATTATCTTTTAATCCAAAGCCTACCAAATACCTTTGCATTGTCTTTTGAGGTCATTCATCCCTCACATCCATTAAAAATGTCTGTGAACATTGTCATTTTGTCTGTTCTCTTCTTGGTCAATGTGTAGATGATATTTCCTGTACTTGCTGTATAGTGATGCGTCTTCTGTCCAGTGTTCATGTCAGTAATTCAACAGGCTCCTTGGAGCCAGTTTAGCTCTCACCAGCATAAACTCAATCTAAGCATGTCCATGATTCAGCTGTGGATATTTGGGAATATGTATTTCTTCTTTTACGTAAAAGTCGATGGGTGTTGCTATTTTGTATGTAAATGATGAAGAACAGGACGGCATCATTATCCATATAAATAATTGTTTTAATAGATTTGAATTCATGCTAGATGCACAAATGAGGTATACAGTATTTAAAACAAACCTTCAGAAACATGACAGTGCATGGGTCACAGAGCCTAAAATATTTTACTGACATTAATAGAGGGGCTTCAACAATGAAGAATCAACGTTGTGTCTCAGAGAGTTCAAATGACACCTCTCTTCTTGATAAAGTATTAACGTTTGAAATGATGTGACAGACAGTCAAGCATACTGTATGTAATCTGTATACATTGGGGTTTTGACAGACATGGTCTAAATACTTCACACTTTTTTCTGCATGTACAAAAAGGTTGGGATAGGGACCTATAGCACTTTAGATGGCAAATCAGAGTGGGTGGGTTTTGGGGTGGGTTTTGGGGGAATAAAGGCTTACAGTATGTTGACAATGTTACTTTAAGTATTGTATAGCAACAATAATGTTTATTGTTCAGTTTTTATTTGCGTTTATTTCTGTTTCCAATGCAAACATTAGGCTGCTTTTTTTGTTCTGCTTATATTTTCCATACATGAATATATAAATGGGGTATTTAGTGCCATTTTTTCTTAAAATGTCTTTACATTTCTGACTGGTTTGTTTCTTATAATCTATTAACAGTATTTAACCTATTCTTCATAAACTAAGCATCTTTTTATATGACTGTTGCTTTGGTAGATTTTAGTTGATTATAGAAACCATAGAAACTGAATATCTCTCTGTACAGTATTTACTGTACATGTTTTTCAAATCTTGGTCAGAGTGATGTATTGAGGGGTTATTTGTTTTTTCTCTCTCCTTTTGGTTTTACTACTTTTCAATGTGCAACTTCTTTCTTGTAACTGAAAGTTAACAACAATAAAAGAGACGGTAAAGTGTTTTTTACTCTTTTTAATGGCCAACTGTAGCACCTTTCAGATACACTTCCAAAAATCTTCTTGCTTGACTCCATGTAAGTTCAGAGCATGATCCAATGTTTTGTTCAGCGACACTTTGGCGGCGGGCATCCACGCTCACATGGTTTGTATGAACACGATCAATAATGCACAATAACATGGTTTGCTTCAACACTTAAATAATTTACTGCACACACCTTCAGTCAGTGGTTTAAGTGCTTCTGGAGGTGAGAGTAAGTTTAAAACCTTTCCTTTGTCTCCCTCTAGAGGACAACTAATCATATGACATGAGAGCAAACAATTTTATCACAATTTTACAAAACGAGACAAAGAAATGCAAGGAAAGTGATAATGATCACAAAAAGTGCTTTACATTCAGCTGCTTGAAAATACACAGAAAAGCAAAATATAACTTATTGTGCTTGCAGTGCTTGACATTAAAAGCTGCAAATAGCAAATGAGACAGTAAAAAATACATTATGAATTAGACATGGTGCATGGACATAAATGTGAGTATGTATGTGAGTATCCGCATGTCACATGTATAAATACTTCCTACCAAGATATTATAGTCCTGTGTCAGATAATGTTTGCGTTAGTCTGCTATAACTGCCCAGAAGGCTGGTGTTTATACTTGGTTGACATCTGCAAGGTAAATTCAGTCACATGTTGACTTATATTACTGAGAACAGAGAAGATCAAAAATCTCTGAGCCACAGTTCTGACTCCCACACATAGATGTAACTTCTGCACATTCAGGTCAGGATAACTGACCTCGTTCAAGTATGTATGTCACATCACATGACAGATGAGTGAGTTAGACTAACGTTCATGAGCTCCACAACATAAATATAGGAGTTATTGTGACTCCCTTGACTTGAATCTGGCACAAGATTTGGGTGAGGTTGAGCAGGACGACAGGGCAGCTTAAAATGAACTGTGTGAATGGTCACCCTTTAGTTTTTATAGCGGCTTCCATTATAAGTAAAATGCATCTTAGGTCCATCATGTCTTCCTCCAGCTCCACTTCCTACCCCTCAGTAGTTATTCAAACACTAAGACAAGTCACGGTTTGTGCTTAAAATAGGCCTCCACTGCAGACAGAAGGGAAAAACACAATATCAGACTCAGCAATTGAGAAAGAATGAAGCTCACAATGACTCAACATAATCGGCTGTGCAACTTACCTGCATACTCCTGAGGCAGCATCGGTCGGTTGATAACAGTCCAAAATGCAGCAATCCAGTCTTTCTGGTCCTCTTCAGTCTCACACGTAAAAAGGAACTTCCTGTCTGGGGTTACTATGGTGATTCCAAACTGCCAATGGAAGCCTTGAATGTTGGGAGGGAGGCCAGCAAGCGCAGTGTAGCTGTTTTCCTTACTACCGATGAATACCTCACCTCGTGCATAAGCGTCCTGAAACCAGATAGCGAAACACTTTTAACCGTGTAGTTGTTGTTTAACAGCAGCATCTGTTGGTCACACTGTACATCTACAGAAATGTCTCCAGGACGTGCAGCTTTAGTACCAATGGATCTTTGAAGTACATGAGCCTCCTGTCATCCATTGTGAACCACCTCTTCTTGAAGCCCTCAGTGTGCTGTGGGACAGGAACAAAAGGAAATAATAAATATGTTTGTTTTCATGTTATGCACTTTATCACTTTATATAGTGGAAAATTGTTGCCAAAAAACAGACAAACAAAAAACATCACCTTTGGACCAGTTTTCTCCATATAACCCTCCTTTATGTAGTTTCTGGTTAGCTTTGGCAACAACTAGCCAAGGAAAGAGCAAAGACGTATTAATTGCTGATCAACTGTGTATGTTTTGTGTGTGTGTGTGTGTGTGTGTGCGTGTGCGTGTGTGTGTGTGTGAGAGAGAGAGAGAGAGAGTCCTTAGCAAGAAAAGTCCCCCAACACATCCTAACCTCCTTACCTAACCATCCTAACCCCCCCCCCCCCCGCCCCCAACAGTTCAAATTATATTTTCTTTTATTGCCTATAATGAGGGTCTAAATACTGCTTCAAGTCCTTCATCATACTGCAGGATTAGAAATTCTGGTGGAGAAAAAGGTTTTTTTTTATTTAGTTTTTTTTAATTTGTTGGCTATGTGCTGAAAATTAATCAAATGTAAATACCTAGCATCTACAGATAGACAATGAAATAACCGTCGTGTATATTTTTATACTGCTTAATATAATTTCCCCTCACACATTTCCAGAAAGAAATATCAACTTCATGGTCTCAGTGCCCTGAGGTAACAACTGAGGCCCTTAGCTGTTTGTCTGTATGCATGTGTGTACTCACATCAGACGTGAGAGCTCCAGGAAAAGCCACCTGCAGGTAGTGAAACCTGGCTGCCCTGATGGCGTTGAACCAGTCCACCATTTCCTTTTTGACAGGACATCAGGAAGTTCAGTGACCCATGCTGCATTACCTCCTAACAGACATCATCAACCCTGATATTCCACAGTTACCCCCCACTCTACACACACTGGTATCACTATGAGAGAAACTCAATGCCATTTGCACTAGAAATCCATTTGAACAGACAAATAATATAACAATATTATTTCAGATTAGGAAGACGATCTAGCCATTGATTACTGCTGAAGCCATTGTTTCTTTCTCCTATTATCTCCAAAGATAATTCATATAAAGGATTATTCAAATAGACATAATTACACACAAGCTTGTAGTTACAAATCATATCCACCAGATGGCCACATTTGCTTTTTATTTCCTGCTCAGTAGACACATGCCTGCACATTATATCCCACCAAAACACCAACCCAACAGGTATTGTACCTTACCTTCCCATCCTCATGGTAAACAAAGATATTCCTAGTACTGTTGTCCTTTAAATACGTTATCTGTAGGGCATGAGCAGTGCCAATCTTTTCTGGCTGGAAAGTGGCATTCACTGTATTGATCTTCATTATCGCTTTGGGCTCTCTGGCCTGCAGAAAAGAAATACAATTTTCAAAAGACAGTAAGTCAATGTAGAGTCTTGACTCGCCTTATTTTATTTTTGAAATGCTCTAAAATGTATATGAAATACAAAAAGGATGCAGAGGTTTACCACAGATTAATAATAGAGAACCTACAACATGTTTTTTATATCTGTACACATGATTCAGCTCTTTTTCTTTTTTATCATTGCAGTTTTTGGAATTCAGGATACCATAATGTCTTGAATAAATGCTGCATCCTCTACTTATAAAGCTATTGATGATCAACATTTGCACATTTTAATTTTTTTTTTTTTTTTAATTAAAAGTTTTAAACTGAGATAAGCAACTCAAATTCTGAGAGAGAAAGCACTCACATCATGCTTGTTGAAGTACTTCAGAACACCCTCCCGTTCAGACAGGATAAATTTTCGGCTGAGGTACTGTCCGTTGTCTCTGCCTCGTTTCCATAGAAACCCCTCTCTGTAGCCTGCCAGGGAGGGAGCCACAAGGGTCCCATTACATCAACACAGAGCGGGAACACAAAGAGAGAAAACAGAGTCATAAAACTAAAATGTTGGAATGCCTTGTGGAGCTGAGCTGCACACAAGCACACTTGATCAATTTCTAGATGTAAAAATATTGATTTGCGCAGCTTAAAAACGCATAAGTGATATCATCGTGCCAGTAATCAAGTAGAAAACTCCTTATACATGATCACCCCATGATATTTTACTGGAAAACTGATACTAATGATATACGTTGTTGCTTACAGATTGGTTATGATAATTACATTTTCCCTATATGCCAATTCTTCCAGTATATAGTGAATGCACTAAAACAGTAACATTACTTTATGCAACAGTGGTCACCAAAACCTTTTAAGACATTTAAAGTTTCACATCAGAGTACAGTCAGTCAAAGCAACTGGAGGCTACTGAGAGCTTCAATATTTCAGAGATGTAATACTGGTATATTTGACCATATGTGTGAATATATGGTGCACATGTGTCTCTCTGCTGAGCATGTGTGCACATTTTTAGCTAATGTGGTCAGTACTGGTGGGGGACAGCACCCATTGCTTTTACCACATATAAATAATTGAGATTCAACTGACTGCTTGCTCTACAAGAACGAACCTCACTAAAAAAAGTAATTTTCCCTCTCTTCCTCTTTCTCACACACAGTGATCAACCAATTCTAATTGTATTTTTCTGACAATCTAATTAGTGCCAGTGAATGAATCTGTTTACATGCATTTTATATGTACTTCTTTTATTCACTTGCGTTACTCTCCCTCTCTCTCTCTCTCTCTCTCTCTCTCTCTCTCTCTCTCTCCCTCTCTCTCTCTCTCTCTCTCTCTCTATCTCTCTCTCTTACATACACACACACACACACGCACGCACACACACACACACACAAAATAGGATCTTGTTGGCTCTCTTCCTGGGCCTGTTCCTGACACTGGCCTCTCTGCCCATATTCAGCATGCGCCAACAGAAACAGCACTGCAGGAAGAAATGCATTGTCATTATCTTAAACACACCCAGCCAACAAATGCGCACACACACACACACATGCAAACTGACACTCTTGTAAGGACCGGCAATAAAACAAACACATTTTGACTTCTTCTCAAGAAATGTTGGCAGCTTCAGCCACCAACCAAATCAGAGCACCTGTTTAAACAGTCACAACCCCTAGAAGTAAGAAATTAACTCTTTTTTTCAGTGCTTTCAGTGTGGCTTTAATCTGAGAGTACACGTTTAAACTAGCTATTCTGCAACTGTATCTCATGTATCTGCAACTGTAGACTATGGACACAATTATTTACATCAATATACATCAATTTCTCAATAAGAATTCAATCACAATAACATTTAAATGTCCTCAAAACTAGTTAAATCAACAGCAGCAACCCCAGTGATGTTGCGGTCATGGCACACACATATAGCCTCACATAATAGCACTTAACTGTACTGACTGTAACTTCTTTTGACTAAAGAACAACAGAAACAACTGACAAACCACTTCCCCTGCAAGGAACTGTAATAAAAAACCCTTGAAATCCATAGAAAGTGACTGAGCTAAATTCCAATGCAATAAAGAACAGAGATCCAAGAGAAAAACTTTAGATCTTTGCCTTTTTGACCAACAATGGAGTTGTCATGGTTTGGGCCACAGGCAATGGTGAACTGCTAGTTGAGCAATGACTCCATCAATTATTCATGAGTCAGAGCGTTTTGTTCCACCCCATAGAGACAGAATGGTCAGCCTGTCCACAACAACACAACACAGCCGAGGACAAGAAGAAGAGAAGTCATTCACTGTAGCAAGGGGTTGTCAAAAATGTGCAAACACTAGAGAGAGCAAAGCAAGTTTGTTGACCGCAGCATCTGTTATTCTTCAGTTCCTCTAACAGTTTGCTGTTTAGTTTGTCCAGCTCAAAAATCTAGGAGCAATTTTATATAGAATATTTGTACACAAAAGAGGCCATTCTTCCTCCGTGGCAGAGACACACAGCCACATGCTCCTAAACCTCTGCACAGCACAACACAAGACACCATTGACAGAGAGGGAGAAAGACAAGAGATACACAGAGAGGAAGAGTTTGACAGTCATGAGACTGTGATAATAGATCTTTATCTTGTCTACCTTAGCGTGAGATATTGCTTTCGGTTTCTGCATGCATATATCACTTATGGAACGATGTTAGTGCAAAGACTCATTCTGCATTCTGCCTTTTAGATACATTCAGTATCCCCTGAGAAAGACTTCATTTTTCCTGAAAAAGATGAGAGCACTTGATTCAAAATCTCCTTTTCTGCAGTATTGCAAATGCTGCTGTTTTAATCTTCTCCAATATAGTCCATTTTTATTTGTCCTTTTGTAAATTTGTTTATTTTTGTGTTCAGATTTGAGCTCTTTAGTGCAAAATGAAGGCATTTCATGATTGCCTAATGTTTCAACTGCAAATACAACAGGTTACTCAATAGTATGCCAAGTGTAGTTAAAAGGGGAACTGTGTTGATTTTAGAGATCACAATCTGTTTCGTCATGCAGACTATTGGGTAGCATGAGAACTTGAAACTTTCGACTCTCGACCAGTCAGCAATGCGCCGTTTACAGGTAGTCCAAAATGCAGCCGCCCACCTGCTGACTGGAAAGAAACGGCGTGATCATATCAGTCCCGTCCTTGCATCTTTGCATTGGCTGCGTGTTCATTTTAGGATCCAGGTCAAGGTTTTATTAATTGTTTTTAAGTGTTTAAATGGTCTGGCACCATCTTATTTATCAGAGCTTGTACAGCCTCGGTACAGACTCTCTACTGACAGAGCCTTCTCAGTGATGGCCCCAAAGCTGTGGAACACCCTACGTTTCCAGGTTAGAGCTGCACAGTCTGTTGAGCACTTTAAGACACTGCTGACAACCCATCTTTTCTCCTTGGCGTTCAGTCCCAGCTAGGCGAGAATCCTTGGCTTTTACTTTTATTCTTTTTAAATTGAGCTCTTACTATTCCTTTATTGTTTTTATTTATTATTATTTTTGTGTATGATTATATTGTATTTAACAATAACTGTACAGAACTTTGGTTCAACTGAGGTTGTTTTTAAATATGCTTTATGAATAAAGCTTGACTTGACTTGACTTGACTTTCGCATGAACTTGGCGCATTGTAGCTTGAGCAATGACTCACTTTACTATCAATTTAAAGAGATAGTCCCACTCATAGCCTCAACAGGATGGGTGTGGGATGACACAGTAAGTCTTTGTATGTGTCACCAAAAAGCATGTTTTCCTTCAGGTTAAATTTATCTGAAGCAGCTAACCATTTCCAGCACAGATATCAGGATATAATCAATAAAACCTTAGAAAGTGCGCTTGGGGACCATCTTTTCTTATTTGCATAACATACAAACTGAACTGACAGCTTCCCTTTACCCATTAGACTGTGACCTCAGCTTCTTCAAACTGTGAAGTTGGACTATACTTTGTTATGAACTGAATTAACCGCTCAGGACTCCTTTACATTTATGCATAAGTACTGCATGTGTCACCTCTCATTCAGCAAAAGAATAATTATTTGAAGCAAGTTTAAAACTGACTTTAAACTAATGGTCGAAACAGACGTGGCTTTTGATAGGGGAGGAAAAAAGGAAAAACAATGTTTGTTTCAGCTAATTTATGGATTAGTTGAATTGTATTCAAAAGTCAGTCTCTTGCTTTCACCATGGATACAGTTCCAAGGTTTTAAAAGGTTTTCCAATATATTAAGAGACCATAATGGCCTAATCTTGGCATCTTGCATACTCATTGTCAGTCAGTCCAGAGGGCAATTCATTATTGATTGAGTCTGGTCAGGTTGGTGCCACTTCCTCTCTTTTAAAGAGAAGAAGAAGCTGCACATGGCAATTAGCCAAGAGACATTTGTCAGACAGCGATAAAGATTGTGTGTAATGTACATTTAGGAAGTGACTCAGAACAGGATAATATCAAAATGATTTCATACGGTCTCAATAGGGAGAGCAAGTTGACGCAAACTGTGGGTGGAAACAGAGGTCAATGTAGAATAAAATTTAAAGTTGAGGGAGAAAACAAAGACAGCCAAGAGTAGTTTTCTTCCCTTGAAGACCAGCTCTTGTTTCTCAAACCCAGGCCGATAAACTGTCCATCTGCCAAACCACCTAACGAGTAGTCTAACAGTTTGACTGGCAGGCTAATTGGGCTGGGCTATGTAAATGAGCAGTGAGTAATGCTGCCTACTGAGCAATGAGCTGCTTATTACTACACTCTTTGACAGTTTCATGCTTTCACTGTCATGCCACACATTGAATCCCAGCAGATAAATACATTTTTTTCCACAAGATTATCATCAGCCAGTTGGTGAAAAAGGAGGAAGAACTAGAGTTTGTATGCCCTGCTTTACTTTAGAACTCATTTTATCTTTTTTTGTAATTTTATATCTTTTGGGCAAAAATCTCAGATGCAGATAAGCAACAAAAGTGCCTCATGTGGTTCTGAAATAAATGAAGATTTGAAGAATTGTGATTAAATTTATGGACTGCTAATGAAACATGCAAAGTGAGGTGTGAGATGATGCCTCTTACTTGGATGTGATCAGCTGTTCCACTCAAAAATGTTGGTAATGCTAACTGGATGATGCTCATTCAGCATTGAATAGGTGGTACTGTGTGAGACATAAATAATGACTTGTTTTCCTGAGTAAACAAGAAGTATAAAGTATTCAGGTGCGTATTTGTAACTGTACATAGACACATTTCATTCTTACCTGCCGAGTAAGGCTCCTGTCTTTCCACACACACAAACTCCTTCCTCTCATACTTGGCTCGGATCCATTGATCCCGCAGAAGCCTGCACAAAAGTTGGTGTTAGACACTCAAGCTGTGAGCTAATTTGCTGGAAACGTTTCATTAACTTACATGAATATTGAGCCTCGGGGCAGCATTTCATGCAAAGTTTCAATAGAGGCAATTAAATGTTACGTGGCTCATCTTCTAAAAAATCATTGTTTAAGGACTGCTATTGATTGAGCAGATACTTGTCAAGTCACCAAGCTCAACCAGCTTTGACTCTTTCAACAAATCAACATCACACACTTAATGTCTTTGTAAAACTTTTCCCTAAGGCCTCAAAGTTCTTCATTCTTAATAGATTTGCCTTTTACTCCATTCCTTTGTACGCTATAGTCTACAGAAAAAACAAGAAAGGTCCATTCTAAAGTTAACTTCACAGCTCAGTGTTTGACAGTATTATTGGTATAGTGTATTGCGGTTTACTCATATCACTGGACGGTTAAGAAGAAACCCTTCTACTGAAATGTTGTTTCCTGTTCATACTGCAGGAACTTGGCATTCTTATCACTGAGGGGTTTCTGTCAGCCTTCCTACGAAAACCACTCCATGTGCCTTTTTCACTGAATGTACCAATCTGTGGAATTTACAGTTAAAAGATGCTACAGGTGATATTTTACACAAAATAAACACAAAAGATATCAGCAAAGGTTTTCTTTGAAAATCAGAACTACCTAAAGCCAGCATAAGGGAAAATATGAGTTTTTAGAGTATCCAACTGTGCCATAGATATGTATTCATCCATCTTATATTTATAAGAGAGCACCTGTTAAGAGGTAGCAGAAACATATGGTCAGACATCAGTGAGGGTGGAGAAGGACACTTACATGCAGTCTTTGTGTGTGGGCTGGTAGTAGAAGGCAGGAACTATCTGTTCATGTTTGGCCTTAGCAGCATTGTTACCCATCGAGTCCATAAACTGCAGAGGGGAGGAAAAGAAGCACCTCATGTTTGTAAGTGATATCTGTGCGTGTATGTGTGCGCTCAGTTGCCTAATGGCTGTGAGTGCATAAATGTGTATTTGGCTCATGAGGTCAGGTTGGCCGCACACACACATGCATTCATACATAATGAGGTGCTTGCAGCTCAGGGTTCTTGTATCTCCATGCCTGAAGGGATGAAGTCTCTTCTTTTTTGCCTCTGTATTATACACAGAGTTCACGGCTCAAATCACATAAAAATACTGTCTTGCACACAAACACACACACATCAAAGCAATGAAAAAAAGAAAGAAAAAAGGGGACACAAAAACAAAAGAGCAAAAACAAAACCACAAACCATTTTTGGTGGACAGCAGTTTGTGAGACTAGACTAGATATATAGAACCAGTTCCCTTCACTTCACTCCTACAGGGAATCATTCTGATTTAAAAGAGAATAATAAAAACAGAGTCCAATGATTCAGCACACACACACACACACACACAAAAATCCACACAAAGATCTTGGTTGTGTCTGCCAGCTGCTGGCTCATGCCTTTCAGGCCACACTGAATTGAGACTGATGACTTGTCTTATTCTTCCAAGCAGGGATGCAGGGGCAGAGCGACAGGATGAGAGTGATGCTCACAGTGGAGCAGGGTGGGTTGGGTGAGGGCGAGGCCAGAGGCTGCAGATGTTATTTCAAGTCATGCTTTGGTCTATAATCAATAGGGGTGTGACAATACACTCAGCTCACGAGATGAGACGAGACACGATATTGGGTTCACGAGATCGAGACGAGATTTCAACACTATTTTTAAGAAAACTTCAATAAGGAAATACATGACTGTTCTTTTATTTGAAATTCACAAAATGGAAATAATGCATGTGCATTTTGAAATGTTTTAACTAATCATCTTGTAATGAATCACTTTAGTTCTACTTTCTAAATATATAATTATCATATGCAGTATGCAGCTCTGTAAAAGGTTTCCCCATATAGATATTTTATAGATGGATCATTTTGGTATTTATGGTTGTTATTTCCATAAATTAGATACAATCACAAACACCAAGAAGTAAATAATAAAGAGTAGAAAAAATTCAAATATATAAATATAAATTAAATAAAGAATCCAATTATCACAAATTATAACATTGCTAATAAAAAACACAGAAATAAAAGTAAGTTGCACAACTCCTGTATCACATAAATACACAAATAAAACGACACATAAATTGTGTTATAATTTGGTAGTGTGACTCATTTTACTTTTTGCATCATTAGGCTTCTACAGCTGTGCTAGATTCCTCCGCTCCTCCGACCTCAGGCTTTCAGTGTAGAGACCTGAGGTTAACCTGCCGCTGCCCCTCTCCTCCCCTTGACTCTTCTTAGCAGGTAGAAGCTGCAACAAGGTTAATGATGCAGACATGACATTATAAAAAGAAGACATGACGTGCAAATGCGCGATAGAAAATCGTCTTTCTTTTTTTCTTTTTTTTTGTTGGTGTGCCCCTAAATTATGGCTTCGCGAGACAACATTCGCTTCGACGAGAAATATCGTCACGTTTTAGTCTCGCGACACGAGATCTCGTCACACCCCTATTAATCAATGCCTGATCTTCTCTTGCAAAACACAGAGCTTTCTACTTTGTTCAAGGTTTTGCATGGATACTTTAAAAATGTCCCCACACATTAGTAAACAACAGCCAGTAAGGAAGGAAGTCTCACCTCCACCTCAGACTTGCTCCAAGGATCCAGCAACATAGATTTCACCTTGCTGACCTGGGCAATGTTTCTATGGAGGGCAGAGCAGCTCTGACACACAAACACTCCCAGGGTGTAGGATGCCCACTCGGGATCTGAAAAACAGATAGAGACACGTGTGTGGCACAAAACCACATCCACTTTGAGCTCAAAATAACTGAAAGCACTAAAACTTCCTTCTAATAAATGTTGTTGACCGTAGGTATAATTGAATCTAGTTGACCATAGCAAACAGCAGGTGACCAAAACAGTGGCCGACAGGTTAATTAAATGCAACTGTATCGCTGGGGGAATGCAGTACTTTTCACATGTGTAGATTTTTACATCATTCCTGTGGTGGGTTAAAATGTCTAATAATCACACAGAATTAACTGGTACCTTCCAGAAATGGTGCCTGAAAAAGAAGCAGAGACACTTAATGATAGAAACCTAATTCTGTCTTTAAAATAAACCTTCCGGTTGCTTTTTCAATTCCGTCAGTCATTTGTGTCTATATCTTTAAAAGGAAGGTAGGTCACCCAGAGTACAGCGAGCTTCTGTCTGTGTCTGTGCCCTAGATTTAAAAACACAGTCTACATCTTTGGCGTGATCATAATACACAATCTCATAGTTAACAATTATTTGGGTGAAATTTATGTCAAACAGGTGATTGGGATCTCAAGGCAGACCATCTGGACTGTATTAAAGTTCGTGTGAGGACAGAACTGAGAGAGGTCACTGGGCACCACTGATAGTTCACCTTGAATGACCCATGCAGGGTAGTGTTACATAGAAACTATTTCTAGAGACACAAAATATGTGAGAAGTTCACACATAATACACTGTTTACACAACAGCAGCCCACATTTGCTGTGCTTTGCAGCAACTGAGCATCACTTGATTATAAAACATGTCCCTCAGTATGAGTGTGTTATATCGTGTTATATCAGTGACAGACATATTATAATATACATAGACATACATGTACAACATATCTGTCACTAATATAATATGATTATTATTATATGGTTAGGACTAGGGTATATTAATGAGATATAAAGATATAAAGACAAACATGTAGATAATACACATACCCCATTTATAAATATTTGTACATCAATTAATATAGATATATATAAGTAAGTTAACAGGTATGTATACTGTATGTATGTACAATATGTTATTTAACTACTATTCAACCACACTTTGCATTCACACTTTTTTGCGTACAACACATTGGTGACCGCTACGTGCCCACGCCCCTTGTACCCCAAGAACACACATCCTGAAAACATTTAACATAGACTGAAAGAGCTCCTTTTTGTAGCATGTCACCCAGTTATGTTCTGTATTCATGACATTTTGAAAGGTCAAGACATCACACAGTTCAAACTGCTCTTTGAAAGGAGGCACATGAGTTGAGAGGGTTCAGCACAGCAAGCATCAATGTTTTCAGCAAAAAGCCAGGAAGTAAATAACATAGTTTATTTTTGTTGTTTTTTTCTTTTTTTCTGACAAGATACTGTAAATGAATCCACTTGAATTAAGACCCACAAACAGACACAGAGCAGGCAGCAGTTGCAGAAAGGGTGTGAAAACACAAACACACGCACACACACGTTTGTCTTTTTATCCTTGTGAGGACACTACTTGACACTACCTTACCCTTAACCATGATAACTAAATGCCTAAACCCAACCCTTATCCTAGACTCAACCTAAACCCAATTGTACCATTAACCATAAAACCAAGTCTTAACCTTCAGATGGCTCTTTGAAGTCCTGAGGACTGGCCAAAATGCACTCACAACAGCTAAAATTGGTTCTCTCTAAGATAGAAAGACACCCTCACACAACCCCCCCCCCCCCCACACACACACACACACACACACACACACACACACACACACACACACACACACAAACAACTGAGAAAGCAAATTGCCATTCTCATAATCATTCCCCTGATCAATGCAAGGTAAGATTACAGCAGCTGTGGTGAAGTGAAGTGAACGAGCAGAGAGAACTGGGACAGAGTCAAGTAGTTTTTATCAGCATGCTGCAGCCCTTCAACCACAGCTAATGATGCCTAAGTGAGCACACAGTGCACAAATAGCACAAACAGCATGACAAACAAATAAACTATACTACTTCCTTGTGCATAATCGCAAAGCTACACAGATGCAACATTGCATCTGTGCATAGGCGACAAGGAGCTGATGTGTAGTTAGCCACTCCCATGTTATACTTGAGATAATCAACTAGTCCAACAGAGAAGTCACTCTCCAAAAAGCTTTAAATCAATATGTAATTCCATCATCAAGATATGAGTGCATCATTCAAGAAATCGGAATGATTATACTTTAAGAGAGCTAAATTTCTTCTTATTGGCATATAATATGAGTATTGTGTATTTATTGATTATGCTTATGATTATGATTATCATTGGATTTACAACAGCAAAATAGTAAGCAAAGCATGACATGCATAATACAGTCAATGCATTCTTACAGATCTTTCTGACTTTCACTCACTATTACAAACCGCACCTTTTTATTCTTGCATGCTCATGTACTTAACTGCACATTTCATAAACCCGCAATGTGTGACCATTAGGGTGTGCGACTACATGTCTATATGCAGAGGGAAGTCGGTCACCAGATTTGGCCCTTCAACCTCCGGAATTAAGAGCATGAATCACTTTTTAACTTTAACGACGTCAGAACTGAAAAGTTGAAATCGAAAACAATGACATGAGTCTGATAGTCTTATTTATTTATTAAGTTATATCCATAACTCCTCACCAAATTCATTGTGCTCCTGTGTCAACTGTTGTGTTGTATATTGTAACCATGCCCAGACTACATCGTGACTGTCTAAGAAAAGAGACTGAACGACCTTGTGGGTTCCTACGAAGAACTAGAAGCTTATAGTATCTCAAGGTAACACTATGAAGGTAAAATAGTCAAAGAAGGTTTAAACAGACTCGGTTAAGTAGGAAAATATCATTATTGGGCAAGTCCAGCATCTGTCACTAATTCCCCTCCACCTTATCACAAAGCAGCCTACCTGCAGCTCCGCAATCGGCACAGTTTCCATTCCCAGGTTTGCTCACAAGCTTTTTCAAACGTTGTCTGTTCTTGTCTGTATCCAAAGCCATACTGCAAATGATTCTGCTCGGCTGCTGAAATGCTCAAACTCTCACGCATCGAAAGTAAGATTGCCGCCGGGGACGCAGTAGACTGAAATGAAAAGGCGCGTCGTTACACACCTAAACAAGTAATGACTGTAGTATAGGGTGGAAGGTAGATGGAGAGCGCGAGCGCGAGCGCGGTCAGCATAGTAGTCGCTGCAAAAAGCCACAGTCTATAGATGCAACAATGCTTGTATTTAAGTAATCTGTCTGTTTGGTGAGACCCCCAGCGGACATGATGGTAGGAAATACTCTCGCGACACTCCCACACTATGAAGACACTCACTTTGACCCGCTCGCACGCACTGTACTTCATATAACACTTGAACTGGGCCTTTTATGTCCGTATGGGGGTTATTTTGAAGATAGAATAACTGCGTGAACATTATCGTTTGTTTACCGCAATGTCTTTATAATAGCGTGCCATAAATACAAGTCATGATTAAGTCCAAATTGCGCCAGCAGCACTGTACCCCACCCATTCTTACAAGCCATGTATATACTCTTAGTATACTCTACACTCTACTGGTGTTATATTCTGTTCTATCATGTACCTGTTATATTCTTTTTTTTTGTGTGTGTGTGTGTCAATTTTACACTTCATGGTTTGCTGTCAGGTGTGTACTTGTAATGCAATTTAATGTCTTTTTTATTTTTTGTTGCTTAAAAAAGTCAAATTAAGGGGTGTTTTCATTTGTGATTTGACCGGTTCTCAAGTTAAGCTGAGTAGAACAATAAGCTTTTTTCACACTTTTTTTGACAGATGGAAAAGTCAATAATTAAATTAATGATCCACCACCCTGAGCTCACTACCAAGTAACAGACAAACTACAAAGGTTGACATATTAATGGGTACAAGACACAACTCTATGTAAAAGATCACAAGTAAAATCTTAGTCTAAATATTTGAAGCATTCTTGTGAATTGTATTGTATCTATACTATGATCCTGATTTTCTGTCCACTGCCTGTAGTGTTTTTCACTTGATAGCCAACACTACATATATCATCTGCTGTAATTATAGTTCTCAACCTACACTTCCTTCAGGATGTTGACCTGACAGATACAAATTGAACTCACACACTACAAATGTTTGGGTATTTTTATTTTTCAAAATGTCTAAAAATTCAACAGAGTCACAACTTGAGCTAAATCTTGATAGATCTCAGCAGAGCTCAAACTCAGCATGAAACAACACAAATACTGAGCCAGTTTGTCAGAATCAACGTAACAAAAGAAAATATTAAAAGAAACTCACATTTGCACATTTTTAAAAAAAACCTGGCCGCTTTCTACATGCAGGCAGATGTTTATGTTGGCTACAATGCAGAATTTTATTTTTCTGGTGAGTCCATAAGGTCTGAGAAAACAGGAACTCCAGCTGATCTGGTGTCAGATTCACTTGATATCCTGGGGCAGGAAAACCATCTATCGGGAGGAGTTAGAGCTGGAACGAGAGCGGTGGCGCCTACGACCAGGAGATCTGGAGCGAGAGCGGCGGCGTGCTGGGGATCGCCTCCTTGGGGAGCGGGACCTGAAAAGACACATTTTCCCCCCAACTTTAAACTTAACTGTGAACGGACGGTCCGAATCATGAAGAAAACCATTCAAAAATTAGAACATATTTTAGGAAATTTGAATGTCATAAGACTGACCTTCTCCTCATGCGTGGTGGGCTGCGACGCCACATAGGTGGTGGTGGAGGCATTCTACGAGGAGGAGAGGGTCTACGGGGTGGAGGACGGACACGTTGAGGCAGCACAGCCGACGCAGTGATTTCCTGTCCATCAATCTGACCTATTAATGAAAAAGTTATCACAGAAAATTATTCGACATAAACACACGTGTCCACGGAAATCCTGCGAGACAGAAGCACTATATTGAACACAATCGCTTACCTCCGTCCATGTGTTTGA
Organism: Scomber japonicus; assembly: GCF_027409825.1. Classification (NCBI taxonomy): domain Eukaryota; kingdom Metazoa; phylum Chordata; class Actinopteri; order Scombriformes; family Scombridae; genus Scomber; species Scomber japonicus. The sequence goes on from NC_070595.1 coordinate 24,385,927, forward strand.
GGGCCTTCTGGGCCTCCTCAGGAGTCTCAAACTCTACATAGGCGTAGCCCCTGGACAGGTGTGGGTAAAGCCTGTCCATTGCCATGTCAACCATCTTGATTTTCCCATAAGTAGAGAAGATCTCCTGGATGTGTTCCTGCACACAAAGAAAAGACATGGTATGCTTATCAGAACAGTGGTACCAAAAGCTTCATCTGTGGAAAAGTGTTATTGATCAAGTACAAAATATAAAAAAACAACTGCAAAGAACAAGACAAAGGAATTGTCTCCGGGATGATCAACAGGGCCCAGACTTCAGAGAGCATTAAAGCACTGCACCCCTATTTCTCACTTAATACATTAAAAACGTTGACACAAAAAACGTACACTGAAATAATGTGTCTACACAGATACTGATGTATCCCAATCATTCAGGAATTAGTAATAAGTCAGCACATGTCATCAATCATCTTTTTTTTTTTTGTCCTCAAGATTCTGAGTTAATGTCATTATGTTCAATCATGAGCACTGGGACCTGAGAACACCCTCAAATATTTTCAAGTGAAAATGATTCATCAAAAGACTACAGAATTAAATATAAAATATGCTTGTAATTATTGAATAATGTGGGATTCATTTCTTTGTCAAAATACACATTGTACTGCACACACACATACATTTGCATTACTCAGCATTTTATGAATGAGACTCAATGTTGGCAGAACCCCCTGATTTGTTCTAAAAGAGTTACAGAAAAGACAAAGGTTAGATTTAAGTCCACAAACTAAGCTTTGGTGTCATCTGTCATGTTCATTTAAGGCAGCAAGGTGCTTCTTTACTGTATTTGTGTTGTGCTATAAAAAGCTTGACCATTTCTCAGCTGACCTTGGTGACATTCCTGGTCAGCCGCCCCAAATGAACTTTAGTTGGTTTGGGACTTGGGCTTCTTTTCCTTCTCTCCTTATCGTCTCCCCTCTTCTGTGTTTTGGACCTGCAGAATCATAAACAAAGCACTGGTTAACTTCATCATGACTTAAAACAAGTATAAATACAAGAGATGACAGTGTATTTAATCATGTGTAATTGCACTGGCTGAAGTGACCCACGCTGAGCGGGAGCGTCGGCGGTTGTCATGGCGGCGGCGGCTGGGACTGGGAGAGCCAGAGGAGCTGGATGAAGAGGAGGAACGAGAGCTAGAAGAACCAGAGCGGCTGGACCCAGATGAACTGGATCCACTGGAGGAACCTGAGCTGGAACCAGAGCTGCTGCTTGAAGTAGAGCTAGATCTGGACCTGGTTATTATCAAAACAAATGAAAATACGTTTGTTAGAACATATTCTTATTACCAAAATCAACTCAAATAATCTCATTATTGAAAACAAACCTGCTGCTGCTGCTGCCAGTAGAAGCGCTGCGGCGTTTCCTTACTTTCTCCCGTCCTCTTTCCTTGTCTCCATCCTTGGTACTAGTCTTTTCTTTGCCTCTGTCTTTTGTTTTTTCCTCTTCCTTCCGCTTTGTGGGTGACGGTGCCCTAAAGTTGAAGGCAAATGATTGTTACTTTGAGATCAATATAAAATGTGGATGGCACAAACATACATTCTCCCATTGTGTTACTTATGCAATGAATTATTGTAAAAAATAAATTGCTTTTACAAAAACCCCAATTGTGAAACCCCATTTGTGAACAGGGTTGAGAAGGTTACTTTGGAAATGTAATAGACTGTAGTTAACCCATTTAAAATGCAATAATTAACATAACTATTTTAATTACTTAATCAAAGTAATGTGACTTATTACATTTGATTATTTTTCCAATTTATTAACAAATGTTTTCAACTGTTAGGGTAAGTATATCCATTAAGCCCACCAAAATCTAAGTTCAGCTGTTTTTCATGGATACTGACATGATTTATAAGGGAAATCATTACTTATAAAGCAAGATTTATTTGAAAATGTATTTATTAGTTCATGTAGAATTTTGAATATAAAATAGAGATATTTTATGAAAAAGGTCAAAAGTCTGGCATGGGCTTAATTGGTACTGTGACACCATTTGAGTCCATGTTTTACAGTAACATGTTAAATATTTAAAAATGAGGAAAATCCCTCGTCCTGAGCAAAATCTCAAAGGTCTGACTTCAGATGTAACCTACTTTGTAGTCATCAACATTTGCATAAGCAACTGTAATTTAGTTACACATTTTGTCTCAGTAACTGTAACGGATTACGTCCCAATCGAGGTTACTTTACACAGCAACAAACTCGCACAGAAATCCGCCGCCATTGATTTTCATTCACTCGTCAAAACAAGCAGCAGGAAGCCACGGGGGCTGCTGTTTGACGCTAACTACTCTCTTCGTGAAGCCAATACACGGCTAGAAAACACGGCATGACATTTTGCATGTAACAAAACATATTATGGGATAAGATTTACTTAATAAGAACGCAATAAAAACGCAGAACTCACATATCTTTCAATTGAGGCGCTTTAGCTTCAATCGCCTGCTCACGGCCTGAGAATATGTCGCTTAGTGATGACAAACCGGATGTTACGTAACAACCTGAGCGCCACATACAATTCATTTGTTTATTTATGTTGTCGATATTTAAAAGAAGACGAAGAAGAAGAGGATGTTTAGACGTGTGTCATTACCCCTCAGCAATGCAATGACGAAATATTTCATCATGGTACATAGGATATAATCGGATAGTAAGCACCAATCGATCGTATTTCTTGCCGACAAGGTGAGCGCTTTACTTTATAAGATAAACTGTTGTCGTTAGCTCGGTAAGCTAACATTTGGTACTTCCCAGATAAATTGGATCACCACTGGGATACAAGCGTATTTCCGCAACCACGACCAAAGTTATCTTTTATTATCTATATCTCTTTTTTTTAACCATTATATGATTATTTAGCTAGGCTTGTCCGATAAAATACTTAAATTAGCGTCAAAATGAAGACATAGTAATTGTGACCGTGACTGCTCTGGATTTGTTCCATTAACTACTGTAATTTGGACAAGATTGTATTTATATTAATGATTCCCTCCAGACATATTTATATATATGTACATATAATACTCTAGTGATTAATATTTGTGTCTGATATGTTTTTTCCACAACAATAAAAGTTCAAATTACCATGTTAAAATTCTTAAAATGGCTCCTTTATTAAAAATTCCTTAATCTATATAAATATGCAAATATGTTTAATTTCAGAAGTTCAAGTGCTAGACACTAGATGTCTCTTCACTGCTAAGTCCATCCTCAGTGTGTGTGCACTGGAGGTTTCATGTTTCATCACACTTGTGTAAATTGAATATTGGGCTAGTATTGGCTCCAAACTAATTGAGATGTCACAAATCATGCTAGCAGGCCCACTTAAAAAAGCCCTTAAAATCCTACTTTTAATCAGTAAATGTTCCACTTGCAGCAGATGATTAAGTGAAGCTCCCACATTCAACAGTAAGAACAAGAAGAAAAACACACTTTAACCAGTAACCATATCGCTTTGTAACTGACTTATCAACTAACTATGTTGTGACTGAAAAATGAAATTGTTGTAATCTGGTGTCTCCACATGTGGATCAGTATATTTTAATACTAATGCTAATAATATGTGTCTCCTCCCAAACACGGAAGCTAATTTAATCATATAAAGATAGCATTATACATTTTTTATAGATGATGTAGGCTACAATAGCCTCACATTAGACATTGACTGTATCTTTTTCTCATTAAGACATACCGTATGTCATGTATAATAAGGAAAGCTTGTTTTTTTACTGGTGCTATCAATATACTCTTGTATTACTGGTATTCTCAACTACAAGAAGGCAACCATAACTACAGCATTTTTTTAATGACTCTTAAAAAAAACTGACAATTTCACAGAGTTGCTCTGGATTGAGAGACCATGGGCCGGCTAGATGATGCTGCCAAACGCAAAGTAGTGGAGCTGCGGAAAGCTGGTCTGAGTTTCCGTAAGATCAAAGCTGTGCTGGAGCTGGAGAACATCAAGGTGTCAGCCCAGGCCATCTACCTGTTCCTGAGGGAGTTTCAGGGGAGGCCACCAGGTAGAGTCAGACCTGGAGAGGCTGGGAGCAACACATCGTCAGCACAGGTGCATATTACTGCTGGGGGAATACGAGAGAGCTGGAGTAACATTCATCTTCAAAACCTACTACAGGAGGCATGTCACAATGTTGGCTTTCCAGCTGCTCCAGATGTGGCCAAAAAGTCATCCACAAAACCAGATACTGATGCAAAACCGTCTGGGTCCGGGGAAACCAGTGGACGCAGCAGGATAGAGCAGCAACAACAGGGAGATAAGGAAGAAAATGACATCCAGATTGTTAGTGTCACCTCTCTTGCGCACAGCAGCCAACAAAGAAGTCCCCAATCCACTGCTACAAGACCAGAGGTACATGGTGTGTCTTCCACAGGGACAACATCTCCAGCATTCATGAGGAAGAGAGTTACGCCTTCTCCAGCAACTAATTCAATGTTGGCAGCTCGTAAAAGGATTCTGGATAAAGCTCTGTCACACAGGATGAAGGTACCTACCTAAACATTTTCTCTGTCTCTGAGTGTCACAATCCCAGTTGTTAGATTTGTACTCATTGCCTGTAAAAGCACCAAACCTGTGTCATTTATTGAATACCCAACGCAACAAATTGTCATTTAGTCTTACATTTACAACTTCTTTTTAATCAGACATTCCACCAGGTGGCAGCATTGGTGAGGAGAGATCACTCAGGTGTCCAGGGTGCTGATTTGAGGAATGCAATGCAACAACCGTCTGAAATGTATGATCTGACCACTGAAAAGGTGAGAAAGGGCCAAGCCTCAAATGCCATAACATTTCCAGCAATCATCTATTTATTGTTAATTAACTACAGCGAAGCTCCATGCCTTTGTTAATGATAGACTATAACTGTTAAATTAAGGATTCTTCTATCCCTGAGTCATGCTATGTTATTATTCTTAATGCCTGGTTCTACAGTGCGGTGCTGTGTCAAAACCTACTTTTAAACCACCTAGCATCTGTTTGAGGTTGGTAAACCTGTCCTTAACCAGAAAAAAAGCACAAACTAATTCTGACTGTATGAAAATGTGAATTAGTACTAGATATTTCAGCAAAGAGCTGCCAACTTACTCATGGCCACTGAGCAAAAAATAATTGGTATATTGACCTGAGTCTGGCAACCTTGCAGGCTTATTCTCATTTTTGTTAATACTTTTGCATTATAACTTTTCATAGTGTTCCACTGTTATTTTGATTTGTCTTTTTCACGTTTAACAGACTGTTGTGGAGTGTCAGCCTGGAGGAGGCGGTGTCACGAAGCGTTTTTTGGCAGAAAGACCAGAAGTGTCTGTCCGTTCTCTTCACCCTCCCCCTCGCATTGGCATTAGGATTCCTAACCGGCCACCAGCACCCTCAACATCCTCAGCTCCTGGGGGTCCAGTCATCCGCCTGCAGGCCCCTGGAGGCCAAGGTGCCTCTCACAATGAGGGGAACCCAAGCACCCAGCAGGCAATCCAAGACCCAGGAGTGAGAGGTGGTCTCCAGGATCAAATTCAGACTCTGAGCTCTGAGGTGCGCAGCTTGGGCCTGGCCGTGAAGATGCTGGTGGAGCAGCAGTGCCGCCAGGAGAGGGAGCAGGCGCAGCAGACATACATTCAAAAGCAGATCCTCAGCACTTTACAGAACCTGACTTCCAAAATAGGACATTGTAGCAGAGTTCAACAACAGCACAACAAAACGCCATCACCCTCTGCTTTGCAGAATGCCTCTGCATCTACCTCCTTCAGCCAAGACACCTTTAATTTTAGCCAAGGCACGTACACTCAGTGCAGTCAAACACAGCCAAGCTATAACTCTTTGGAGAGTTTAGAACCTGTAGAGGCCTTTAAACTGCCAGGGCTGAGTCCTACAAGCATGAATGGGTTCCCACCATGTAGCAGTAATGAGAGCCTCCCACTTACTCACAGTCCCTCTCAAACACAACCATACACATACACACAGCAAAACAGTCAAACAATCATGCCATCCTACACACAGTCATATGTCTCTACATTCAGCCAGTCACATTCTCAGACATACAGAGGATCAGAGAATAAAACATCTGATTTCCCAAGCAGCTGTTCAGGGAGGACTCTGCAGGACTGCAGTGTGACGCAGCCGGTGATGAACTCCAACCACTCTCCGCAGGATCAGCAGGTCAATATTATCAAAGTGGAGGGACCTTAGAGGTCTTCGGATTCCACACAGGCCTGGGTGTCTCAGTTGTTATGGGACCATAAGGGCTTGGATGCGTTTTATAGTCACTTTAGTCTAGGAATTTAAGGCACAAACCTTTTTACAACATATACTGTAGCATTTTTTTAACTTAATTTATTTCCAAAGTACATTTTGACAGAACACAAACAACAACAGAATGAAGGAACAATGCTGTTGTAATAACGTGGTCATAACTATAGGCACTGCCAGACTGAAAATGACAATTATGTGCAATTCTTGTTTATTTTGTATCTGTTTAATTTGTATCACTAGGAATGGCATTTTGAACTGTTAGTTTTCATACCTCTATGCTAACTGCAAAAAAAATAAAGAGATGGTTATGATCCAAAGTATGTTCCTCTATTTTAATGTTTCAGGCTCTGTGTGAGAAACATTCTTCATATAAACACATAGTACATTTGACGTCATTGTTATAAAGCTGTGTATATAACTTTAAAACATGAAGATCATCTTTTTGACAGTGCAGAACTGAAGAGAGCGAGGTTCTTAATGAAGCTTGCTAAAGGTACAGTTTATATCATTACCTGAGTGCAATGCAAGAGCTGCAGGAAACAACAGAGGCACTTACCCAAATAGCTTCAAATAGGATTACCAAATCTACACTAACCAAGCTAAACAAATCATCACACCATCAGTTCATGACATGGCAGTTCCCTCTCCTGCTATGTCATAAAAACACTCCATAATATTTATATATATATAATATCTTCACTGTCGACTGACGGCACAAAGCTCATGAGGTGAAGGGGTGAGGGTGAAGCCCACAACTGGTGTTAGATCCAGCTCATCTTCTGAAACTCCAGGTGCAGGAGTGAAACGAAAGCGCTGAAGGAGGGAGGTGAAAAACAGAAAGATCTCCATCCTGGCCAGACTCTCTCCGAGACACACTCTGCGGCCTGTGAAGAATTAAATTAGATCATGTCTTTGCATCCATAAAATATCTGCAATCTCTAAAGAGCAAAAAGTTTTCAAAATGCTTTTACCTGCAGAAAAGGGCATGAAGGCATCTCTCCTGATAAATTTACCCTGATTATCCAGGAAGTGGGACGGATTGAAAGTATGTGGGCTCTCCCATTCACTCTCATCATACAGGACAGAAGTGAGCAGAGGAAGCACAGTCGTCCCCTGTATGCAAAGAAGAGAACAGGTTGATCATATAAAATCTCATAATCAAAGCACTGTTACAGATATGAAAATATCAAACGCATTTCTGTGTATAATTACAAAGCTATGAGTTAGTAACCTCTTTGATAAAGTAGCCTTGGAAGGTGACGTCTTGACTGGTTTTGTGAGGAATTGCCATGGGGGCAACGTTGGCGAGTCTTTGTGATTCGTGGATGACTGCGTCAGTGTAGGGGAGGTTCTTTCTGTCCTCCACCTGGACTTGACGGCTTCCAACCACCCTGCTCAGCTCCTCCTGGACTTGATCTGGACCCGCATGAAATAAGAAATCAAACCAATGAATATGTGATGTTTATCACCCCCCCCCCCCCCCTTTTTTTTAATAAGTGGAATAAGTGGATAGATGTGTTTTCGCACCTTGAATATGAGGATACTTTGCCATAAAAACTAGAAACCACTGAAGTGTATTTCCTGTGGTATCCGTTCCAGCTGCAAAGAGGCTCATCACACTGGAGACCAGGTTCTCATCATTGTAGTATGAATCCTTGATTTCAGACACCTAGTATAGTACACAAAAGAGGGATTTTACTTTATAGTTGGATTAATATTATTACAAGAAAAAGAATCATTTCTAGAGTTGGACACCACCTCACCTCTAGATTTTGCTGACAGTTCAGGAATACATCAACAAAACATCTGCACATCTCAGGGTTCACAGTTTCCCTCAGATCTGCTATGATGCTGTTTATTTCTTTTTTGTTGTCCTCTACATTCTTCATCAACTCCCTCCAGTTTTTCAACCAAGGGCCCAGCCAAGGAAACACATTGTATATCTATAATGAAACAATACATTTTCATACATTGAGAATCATCAGCTTTGTATTATGTTTTTATTTGGTGTCATTTCTTACTCAGAGAATTAGAAATATGTTCAATGGCACTTGTACAAGTTTCGGACAATACCCTCGACATTTTCCATGCAGATCAGTATAAATCAATAGGGCTGCTAACTGCAGTGTTGAATTGTTACACGTCCTACTACGTAAGTAATTCTAGCTGATGCCTGACCACATGTCAGTTCCACAAAAATATGAAATAACCAGAACCTGAATTAAGTAGCCAAACAACTAAATATTTACTTGGGTTTAAATGGAGGAGTTTTTTTTTTCTTTTTAAATTTTGATGCAAATCTAACATTTCCTTGTAATATGGGTAAGAAGTCATCTTAATCTGAAATCACTTCATTGTACCTGGATGGAAGCTGATCCAGTCAGATGGATGGTTTCATGGTCTCTTTCCACCATGGCTTGGAAGACTGGATCTTTGTATTCAAACCTCCTTCCAAACATGAGAGCTGATATGATATTTGAAGCTGCATAATGAATTGTTTGGGTGTTGTTGAAAGCTTTACCTGAGAAAAAAAAGATTTATGAACAAGAGTTAGAAAGTGTAAATTATCCTTGTGACTGCTGTGTAAACCATACAATACTTTAGGGGATATGCTGTTACCATCATGTTGTTCAAATTCCTCAATCAGGTGGTGACATTCCTCAATGATTTTCTCTTCTGCTAACCTTTTGCCCATTCCAAAATCTCTCAGCGTACTAAGAGCAAAACGTCTCATTTCTTTCCATGTGTCGCCATTGCAAAATAATATGCCTGGAAGCAAAAATGACAGTTTTGACAATGGCAAAAAAGAGAGGACAAAAATAAGCTGGACAAAACAAATGATCAAAATCAAAATATGTCTTTACCATGTCCTTTGTGGAAATCATAGAACACAGGGGTGATCTCTCTTTCCCCAAACTGTTCAGCATGGTTGACTAGAGCCTGTTTGACTGTGTTGTATCCTGCCAGGACTACCACCTTCTTAAGACCGAAGTAGACTGTGAACACTGGTCCATACTTTTTGGACAGCTAAATAGATGAAAATAGGACAAATTGAGACTCAAAGTCTGACACAACAAATGTAACTCACAAGAATTTAAAAACACAGTTACACATAACTACTAAAATAAATGATAATAGAAATAAACTTTATTCATATAGCAATTTTCATCTCAATGTTACTAAGTGCTTAACAAAAAGAAAAAAATAAAACCAAAGCAGAGGCAGATAAAAAGAACGTAGAGACAATAAATACAAGCATGAGAATGCCTCTTTATTCCATTAATAAGTTGAGCAGCAGCACTTTATACCAATTGGAAATGGTGGAGGAAGCCCTGGTTGATTCACAAATAAAGTGTGTTGGAGTAATCAAGCTCTGATAATTGATAAAAGCATGTACAACTTTCAGTCTCCTATCAAAACCCGGGATGTAATCTTATTGTTTAAGACCAAAAAAGCACATTTCTTACATCAAAAAGACAGCTGTCGAGTCTCTTGAGATCCACCTGCAGCAAGTTACCAAGCAGAGGAAGAGGTTTGGGTCCTGGAGGCTCAGTCCTCTTTTCTTGGGAGATGAAGCTGGAGTAAAACAAGTGGATGACCAGAATGCCTACAATAGCACCCAACAGGGAGACTGAAGTGTAGGACTGGAAAAGATTTTCCAACATGATCTTACAGTCACCACAAAGTGTCTGTCTGACTCCTTTTAGTAAATCAAACTAACTTTACTCTGAAATCTGAACTCTCAAAATGTCTCCAAAGAGCCACCTGCACCTGTCAGAGGATGGCTGTAGAAAGGTTACCACCTTCTTTTTGTCAGGTTTCACCAATCAACCCAAGCGTATCTCTTCAGTAGGCATTTTGGAGCAGCTGTCATCTACTGTAATCTCAGGTGTAATTAAATTGTCAATCAGGATTAAACAGTTCAGTACTGTAACCAGATCTGGATTTAGTACTGTAACCAGATCTGGAAAGATATTGTGAAATTCCCAGATGAAGACATGCAAAGAGTTGTTGACCCATGAGAGATACAGTGCATTTATTTTTGGATGGAGAAACCTACTGCTGTCTTATAATGGTAGAAAAATCTAAAGTCATTTTAACATGGTGGAGTTATTTAGCGTGTTAAATTAAGTGTGTTTTTCAATTGATGTTCATTATTTGAGGGATGTAGGGATTGAAAACATTAAATGTATATTTCATAGTGTGTACTTATTCTGTAGATGTCAAGATTAGCCTGTGCTATAGATTGATTTGATATTAAGATTTTTCAGACTGAAAGGTGCAAAGATAGTTTGCTCTTTATTTTTTTAACCCAATACCATAGGTTTTCCTTTTCAAATCCACCTTTCAGAGGAGGAAGAAGCCACTTCAGATCTTCCCCAGGCTAACTGAATCTGTGCCAAGTGCTAGTAGCCCTTTTCAACAACTTTTCAAAAGTAAAACAGTAACAAAAGATATTTAATCTGTTCTTCGCATGCATTTAGGGGAACAGAGAAGAAAAAGAAACCGGCTAAGCAACTTTTGTTCATCGGCCCTGAAGACGAACTCCATTCAAAGCTCAAACAAACTTTTCATTGACAAGACTCAAATAAACTGAGATGTAATCCCTTAACAACAAGCTGAGGATTGTTTTCACCACACTGTAGGTTGTCCAAGGGTCAATGTGCTAAATACAAGTTACTGTATGTTGTAACTCACTGCAGTATCCTCGTTTTTTCTTTTACAGCTCTGCTAAATAATACTTTCACACAAAACAAAACATAATGAGGAGCAGGTTTAATGTGGCAAAGACTGATTTATTCACTCAAATAAGCATGAACAATCATTAGGATGTTGTTCAACTAATGACAAGAAAACCCTGATAAACCAACTGATAAAATCATCAATAAGTTTAAATACAATTTCATTTTATGTATCCATCAAAACACCCTGTAGACAATTTAGAGAAAGAAATGACAGGGACGAGTAAAAAAAAGCTCCAATGGGAATGCAAATAGTAAATAAATTGCATGATTTCTGCCATTTGTCACAATATAACACACCCGTCAAATAATGTGAAAATGATTGGAAGTGAAAGAAAGGCAAGAATATTATGCATACTGTAACAGTCGTGGACAAAAAAAAAGGGGTGTATATATCTGCATTTCAACAAGCTGTTTATCCTATTGTGTTTAAATTAAAATTAACAGGTAAAAACATTCGTACTAGACACTGGAGCAGGATGTGCAGTTTTTCCAGTAAGTACATTTTGTCTGAATGCTTTAAATCCTGTTTTTCGCTAACGATAATTAGCAGTAGTGTGATAATCCAGTGTTACACGATCTAGAAACGGCTCCGTCAAATATAGAAATGCTGCGGATTGATAGCGCTGTGGCACAGAGAGCCTCCTGAGACGTGCCACGGCGCTCCTGGCTATAAGGCAGCAGAGCTTTGGCAGGTAAAATGTGAAATACAAATCAGACCCTCAAAAAATGGATGAAACTGAAAACACTTTGAATAGCCCAGGCTACTTTGCAAACATCCCAACCTGCAAAAAGTCAGGGTTTGCTCTGATAAGCGGCAACACAGAGCTACCAGGACGCTTTGCTATCAGGACGCTTTGCTCTCACACATGCTGCATTAACAGTAGCCCATACACACACATACTGTCACTCTCTCGCGTGCGCTCTTGCTTGCACGCTCCAGATTCCGGGAAATTGGATCTTATTTGCAGGCATCAGGGAGCCGCTATCAAAATGCAGGAGAGTTGGGGTGTCTGACTTTGTAGTAAAAACACATGCAAAAACAGATTTTGCACAGGCACTGCACTATTTACATAAAATGTAGTGAAAATGAATTACCTCTGATAGTTAGAACACAAAAGTTTTATATCTACACATCCCTACTCAGCATGTAAATCGGAGTGGTGAACAAGTAACAAGTAAAGAAGTTACAGCCTGTGTGAGGGTGAGTAAAATAAAAGTCAAGCCATCACCACAGGCAGTGATAAAACGTTCTCATAGTCGACTGATGGCACACAGCTCATGAGGTGAAGGACTGTAGACGAGGCCCACAGCAGGAGTCAGATCCAGGTCATCCTCTGTCACACCAGGTGGAGGGGTGAAACGAAAGTGCTGGAGGAGTGTGGTGAAGAATAGAAAGAGCTCCATCTTGGCCAGACTCTCTCCAAGACACACTCTGCGACCTGTGAGAACAAAAAGTTGCCGATCATTTCTATACAGTAAAGGGCTCTTCAATCCTTTGAGACTAAAAACTTTCCAAAATTCTTTTACCTGCAGAAAAGGCCATAAAGGCATCTCTCCTGATGAATTTACCCTCCTTATCCAGGAAGTGGGAAGGGTTGAAAGTGTGTGGGCTCTCCCATTCACTCTCATCGTACAGGACAGAAGTAAGCAGAGGAAACACAATAGTCCCCTGTATGCAAAAGAAGAGGACAGGTTTATTAGACTATATACAGTCTTGTGGTACCTAAAGGCTGCAAGATTTCAGCAATCTTAATAATAATAATAAGTTTATTGCAAGCCACACAGTGAAGCATACCTTTAATTAACTTGGGTACAACATCAAGTTGGAGCCACAATCAGAGATATCGACACATCTCTTTCATGTTGGACATATTTTATCGGGGACAGCCAAATAATCACAAAGTGTATACCTAGCTTTTTTCAGAGGTGGACGAATATATCCACAAATTATTGTTAGAAAGTGCTAAGAGCAACTGACCTTTTTGATAAAGAAACCCTGGAAGGTGATGTCTCGACTGGTTTCGTGAGGAAGTGACATAGGGACGATGCTGGCGAGTCTCTGTGTCTCATGAATGACAGCGTCGGTGTAGGGCAGGTTTTTACGGTCATCAACCCGGATCTGACGGCTTCCAACAACCCTGCTCAACTCATCCTGGACCTGGTCTGGAGACACAATATAACAATGTTAATTCTCTGTTCACTCCAAAAACATGCATGTATTCCATGTGTATAGTAGAAACATATACATTCACTATAGACTCATTTTAGGCCATTCAAAGGTGAAAACATAAATTCACACCTATAGGGAAAGATCCAAAAGCTTCATCTCTGTCTTTACCTTGTATTTGTGGATATTTGGCCATAAGAAGCAAACCCCATCTCAGTGTAGTTGCTGTGGTGTCAGTACCAGCAGCAAACAGGTTGGTCACTGTAAATAGCAAGTTGTTCTCATGGTAGTGAGTTTCTGTACCGCCTGATTCCTAAGAGAAGAAACACCGACACCGTGTATTATTATAAAACAGACCTGTGAAACATTGCCACAAAAAAAAAGTTGCCTTTTTTTTTTTTTACCTTACCTCTTCTTTCTGTTTCCGAATCAGAAAACAGTCCACCAGCCCCCTGCACATGTGAGGGTTCAGTGTCTCTTTCAGATGCTTGATCAAATCTTTGACATCTCTGATAGCCATCTCAACATTTTTTAATATCAGCTGCCGGTTTTTTATCCAACTAAACAGCCAGGGAAACATGTTGTAAAGCTGTCACAAAATAGTAAGAACAGTACAGATGATGTAAGAAGATGTAAACCAAACAACAATCCAAACAGAAACATACAGTATAAAATGGAAATATACATTCTGGTTTGATTTGTTCTATGTGCCACATGAGTGTAAAAGCATGTGAAAGATTAGATGGAATGATTCCATGACAGCATTTGTATGCTATTCAATAAAAAGTCAAACATCAAGCTTACCTGGATTTGTGCAGAACCAGTAATGCGTACAGTCTCGTTCGCTCGTCCCACCAACTTTTTGAATCGAGGGTCACTGTATTCAAATCTGCTTCCGTACACGATAGAGGAGATAATATTGGATGTTGCATAATTCACTGGACATGTGGTATCAAACGGTTTCCCTATAAACAGACAGCAAGAATCACTGATGTTATAAAAAAGGTTGCATTTAATTAGATGGGAAAAAATACGGTAAAACATTATGATAGTATTTTAAACTGCAGTCTTCTACTATTGAGAAATAACAAAATTGGATGATGACATTAACACACCATGTCTATATCTGTGCAAGTGACCATTTCATGTGCACAATAATGCACTCAGAGGTGTCCTGTTACAAAAACTCAAAGACCCAGTAAAAGAAATACCACTCTACCTCCAACCCAAGGCTATTATTGTACATCAGAACACACCATGTCATGTTATTATCACTTATAGATATTAACTGCTTACCTTTATGCTCTTCAAACATTCGAATCAGATGGCAGCACTCCTCTAAGATTTTATCCTCAGCAACTCTTTTGCCCATCCCAAAGTCTCTCAGGGTGGAGAGGGAAAAACGTCTCATCTCTTTCCAAGATTCTCCATTTGCAAAAATAATTCCTGTTAAACATGACGTACAAATTACAAGTAATCTGTCCTAGTATTATAAGTCTAAAAGTCACCAGAAAAGAGTTTTTAAAAGATGACAAATACAATGTGATTTGTGACTTTGCTTGTACTTTATGTGTTCATGTCTAGTATTTGTTTGTGTTCTAATCTGCAAACATATATTAAAGGCTTTGTAAAGGAGGGTCATACCATGACCTTGGTTGGCATCATACACAAGGGGAGCAATGTAACGATCTCCAAACTCTTCTGTGTGACTGACCAGAGCCTCTTTGACTGTCTTGTATCCAGACAACACAACCACTTTGTTGGTTCCAAAGTAAACCGTAAATACAGATCCATATTTCTTTGAAAGCTGGAAGAGGATGAAATTCATTGAGATATTTTACTTTTGCAACAATGTGTAAACTTAAGGACATTCAACTTGTTGGAACTCAGTTTATTAATGTAAGCGACTAAAATGTCTAACCAAGGAGTGACCAGGTTCAGGCACTTAGCTTTTTTCTGTAACCACACACTACTATTTGCTCCAGGTTGTTCTATACTTACTTCACACAGGGTTTTGTCGGGTCTCTTGAGATCCAAATGCAACAGGTTGCCGAGCAGGGGCAGAGGCCTCGGCCCTGGAGGCTCCCTCACTATTTCCTGTGAGGAGAAACTGCTGGAGACAAGACAGAGGACGAGCAGGACAGCAACAGCCCCCAACAGAGTGGTAGGACTGGAGAAGAGGAAGAAAACTAAATCTTCCAAGGGAGACATTTTCTCCTCTGTTGATAGTAGTCCTCTGACTGTGCCTGACAATTAAAGCACAGTGTTGTTTGACATCATCATAAAATGTCCCTGCACCTACAGAATTATTTATCAAAATTATTAAACACTCTCCTATTATAGTTTTAAGGGGCCTTAAGAAGTGAAATCATCCAGTATTTAACAGGCAAAAAAGAAAAGTCTAATTATGCCCTAGATTTTTTTCCTCTGACCTCAGTTAAGAGATTTGTTTTCTCCTCTCATTTAGAGAAACTAATGATCGCAGTTTTATATGTTTGTTATATGGATCATCCTTCGCTGTCTCAGTAGCGTCTATCTTACAAAATATAACTATCTTACATGACAAACAAAAAAGAGACACGGCAGTCTACAACACTATTCAAGCACTATTAAAATATAAAATAGAAGTGGTCTGCAAAACCATATTCTTTCAATAATTAAGTAAGCAACAGATTAATCTGACATTCTGACTGATATCTTCATCATGACCAAAATCTAAATTAATATAGACTAATTATGGATATTTCACTTCCTGGTTAGCATGTCGTTCACAGTAGTCTGCAAAATAATTTTAAACAAACCTTGTATATATATATTTTTTAAAACTTGGTGCCTCTCTCTCCTACAAACCTGCCAACAACTCTGTCCTTGTCAATAATTAACTTAGCCTCTGACCCATTTAACACTCGGTGAGGTTAGATAGTCCGGTCTCATCCATGTACGAACGCAAGTAGCTCCCAATGCACCTCAGGCGGCTGAAATTTCGCCTTGCGAGTTTCATTTATCACTAACATAAAAAAATCTCCAGTTTTTGACTAAAGTTTCTTAAGTTTTCAGCGAAGTTAGTCAAACACAATCACTGCTTCTTCACTTCCCACGAGGACAACGAGCAGAAACACAAACAGCGCCACTCTGGCTTTGTAACCCACGTTGTGGTCAAAGGTGGTATTACATCCGTAATGATGAAAACTACTGTGAATACATAACACTGACAGGGGAGTGTACTGTGGAAGATGATTAGAGCCACATCATTTATGAAAAATTTGTTAGAGTTCTGAAGTCAAAATTCTGAGTACAACAACTCTAATAATTTTTTCACATGTGGCCCTAATCCTACTCTGTATAATTCAGTTGTCTGTCTATTTAGGACATTTTTGATCATAATTCAAATTAAAAGTCAATTAAAAAGAGATAAAGTTAAAAAAAATATTTTACTACACGATTAAGAATAATCAGGCCATAATCAAACTTTAAAAGAAAAAGGAAATTGAACAGCTGAAATGGAAATACTTAAATTAAAAGCTTAAATGGAGAAAACAAAATATATTTATTATTCATTTTATTTTGCATTTGCACTTTATAATTTGGTATTTTATCTTTTTCATTTTCCATTTGGCATTTGAATTTTGTTTTTTTGTTCAAGCTGTATGTAAAAGAAGAGGCAGGGCCCAACAGCTGGAGGGACGGCTCAAAACGGTTGGGGTGCAGAGGCCAGACAACAGTTCAGACCTGGCATGCGTCTCAGATGATCCGATCAGAACTGGAGAGCTGAGACGCACTGCTGTTTACACCTGTCTCTATGGCTACGTTCACACCGCAGGCCTTAATGCTCAATTCCAATTTATTGCTCAAATCCGATGTTTTGTTTGGCTGTTCATATTACACTTTTAAATGTGGCCTCCTGAAGTGATTATGTCAGTTACAGCCTTACAGCGAGGGTATGTTCGCTTCCTGTTTTCAAAATAAAAGCACCAACTCTATCGTTATGGTTTTCTTAATAATAAAAGGCAACGGGTGTTTTATTTTGTGAAAATGACCGGAAGTGCGGAAGTGGGTTTTTTTTATGCTTTTCGTGGTTGGAAAAAAAACAAACCAAAGGCCTTAAAGTCAAACCGATTGCCTTGAACTTTACTCGTGATCATACTTGTTCATGTGTGTCTGACCTAAAACATCCCTGATTGAGAAGCCTTAGCTTACAGATCAATTTAAAATCAATCAGATGCACTTTTAGGTCAAAAACAAATATGAATGTTATTTTCTCTTCTTACCAAATTCTTTTACTTCAAATGTGAAAAAAAACATTTTTATTTATATCTCCCCCCCTTATGTCCATTCCAATTAGATTTTATATGCAAATATATATGTATATGTATAAATATATTTTTTATATGTAGATGGTGTCACATCTAATGATACTTTCAGGACTTAGTGTCGTTAAAAGTAAATCATTGAAAGCAGCTGGTTTTGCAGACATTACAGAATTGGGGTTTATAAATGAAAAATGGGTGGAAAACGAACTCTGGCTGGCTGGTCCTTGTTCCAGTGCATTAAAAAAAACTCTTTCCACACATCCTTAGCTATACATTTAGATGACAGTATTACCTGACAGGTTACTTACAACTTTTTTTTTTTTTACCGTCGGAAACTTTGCATCATTTTACTCTGACATATCTTCAAGGTCTCATGAATGAAACCTTTTAAAGGATTAACTTACAAAAAAAAAAAAAAAAAAAGAGAAACAATAGCTGGGAATATTTTGTTGTGTGATCTCAGTGTTATTAAGACATAATTAAAGTGTGTGTGTGTGTCTGTGTGTGTGTTCATGTGTGTGTGTGTGTGTGTGTGTGTGTGTGTGTGCGTGTGTCTGTATGTGTGTGTGTGTGTGTGTGTGTGTGTGTGTGTGTGTGTGTGTGTGTGTGTGTGTCTGTGTGTGTGTGTGTGTGTGTGTGTGTGTGTGTGTGTGTGTGTGTGTGTGTGTGTGTGTGTGTGTGTGTGTGTGAGCCAAAGACGAGCAGGATTAGAGCCAGCGATGGATGTCAGAGTTCGCTGTTCAACCCAGACGACGACGACTTTGTTTATCTCAGGGTTCAGTCTAGGATTGAATGATTTTTTCTGGGAAAAGAGCTTATTATTGCTGCTGCTGCTGCTGCCGCCTGTAAGCTGCTATGAAAAAAAACTTTATATGGGGCTGCTTCATCTTAAAGGCAGCTAAAAATATATATAATGTGTTCAGTGTTGAAAAAAAGAAAAAGATGCGGTTCTTAGAAATAGTAAGCAGCGAGATAACGAACCCTGGGGTAAGCAAATGAAGACAAACTTAGTTGTTTAGAAATCTATATAATGTAAATGTAATGATTATGTATCATGACAGGGACTTGCAGTGCAAAGTCTAATGTATCAAATTTATTTTACAGTAAGAAAAGAATAGTTTAATGACAGTGTTTATATATATATATATATATATATATATATATATATATATATATATATATGTGTATATATGTATATATGTATATATATATATATATATATATATATATATATATATATATATATATACACATATATACAAATGTTTTTTTGAAATGTGTGTGTGTGTGTGTGTGTGTGTGTGTGTGTGTGTGTGTGTGTGTGTGTGTTTAGATTCACAGCCAGGAGGACAGTTGTGGTTTTGTTCAGACTCAGCGAGTTCACTAAATGAAAGCACACAGAAGACTGAGCTCATTGTTGGCAGTAAGAAGCTACTTGATTGATGCACTCGTTTTTGCCTCCCTCATTTTGTTTCTCTCTCTCTCTTTCTCTCTCTCTCTCTCTCTCTCTCTCTCTCTCTCTCTCTCGTGCTCTTTTGCTCGTCTCATGAGGAAAAACAGGAGGCAGACACACAGGAAGGAGAGATTTCTACGACTGGTGTCTGGCTGTGAAATGGAAAAAGATTGTATCAAACAACGGGGAGCTTTTTTTCTTCCTTCTTGAATTGATGTGACACAGAGATAAATTGCTTTTGACAGGTTTTTGTGTTTTTTTATCGCCTTTCTATGAACTGATTCACTCCCTTTTTTCACTGTGTTCAAACATAAAAGGTCAAGTTTCAGGCTGATAACACAGAAACAGATGACAATAAGATTTGAGGATATGGAGTAAAATAGAGAAAGGATCATTTCTCAAGGAAGAAAAGTTAAACCAAATGAATCATATCCACCTGATAAATCACTTAATGGAAAACAGAGTTAGATTTTAAATTAGAAAATATATCCAACATGACAGAGGAGGTTAATTTCATTAGTCTAGTAGTCTTATAAAGTCTCATATATATGCAGCAAGAAGAGAAGAAGCTGGTATTTCACACAGTAAACTTGCCCTTTGACCTTTAAATGTCAGAGAAGAGCAGATTTCTTTATCATCTCTCAAGCCACCAGTGCCTTAAAGGACCAGTTCACAATTTCTCAAGTCTGTCTTAAATCAACAGTCAGGAGCTCAAGTGAACATATTGTTTATAAGAAGATCCCAAATGCTTTTTCAGTGTTAGGATTAGGGGACGACATCATTTAACCCTCCTGTTGTCCTCGAGTCAAGGAAGGAAGGGAGGAGGAAGGAAGGAAGGGAGGGAGGGAGGGAGGGAGGGAGGGAGGAAGGAAGGAAGGAGGGAGGGAGGAAAGAAGGAAGGAGAGAGGGTGGAAAGAAGGAAGGAGGGAGAAAGGAAGGAAAGAAGGAGAGAGGGAGGGAAGGAAGGAAGGACAGAAGGAAGGAAGAAAGGGGGATGGAGGAAGGGAGGAAGGAAAGAGATAAGGAGGGAGGGAGGGAGGGAGGGAGGACAGACGGAAGGTTTTAACCCTCCTGTTGTCCTCAAGTCAAGGAAGGAAGGGAGGAAGAAGGAAGGAAAGGAGGGAGGAAGAAGGAAGGAAAGGAGGAAAGAAGGGAGGAAGGAAGGTAGGAAGGAAGGAGAGAAGAAGGAGGGAGGGAGGAAGGGAGAAAGGAAAAGAGGAAGGAAGGAAAGAAGGGTGGTTGGAGGAAAGAAAGAGAGAAGGAAGGAAGGACAAAAGGAAGGAAGAAAGGGGAGGGAGGGAGGAAAGAGAGAGGAAGGAAAGAAAGAGAGAAGGAAGGGAGGAAAGAAGGAACAGTAAAAACAGACAGGGTCAATTTCACCCGGGAGGACACGAAGGTTAAAAAGCAGTGAGGTTTCCAGTGTGCGTGGTGGCGGGTCAGTGAGGTATGCGGTTGTGTCAGAGTGGTAGATTCGGGCCCCCGGCATTCCTGCTGACAGGCAGACAGGAGCTTCGGCCCTGAACCGGCTCTCCACCGACACTTCTTTGTGGCTGCGCTCTGTTTGGACCCAGTGGTGCTGAGTCATATCAGCCGCCTGTCTGTCCCAGTTAAGCCCCTCTGATCTTCATCACAACCCAGTCCCATGAGGCCTTGCTGCTACAACTGCACCACCACTACCACCACCCGAGAGTTTAGCTGTAATGTTTTTACCTGTTATATATCTCAGGGTTCAGAAATACACCTGAGGAGGTTCAGAGGGTCAGTAGCACTAGCATCAGTAAGAGGTGGAGAGCAACTAACTTTGAGGTACTCCCAGTGGCGTGCACAGACTTTTTGAAGGACAGGGGTGAAAAGAAAAAAAAGGGCACATACAGCACGTTCTCGCCAATGTAACGCCACCGCCCCACCTGCCCCTCCCTTGTGCACACCACTGTGTCTTCCTTCCTTCCCTTCCTCCCTTCCTTCCTCCCTCCTTCTGTCTTTCCTCCCCCTACCTTCCTTCCTTCCTTCTTTCCTCTGTTCGTCCTTCCTTCCTTCCTTCCTTCCTTTCTTTCCTACCTCCCTTCCTTCTTTCCTTTCCTCCCTCTTTTCCTTCCTTCCTTCCCTCTTTCCTTCCTCCCTCCTTTCCTTTCTTTCCTTATTCCTCCATTCCTTCCTTCCTTCCTTCCCTCCCTTCCTCCCTCCTTTCCCGCCTTTGTCACCTCGCTCCTCTCACCTGAGCTTCTCCACCTGCATCTCATCACTCATTAATCCGGTCTATATTAAAATCCTGGTTTTCTGTCCGTTTTTTATTGGCTCCTCTCTTCTGTTTTGCTCACTCTGTTCTGTTCAGTCTGTTCTGTTCCTTTTGTGCTTGTCCTGTACTCGGGTTTTCACTCTGCTCAGCCAACTTTTGTTTTGTTTGTTGCCCAGTCGCCGGGTTAAAAAGTTTTTTTCTTCAGTCCTGCTTTTTAGGGTCCACCTGGTCTGCAACTTATGACACACGTGGAATTAATAATGCTGTGAAGAAGAGGCCTAATCCAAGTTTAGATGTTTCACAAAGCCAATTTATAAACCAATAGTTAACTTTCTAGATTAAGGCCTACCTCCTGGTTTAATTTACTCTCTGTCTGGGGAAAGAGGAGCTTGATGTAGTGGCGAAGGCAGGGCCGAGACGCTCGTATATCCAGCTCGCTCAGTCAGGATTCAATTTGGTACGTGGCCATTCAGCCATCAGCAGAGGTTGAGGTATGGCGGCGGAGAGGTTCACACTGGGGCTTCTGGGTGTAAAATGCCAAAGAGTACAAAGCAAGAGTGGAGTGTTATGCAGTCAGACTTCGCTGGCATCCATGTTACCTTGGCCTTAGATCAGTCTGGGTCCAGCAGCATTAAGATTCTGCCCTGCACCCCTTTCTCCTTGTAAGCCAGGCAAATGAGATGGTCTCCTCATGTTGGACACATGAATCAGCTGTTTGACTTGGCCCCTTCAGTGACTCCAGCAGTGAGGAGGGAGGGGAACAAGAAGTGTGCCCCCCCTCCCTTATCCTCTTCCTTCTTCTCTGTGTGCGCATGTTTAATCTTTGGGGACATATTACCTCAGTGACCAGATCTGTGGCAACGGTCGTGATTGTCTAAAAAATCCATGGAGCCGAAATAATCAACGTCACCTTAATGATGCAACGGCGCCATTAATCCTTGGAGACAGAGACTTTTAAATCAACAAATCTCTGCCAGACTTACAGTGTGCCATCTCCTTTAATCTCTTTTTACAGAGACTAATTTGAATTCAAGACACTGTGTTGTTGTTTTTCTTCCGTATTAGAAACAACATAGTAAAGTCATACAGATCTTTTATTCACTGTCTCCCAGTACCACTGGTTTCCCCTCCCTGTGATTTTATGAGCCAGTAACAAAGAAGTCCTTTATGCCCCGCTGCTGTTGTGTTTATACTACCTGTTGGAAAACCATAGTGAAATCACTGTACTGGTGTTTCTGTGAGATTCATCTTCTTAACTACAAATGATGTAGGAATTAAACTTTACAACTTTTAGGTTTAGATGTTTTGATGTCTTTTTCCTTCTGCTACTGGCTTCCAGTCATTTCTGTAAACTCCTGCCACTTGGTTGAAGTATTGGCAGATTTTCAAGCCTGTCTTAAAACAGCAGTCAGGTGTCCAAATAAACATTAAAGTAGTTTTTTTTCTTGCTGTAATCATTCTTCCTGTTCATTCTGACCATTAGAAGATCCTTCCATAATGCATTTACAATGTAAGTAATGGAGGACAAAACCCACAGTCGTCCTCCTGTGCAAAGAAAAATGTATTTAACCCTCTTGTTGTCCTCGAGTCAAGGAAGGGAAGAAGGAAGAAGGAAGGAAAGGAGGGAGGGAGGGAGGAAAGGAAAGAAGGAAGGGAGGAAGGAAGGATGGAGGAAATAAGGAAGGAAGAAGGAAAGGAGGGAGGAAGGAAGGAAGGGAGGAAAGGAAGAGGGAAGGAAGGAAGGAAGGACAGGAAGGAAGGAAGGAAGGAAAGAAGGAACAGTCAAAACAGACGGGGTCAATGACATGAAGGTTAAAAGTTTATCTGAAGCTAATATGAAGCTTCAGCCGTCCAAATGAGTCAAATCAAGTAGATATATTTCAACATTACAGTCTTTTTAGTGCCTAAATCCCTCTTTTTGTTACTATACTTCCACCACAGCTCAACAGAGGAAACATTAAGAGGGAATTTGATGCTAAAAAGACTGTAAATGTGTCAGATATCCACTTGATCTGACTAACTCAGACTGCTGAAGCCTCATATAAGCGAAGGAGGAAGAAGGAAGGAAGGAAGGAAAGGAGTAAGGAAGGAAGGAGGAAGGAAAGGAGAGAGGAAGAAAAGGAGGAAGGAAAGAAGGAAGGAAGGAAAGAAGCAAAGAAGGATGGAAGGAAGCGAGGAAAGAAGTACAGAAGGAGGGGAAAAACAAAGGAAAAATTAAAGAAAGAGGAAGGAAAGAAGGAACAGTCAAAACAGACGGAGTCAATTTGACCCGGGAGGACGACAGGAGGGTTAAAGTAAAATATTACCAAGTTATTAAATGCATCAGATTGAACATAAAGTCTGAATTACATACATAAATAAATAAATAAATAGAAAAAAAGGACACCAACAGCTTCCTGGAGCTACACAAATACATCTGGAGTTTAAAATGTGTTGAAAAACACACCGATCTCAAACGTCTTGAAAGTTGTTGAGTCACAGGAATGATGATGATGATGTGAAAATGCAAATGCTGGCAATCAGTCACTACCTCATCTCCACAAATAACCTCCACTCTCCTTAAAAGAAAAAAAAGTTAGAAAAATATCAGCTGAAGTGCTCTGACATCGCCAGCGCTGCGGTTGTCAAGGTAATGGATGAAAATGGTTTTGTAATGTGGCTTGTGTGTGTATGTGTGTGTGTGTGTGTGTGTGTGTGTGTGTGTGTGTGTGTGTGTGTGTGTGTGTGTGTGTGTGTGTGTGTGTGTGTGTGTTTTAGTCCTCTCGGAGTTCAGATTAGGTCTGCACTCCCCTCAAACCACTCCTCCCCTCCTCTGCCGTCCATCTGTCTTTGGAGCCAACAAGACGTCTAATAACCAGAGAGCGGTGAAAACCCCCAGAGGCCTTCAGTCTCTCCGGAGCCTGAGCTACTTTCATGCCTCTGCACGACATGACGGGCCAACACATAACAAACGTAGACTAAGAGAGGTGTGAAATGCTGTTTTTATCATGTTGCCAAGATAACAGGATTATAAAAAAATGTGAACATATGCCTTTTTGATGGCAGTAAGGTTAAATTAGTTTATTTATCACTTACTATTTATTATTATTATTTATTATTGCTCATGTTTTATTATTTTTCTTCCTTACCTTGCACCTTAATATGTCCACAGACTGCAGATGTGTTTAAAAGAGACCTAAATACTAGGGCTGTCAAACGATTAATTTTTTTAATCGAGATCAATTGATTTTTCCATAGTTAATCACGATTAATCGCGTTTTGAATTGCATGTTTAAAATCCTGTTATGTTACATTTCAAGGCAGTTTTAAGCCCATAATGTAAAGCATTTCTTACCAGAGTGTCTTAACTGGGAATCAATCACGGCTCTGCTGCGACTCCCACACTCCAAAATGGTCCTTTAGTGGAGCTGAGGCTCGCTTGGCTGCACCCGGGTGTTTAGCATGGAGGTGCTGCTAACTCAAACTCCACGTACTCCGGTGGTAGTTAAACTCCGTTTGACACAGGTTGCATTTTACTTTTGACTTGTCAACTGAACCGTCTGGAAGTTTTTTAAAGTTAAACAAGCCGTTCAAAAGTCCAGTAGCTCTCTTACTTTCCATCAGCGCGGTAGGTTTACTGCAGGAGGCCAGTATAGTGAATGCAAAGTGTTAGTTCCCAAATAATAAACCAAATAATATCACAGGAACACTTGGCAGGGGAAAAAAGTAGATTATTCCTTGAAGATAGTGTCTATGTTTTACCAAAAGAAGAAGAATAAAAGTAAGTAAATATGACCATAATTTAACATTAACCTAATTTCATGATGCATTACTCCCATTAGAGTAAGCAGGTGTTGCACTTGTTCATATTATGTAACTCCATCCAAAGAGAAGAGACAGCTCAAACATATAATATTGTACTCTGGTGTATTTAAGTCTAATTCATCTGCTTCATCCACCAATCTACTGTTGCTTTCTCTGATTATTTTTATTTTGATCAAACTTTCTTTCTGTTTTGTGTTTTTGTCAGAGCGCATGTGTGGTCAGGTTGAATTGGTGGCCAGACTCTGTCACACAAATTCCTTTTCATTCAGCTGGAACAGAAAGAAAGAGAGAAATACAAAACGGGGTGAAAGTAAGAGTGAGAGAGAGAGAGGAGAGAGAGGAGTGAGTCAGAGGCCAGGGAGGAGACGGACGGGGGGGGGGGGGGGGAGGACGGAGAAAGCCAAGAGACATTTGTTGTTGAGTGGACGAGCACAGACAATCCCTTGCACACAGCTTTTTGAGTGTCATATAAACCACCCCTTCGCTTTCCCTTTTTGTCCCTTTCACTGCCTGCCACCCTCCCTTCTTTCTGCCCCACCCTGTGGCCTCTCTGCCTCTCTGCTCTGGACTTGGGGGTGGTGGTGGTGGTGGTGGTGGTGGTGGTGGGTAGGGGGATTTGCCTGCTTCTATAAAAGCCCAGTTTGTGCCCTGAGCGAGCTTCATTTCCCATCATGGAGAGTCAGAGAGTCCAGTCCTCTTACAGGAGACGTTTTGGGTTCACTAGCTCCAGCAGCACAGGGGTCAGAATTGGGAGCCTTTCCTCAGGCCGCTACTCCTGGCATGGCACCCCTCGCACCCTAACCCACTCCAGCCCCGTCTCCCGGATCTCCCTGGGCTCCACCAGCATGGCCATGCTCGGAGGGAGCACAGGGGACCGACTGGACTTCTCAGCTGATTCCTTGATGAAGTCCCAGTTCAAGGAGACGCGCACCAACGAGAAGGTGGAGATGATGGGCCTGAACGACCGCTTTGCCAGCTACATCGAGAAGGTGCGGCTGTTGGAGCAGCAAAACAAGGTGCTGGTGGTGGAGCTGAACCAGCTGAAGGGGAAGGAGCCCAGTCGCCTTGGAGACATCTACCAGGAGGAGCTGAGGGACCTGAGAAGGCAAGTGGACAGTCTCACCTCTGGCAAGGCCCGTCTGGAGATAGAGAAGGACAGCCTGGCTGCGGATGTGAGCACGCTCAAGCAGAGGTAGGAGGAAACTGGGTGGAGGATCATGCACTTTGTAGTCAGACCACTCCTCTGTGTCTCTTCTTAACTCTTTCTTTTTCCTCTCTAGATTGCTCAGTGATCTCTTGATTGTACTTTTTAATGATGAAAGAGTATTTGTAGTGTAGTTGGAACTCATCAAACTTATTTAAAGTTTCTCTGGAACTGAAAATCAGCTGAGTAGCTATAATTTTGTATGTGATAAAAGTAGAAATGTAATGTATAAACACTTAATTAGGGTTACAAAAAACTTAACAACTTTAAATGAACTCAGACAATGACTAATAATAGATATAGAATATAGGAATTAGAGCAAACTACTTCCTGAGTTGTCCCTTCTTCTTCTTCTATATAATGGGTTTTATATACTGAATTTCAATTTTTTATCTTCTGCTCAAAGTGTGCAAAAGTTTTTTTGTTTGCAACAGTTTTGCATCTTAATGGTTCAAAGCAAGTAAACGTATTAAAGTATTAACGGTTGCTGCACAAATTCAGCAGCTTTTGGCCAATTTGGCTTTGATTCAACCTTGATGCTGCTGCACACTTGATTGGTTTGGTTTTGCTGCTTAGGACCAGAAATGTAAATAAGACAAACTCATTGCATAGTAGGATTTCTTTTTTTTCTTCTTCTTTTTCTTTAATTACAGAAGCATTTATATGCAGATTTGGTTTTGTCTTTTGATTCGTTGGAATGCAGACCACTGTGCGCTGCCCGAGCTTTACTCCTGGATCCCTCTTTACAAACTTGATCCTGACTGAAACCCTCGTCGCCATTGAGCGAGTGCGGAGGAATGAGGCACACACAATGGTCGCCCTCCACAAAGGGAGCAAACAGCCAGGCAGATGTTCTCTTCTTCCCCTTACTCAAAAAACCCACTGATTCACTGATTCACTGATTCACTCCTCTGTTGCAACGCCTTTTTAATGTTTTAATTTAATATGCACATGTGGTATGAATCTATAATTTAATTTAGACTGGAGGATTGAAAGTCTACCTCTGACTCCTCTCCAACCTCTGATTACCACGCAGCTGCTGGTTCCCTTCCTCAAAGAATAGAAAGTGAATACTGATGGCCGTGGCCGAGTGGGTCAAAGGTTACTTTAGTGATGCCTTTTTTAAACCTTTCCATTCAGCAAACACTGCATGAAGCCGTACAGATGTTACCCCCCAAAGTCTGAGCATTAATGTTTCTATGTCTGTCTGTGTGTTCGTGTGTGTGTGTGTGTGGCAGATGGATTACAGGGTGGTGTGTGTCGGCGTGCAAGGGGTGTGAGACTGAGGATGGATCTTTTGTATGTGTGTGTGTGTGTGTGTGTGTGTGTGTGTGGTTGTGTGTGTGCTGGATCCCGTGGGAAAGGCCTCTGACTGTTAGGTTGGAGTGAATGTGTAATGATGCGTAAGCTGCCCTTTCAGCTGAGCCCCAGTCGTCCTCTGCAGCACGGGGAGCAGCACTGAAACTCAAGCAGTAAAAATCTGATCAAAATGCTTGGAATGTGTTTCAATCCCCACAGTTGGACTCTTTTTAAAAATGCAGAAATAGCTCGTAACTGTGTGCCTTTTCTCTCTTTTACTCTTATTGAACCTGTCAGTGCTATCATGCATTATACAGTAAGTAGCTAAACTGGACATTATTTTTTACAGTAGGCTGTTTCAATGAAATATTGGGTGTTTTTGTCCTTTAAAAATATTAAATATGGTGATTAACCCTTACTTACTGTTCATATTCTCATTCACATATTTAGTCTCTACACCAATTCACATTCATCAGTCATTAATAAATGTTAAAAGTAATCCTTAATGAAGTTGTCAGAGAGCATATTCCATTCATTCATGGAAAACAGATCACTATTTTATGGTTCAGGAGAACATTTTATGGAATATGTAGAATAAAACATGAGTTTGAGTGGTGTTTTTTGAATTTTGTAGACTTGCATATACAAAAATGTAAATCAGCTGCACAAAAATTAAAACAATTATGCATTTTTTCCTCCATTTTTGTATACTGTGGGTCACTTTAGGAATCCAGCTAAAAGAAATGTGTATACAGTGTTTTTAGGAGTCTTAAATGTAAAAATGGGTCACATTTGACCCTGAATTGTACATAAGGGTTAATCAAAACAAGACGTTTTGCACGTTGCAGTCATTTACTAACAGTAGTAGTTTATTATGCATCATGATCAACTAGAGGTGCCTCAATTTTAAACTTTGACTCCTTTCTGTGTCTCGTTCAGGTTGCAAGAAGAGATGGGCCTCCGACAGGATACAGAAAACAGTTTGAATACCTACAGACAGGTAAGTCTGTTTCCTGGACTCATGATTTAAACACTTTCTACATTCAGTATGTCTGACTGTCTGTGCTCATTCGTCTGTGCTCCTCTTTCTTGGTATAGGATGTGGACGAGGCTTCTCTAAATCGTGTCCAGTTGGAGAGGAAGATTGATGCCCTGCAGGATGAGATACTCTTCCTGAAGAAGATTCACGAGGAGGTAAGAATGAAATTAATAACATACTTGACTCATCTTTAACTATAGCTTTACTCTTGTCATCACTTCTTTTTTTATCCCCTTCCCTCCTCTCTCAGGAGCTGCGTGAGTTCCAGGAGCATATCATGGCTCAGCAGGTGCATGTGGACCAGGATGTGTCCAAACCAGACCTGACTGCTGCTCTGAGAGACATCAGGGTCCAGTATGAAACTATGGCCTCTTCAAACATGCAGGAGACGGAGGAGTGGTATCGCTCCAAGGTCAGAGGACTCAAATATATTCTGTTTTGAGGTTTGTCGTGCTGAGAATTAAAAACTAAAACTAAGGTCATGTAAATCTGTATTTCTCAGATTTACATGACCTTAGTTTTAACTTGTGAGGAAATGTGTAAAAAAGTGTAATTGGAGAAAATATATTGCCCATTTATGAAGTATTTAGTATGCAAAGTGTAGAAATAAAAGCAAATGATGAAAATCATGACCACACGTATACTTACAGGCTGTTGGGGTGTTTGTGTTTGTGCACAGTTTGCCGACCTGACAGATGCAGCCAATCGTAACGCAGAAGCTCTTCGCCAGGCCAAGCAGGAAGCCCATGAATATCGCCGTCAGATCCAAGTGGTGACCTTAGACCTGGAGGCTCTCCGTGGGACAGTAAGTCCACCAAATCACAGAGAACACAGTTGCAATCTATAACACAATGCAATCAACCCTTTCATGCACTAATCATGATTATTATTATAACATCAAGCTTTAATTTGAGACCATTTACATCCACATCAGGTGAAAAGTATACCGACCGACTGCCATCCTTTGCAGAAAATGGAAACATACCATAATTTTAATCAGGAAGTGAAACAGATGAGTTGAGGTCATGTGACTGACTCAGCCAATCAAGAACATTAATCTGTTTGCCCTAGAAAACAAACAACTGTGATTAATCTTTTATATACAGTATGAGAGACAATCATACATTTGTCTCTGTGAAGATGATGGCAGCTAACATGTCACTGTATTGCTGAGCAGAAATGAGGCTACGTTAAATGACTAGCTTATATTACTTGATGGTTACTTTAACCCTGGTGTTGTCCTCAAGTCAAGGAAGAAGGAAGGAAGGGAGGTAGAAGGAAGGAAAGCAGGGAGGGAGGGAGGGAGGGAGGAAGGGAAGAAGGAGGGAGGGAGGGTGTAAGGAAGGAAGGGAAGAAAGAAGGAAGGAAGGAGGAAATGAAAGGAGGGAGGGAGGAAGGAAGGAAGGAGGAAACGAAAGGAGGGAGGGAGGGAGGAAGGAAAGGAGGAAGAAGGAAGAAAGGGAGGAAGAAGGAAGGAAGGAAGGAAACGAAAGGAGGGAGGGAGGGAGGGAGGAAAGGAGGAAGAAGGAAGAAAGGGAGGAAGAAGGAAGGAAGGAAGGAAGGAAGGAAGGAAGGAAGGAAGGAAGGAAGGAAGGAAGGAAGGAAGGAAGGAAAGAAGGAACAGTCAAAACAGACAGGGTCAATTTGACCCGGGAGGACAATACGAAGGTTAAATAGAAACCTGCAGTATTTTTCTGGTGACAACATTTAGTAGCTGCAAATACAAACACCTAACATTTGGCTTTAACATTAGATAACCTGTACAGACAACAACATACTGTACAGCACTTAGTCCAAAAGTCAAAACAAGCGTCTTGTCTGTATATTAGGGTCACTGTCCTGCTGCACTGTTCAAAATACTGGATACACTATAAGTCCTACACTATTTACTTAATATGGATGTTGTGAAGACCCTCAAACATCCTTATAGCAGACTTTATTTAACCTTATCACCAATCATTGCTTCATTTCAAAGCCACATAGTTTGTTGTGAGGCCCTTATTTACCCCTCTAGTATACATGGTAGTACTCCGCTGCTGAAAATAGAATAAATACAATATATAAAATCCAGTTAAATAAAACAATTTAAAAGAAGTAGCAGAAGTAGTAGAAGACATAGTGCTTCTGTGTGGAGATGATTGATAGGAAAGTTAGCTAAAGGCTAAAATGAAGAGGTACGTTTTCAGCTTTCTCTTGAAAATATTTAGAGCTGCTTCCTTAATATCTAAAGATAGTTTGTTCCGTAGTTTTGGGACATAATTGCTAAAAGCTGCATCCCAGATTTTCTTTCGGTTGTTACTGGAAACCTCCAACAAACCAGCATCATTAACAGAAACCTGAGTGTCCTGCAGTCCTCCACATCAGACTCAGGTGCTCATTACTCGGTCTCGTCTGCGCTCCTTCAGAACGAGTCTCTGGAACGTCAGCTCCGGGAGATGGAGGACCGCTTCTCCATGGAGACGACCGGTTACCAGGATACGGTGAGCCGCCTGGAGGATGAGACCCACGGGCTGAAGGAGGAGATGGCCAGACACCTGCAGGAGTACCAGGACCTCCTCAACGTCAAACTGGCCCTGGATATCGAGATTGCCACCTACAGGAAGCTGCTGGAGGGGGAGGAGAGCAGGTGAGAGGCTCGACGAAGCTGTTTGAGGTTCATGTAAAGAAATAATGTTGGTAGATATTAATGTTTGTCACTTCTCTGTTACTACAGGATCACTATTCCAGTTCAAAGCTTTTCCAACCTGCAGTTTAGAGGTCAGTATCAAATTGAGCTGTATAATTAGTCAATTAATCAATTGGTTGCTAGATATTAAATTAACCACCAATTAATTTGATGGTCTATTAAACTTCCTGTCGTCCTCCCGGGTCAAATTGACCCTGTCTGTTTTGACTGTTCCTTCTTTCCTCCCTCCCTTCCTTCCTTCCTTCCTTTCTTCCTTGCTTCTGTCCTTCCTCCCTCCTTCTCTCTTTCTTTTCTCCCCCTACCTTCCTCCCTTCCTCCTTTCCTCTTTCCTTCCTTTCTCCCTTCCTCTTTTCCTTTCTCCCTTCCCCCCATGTGGTTTATAAATAATGTCCATTCCACCTTCAAGAAACACAGTAGTTTAAAATCTTAATATACTAAAAACACATATACACATATATACACAGGTAGACAAATATGTAATGACGATGAGATAACAGCAGCTTTGATTAGAGCTACTGTGATACTGAACACACTTTAGTTAGAGTTATGAGTTTGGGTTAAATTAAGGCTTTCTTTTCTTCTTTTAAATTCAGTTAATGTTGAGCATGTTTGGGTTAAATCCTGTTTCACACAGGAACATGAAAATTATTCCTCCTCCTTGTCAGATATGAATGAAGAGGTAGAGATGATAGGAGGCAGATTACCTTTCTTTAACATCCTCTTCATTGATTGTTAATAATTGCAGTTCTTTCTTTCCTCCGTTCATCCTCTTTTAGAAACTAATCTGGAAACTAAAATGCCAGAGCCCCACGTGAAGAGGAGCATCCTGGTACGAACTGTGGAGACCAGAGACGGGGAGGTATGTGCTTTTTAAAAAACAACAACAACAACAAAACAAAACAGATTTTTACTCTTATATTTTATTATTATTATTATTATTTTATTTATTTATTTTTTATTATTATTATTATTGTTATTATTTTATTTTATAATTATTATTTTTATTTTATTTTATTATTATTATTATTATTATTATTATTATTATTATTTTAATTATTTTAATTGTTTTATTGTATAATTATTATTTTTATTTTATTTGATTATTATTATTACTATTATTATTATTATTATTATTATTATATATAATTATTATTTTTATTTTATTTTATAATTATTATTTTTATTATTTTTATTATTATTATTATTATTTTATTATTTCCCATGACACATTCTTATGTCTTGGGCCAATTGTCTTTCTTTGAGTATCTATTCTAATAACATTGTATCCCCTGAAATATTTCTGTTGGACTTAATGGAAATGAAAATAAAAATTTGATCGCAAAAAAAAAAACCCAACAAAACAAAACAGCACAACATAAATCTCTCATACTGAAACAGGTCAATCTGCACCCTGTACCTCCCTCTCATTTCCTCTGGAGGGCGATATTAAGCCCCTGTGCAGGTTTTCACACACAATAACATTTCCTCGGCACACCTGATGCCATTTGCCACACATATAAAAAAAAAAAAAACCTCACCAGGGATTTGCCCCCTTTTTTTTCTTCCTATTTTTAACCCTGGTCTCTTTTTCTTCTTTTCAGATCATTAAGGAATCAACCACTGAACACAAAGATCTTCCTTGAGGGTTTTAACGACCAGCTCTACAGATCTGGTCCTCATTGACCCCTCTCCACCCCTTCCCCAAAAAAATCTGCATCCACTTTCTCTCCCTTCATCAGCATCACCTGCAGGCTAATGTCTTTACTGCCCTAAAACCATAATATAACCACTTCCTATGTGCTCTCATTAGAAATTCTGCCAAAACGTCCATGTTTAGCTTTTTATTGTACAGCTCCACTTTTTCTTTTTTTTTTTATTATTATTTTAGCTCAAGTTGGAAATGTAGCCCAAAGGTTTGTAGCTTGTTCCAGTTCAATCTTACTGGGAAATGACTGGTAACCTGTTTTAATCTAGCACAGACTGACCCAGACCAGATTATTATTTTTCTTAGCGTTGTTTCTACAGTAAGTAGGTGCCATAGAGGAGGTATAGGACTACGTAGCGAGGAGGTGTAGGTTGACGTGTGGATCCGTGGATGTGAAATGTGGCGAGTGAAGTACAGGAGGAAGTCGACTGTATAACGTCAGAGCTGAGCTTGGGCAGAGAATAGAGAGATATGTGTATGTTAGAGCAGATTTTTGGCAGAACGACCAGCGACTACTATCAGCTGGTTTTTAACTCTTGTCTGGTGCTATTTTACATTTCAATGGTTTGTGGTAGAAGCCAACCTCTATTTTGAGGGTTGTTTCCTGTAATTAAAGGTCCACTGGTGTTTCTTATTTTATATTTTTTATAGGTAGTTCTGTTTCACTTCAGGATGATTGGACCTCTTTTTAGATTTGACTTGGGTGGAGCTTTGCTGAGAGTTTTGTTGAGATTATGAATTAATCTTTTAGGCGTTAATGCTACTTTTTCACTCTCACTCATTACTTAGTGGCCAAAATCTGTAGAGCTTCAACGCTATAGGAGGAAGTATAGAAAGAAATGACATGTTGGATAGAGTTAGAGAGCACTAAACAAAGCCTGAAAGCACTATCGAGCTAGATCTATTAGCCAAATTAAAATCTTGAGGACACTAGACCATGCAATACTTAAAAAGGCAATAAAAGAAGATGAAATTGCTGCAGCTGCATATCCAATTTTTGGCATTTTTTATTCTTTTGCATTTGCTGCTAAATGATAGAGTGACCATAGGCGACTTCAGCAAGGAAACCACCTGCATAGCATCTATAATAAACTATATGCTGTATATAAAACTATCAATTGTTCCATCTATAGGTGCAACAAAACTAACAGGAGAGTCTGTAGTGTTTCTTTTACCTACATAGTTCTGAGGTGAAATCTAAACAACCAAAAAAAACAGCACAAAAAAAATACATAAAATAACATTGAGTGTAGAGTTAAGCCATAGGACCTTTAAACTCTTCTCCATCACTTTCTCTAGCTGTTGGTATCCTCCGTCTCTTGACCACAACATGTTTGATAAGACTTTTATTTTTTTTTGTTTGACACCAGGATGTGTCAGAGCATGCCCACTTATCTCACAGAGGTGATAGGAACAGAGCCAGGTTGGAGGTGCGGAGGGGAAAAAAAGGAGGTGTTTTGGAAGCTGACGCAACCTTTGACCTACAGACTCTAGTTAAGCCAACAAGCTCCACTCCAACAACTAAACACACACACACACACACACACACACACACACACACACACAGGCACAATTTATGTAGCATTTGACTGATAGCAGAGCCGAGGAGGTAACCCCTACATCTCATACCTGCACCAGAAACCCTTTATTTTTTAATTTTGAAGGAGAGAAATTGCCTTTGAGGAAGCTAGAAGGAAGGAAGGAAGGAAGGAAGGAAGGAAGGATGGGTGAATGGATGGAGGTCAAAGGTCAAACACTGTAATCTACGAAGCCCCGCTGACTGAAAACCATGCTGACAGGCTCTACTTCTAATGACTGCGGTGCTACTGTGCACTCATGCCGGGGGACACACTGTGATTTGTGTTTCCATGCATGTGCCTCCCACCTTCTCCCCTCTGCATCTTCAACCCCCTTCTTCTCCCCTTCTTATTGTTTTTGTGTTATTTTTTTATTTCTAAATGTCGATCTTACATAGAAATGTTAAATCTTGAGTCTCGTAGCACAGCCTGAATCCTGCTTTTATTTTTTATTTTCTATTTTGGAAGAAACCAGATGTGAATATATAACATTAGCTTTGACCAATGCTACGTGCTAATGTCATGTTAACTTAACGGCAATAAACATTTCTGTTTGTTAGAACTGTTGCTTCTCATTTAGTCTTTTCTAAAATGGGCTTTTCCTTTCATTTTTCATTATAATACTGACACCACACATACAAGTCAATCACCTCTCAGTCTCCACACTGAGTATTAAATATGCTGACAATTGACTTTAGGCTGACAGCAGCAGACAGATCATCATGAGTGATTGTTTCTGCCCGTCAGCCAGGCTGCACCGCTGAGCAGATGGGTTCATTTCCTGTTTTATCAGGGCTCATTATGAGTGCTGCTACTGTATATCCAGGTGGTGGGGTAATTGTTTCCAAAAATAGGGTCTTCTGAGAGGCGAATAAACACCTGCACAGGATTGTCACAAAAAATAAAAGTCTGTTTCGCATCATTTTGAATCAGGGAATTGACTTTAATTCTGTCCTTGTACATTTTACAAGTTTAAGTAATTAAAACAAGGCTCAGTTGATCGCATCTGTCCTAAAATTAACAGTCAGGTGCCCTTATGAAGTTG
Organism: Scomber japonicus; assembly: GCF_027409825.1. NCBI lineage: Eukaryota > Metazoa > Chordata > Actinopteri > Scombriformes > Scombridae > Scomber > Scomber japonicus. The sequence continues at coordinate 24,421,495 of NC_070595.1, forward strand.
AAAATGAGTATTTGCTTCCTATTATAATACTTCTTTTTCATTTTTGGCCATGATTTAAATGTAAGTGATGGAGGACTTAATTTATCATCCTTGCTCAACCTTGCTTTGCCTTATTATGAGGCTTCAGTTGGCTTAATTAGTCAAATTTAGCACCTTTTTACAGTCATTTTATTCCAAAATTTCCTTTTTATGTCAGTATCTCTCCACTGCAGCTCAGCAAGAAGGAAGCACTGTCCAAAAAAAAAACAGACTTTGGAAGACAAACCCAGTTTATTTGATTTTACTCATTTAAGCCTCATTAACTTTTGAACAGATTTTGTCCTTCATCTCTTACATTGGGAGAACAAGAGCTCTCTTAATGTCCAGCATGGGAGTTATAATTACAGCAAGCTAAAAGTCAACCCAATCCTTACTTCATAAACACACTGTTTCAGTCTCTGAATCATCTTGACTCTGATCAATACAACAATTATTCAATTTTTTCTCTATAAGGGAAGTTTGAATCCACTAAAAACACTCCAGCAGGTGTTGTCGCTCATAGTCAGGGTCCGTTATTGTTACTGTTCGGGACATTTTATTGTCTAAGATGAAATGGGCTTCCAAAGTGGCTCTTAATATAATATAAACTAAAATGTTTGAAGACTCTTCGCTCACAGTAAAACTTTTTATTGGTGCTTCACATTCAAGAGTAAGTCAGAGCAGAGAAGTCACAAAGTGCTTCACAGAAGAAATAAAGAATAAATGTTCATACAGAAATAATAAAATCTAAATTAAATAGAAACAAATGGGTCTTTAGCTTAGGTATCCACTGTGTCCACAGATCTTAGGTCAAAATGTGAGAGAGTCACACCTAGAGACAGGAAAAGAGGAAGGGAGCAAAGAAGGAAGGACAGAGGAAAGAGGGAAGGGAGGAAGGAAAGGAAATGAAAGGAAGGAAGGAAGGAAGGAAGGAAGGAAGGAAGGAAGGAAGGAAGGAAGGAAGGAAGGAAGGAAGGGAGCAAGGAAGGAAAGAAAGAGTGAAGGAGGGAGGGAGGAAGGACAAATGGAAGGAAAGAAGGAAGGAAGGAAGGAAGGAAGAAAGAAGGAAGGAAATGAGGGAGGAAGAAAGGGAGGAAAGGAAAGAAGGAAGGACAGAAGAAAGAAGGAATGAGGGAGACAGGAAAAGAGGAAAGGAGGAAGGAAAGGAAAGGAAGGAAGGAAGGAAAGAAGGGAGGAAGGGAGGAAAGAAGGAACAGTCAAAACAGAGTAAAACTTTTTATTGGTGCTTCACATTCAAGAGTAAGTCAGAGCAGAGAAGTCACAAAGTGCTTCACAGAAGAAATAAAGAATAAAAGTTAAAACAGAAACAATAAAAAACTAAATTAAAGGTAGAATATGTAGAATGAGCAGAACAACGCCATCTAATGTCTCGAGATCGTAGTCGCAACAACCAAAAAGTAATTCCAGCAGTCGGGTTGCCAGGTCCGGTGCCGGATTTTATTTTAGCTCTAACTCTGTAAATATACCACTTTATCCACATGTCTAACCTTTTTAGGCGAGAAAGTAGCACTTTAGATCCACAATGTGACGCTAATTTGTCCAAATAACATCTGCTTAAAGTTTTGTTCCTGCGAATTCGGAGCCACTCAAGTTAGCCGTAGCGAGTAACGCACTTCCGGTCATTTTCACAAAATAAAACACCCGTTGCCTTTTATTATTAAGAAAACCATAACGATAGAGTTGGTGCTTTTATTTTGAAAACAGGAAGCGAACATACCCTCGCTGTAACTGACTTGAAACCACCGCGGTACATTACATTGTAACGCCAGTGGGAGTAGCAGCAATGTCTCTGCCATAGACTGTATATAAGAAACTGCTACTTACTGCCTAATCCTAAACACCGATTGGCTTGTGTGTGGTGTCGTCAGAAGCAGAAGAGGCTCACGGTCGTAAACATCTAGTCACGTGTAGTCTGAGATGGACGCGCAGGTCAGGAAATGACGTAAACGGACCGTATATGGTTTGTTATTTGTGTTATTACATTACGTGTTGGACTAAATACATGGACATATTGAGGAAAATATTCCGGTTTTATGAAAACGGATTTCCTATTTCACAAGAATGGATATTTGGCGAGCTGTACAGAAAGTGCTGAGTCATAAGATGATCGTTGTGGATAAAGGGAAGACTTTGAAGGTATGTAGGCATTATAGCTTTTCTCACTTAGCTCAGGGGCTAGCCAAGCTAATCGCTAATACTATTACGGCTGTGAGCAACCATATAAGTCGTGAGTGGTCTTGAATGAATCAGAACAATCTAAGCTTTCCAACAATGTACGGCATGAGTATATATGTTTAAGGGTTTGTGTTTAAAACATTCAGAAGAACGTGTGGCTACCTCCTAACATCCGTCCTGTCCCGTGAACGGAACAGCGTGCGTTAAGAGGTTAATGATCAAATATCAAAATCCGAATAGCGTCAGAAAGTCAACCCACTCTCCACATTTCCATTGCTACCGTTTTGATACTTCATGGTACACAAACAAATAGCATCTCATATGAAAGCTAAGACCCTGGCGAGTTCAACAGTACCATTATTGCGCTAAAAACTCAGTGAACCAGCAGCATACAAAGGTAAACAACCACTTATTTAAAGCGACTAACAGATATTCTGTCTTACCTTCGAAGTTTTGTGATGAAAAGTTGTACTTGAGAGCAAAAAACGCTGGTTTTAGTGAGTCCAACACGGCCGTGTTTGTTTACAACTCCATTTCACCCAGTGCCAGCCTACAGTAGCTGCACCGGAAAAACAGACAACCCTGGCAACCCGCACTTCCGGTCGCTAATTGGCTGGTACAATGTACACAGAACGTGTCAGAACGTCATTGTCGAACCCGTCAAAAAATTTTAAAGATATTAATTCAGACTAAATTTTTTTTTTAATGGAAAAGCAATACTTTCATTCTGTACCCCTCAAAACGCCCCGTGGCTGTATTAATTTAAAAAAAAATATAGCTTTTAATAAATATTCTACATATTCAACCTTTAAATAGAAACAAATGGGTCTTTAGCTGCTTTTTAACAGATCTTCAGTCAAAATGTGAGAGAGTCCCAAAGTTCAGGACCCACAATTTCAAAAGCAGTCTCCTTTAGTTTTAAGCCTTTGTCTTGAAACAACCAGCAAATCTTGATGTGAGGACATTACAGAGCTGCTGGAGGGCTGCAGTAGATCTCTAATGGAGGCAGGAGCCCTTTGTGTCAGGCTCTGCTCATCCATCATTCTGCACAGTGAAGCTCAAACATCCAGCAAGGTGAAAAGTTGAATGTAGTGGGACTTCAAGTAGAAGTAACAGCACTGCAATATAAGAATAATCCCTCCACAAGAAAACATATTGCATTAAAAAGGCTCTTAAAGGTGGACTATGCAGAATTTAGTGTCATCTAGATGAACAGACCGAGTCAGAAATGGAGTATAATATTCTTAACCCTTGTGTCGTCCTCCCGGGTCAAATTGACACCGTCTCTTTTGACTGTTCCTTCTTTCCTCCCTTCCTTCCTTCCTTCCTTCCTTCCTTCCTTCTTCCCTTTCTCTTTATTTTTTCCTTCCTTCTTCCCCTCCTCCCCTCTTTCTTTGCTCCCTCCTCCTTCCTTCCTTCCTTCCTCTTTTCGTCCTTACTCCTTTCCTTCCTACCTTCCTACCTTCCTTCCTTCCTTCCTTCTTTCTCTCCTAAATTCCTTCCTCTTTTCGTCCTTACTCCTTTCCTTCTTTCCTTCCTTCTTCCCCTCCTCCCCTCTTTCTTTGCTCCCTCCTCCTTCCATCCTTCCTTCCTCTTTCCTTCCTTCCTTCTTTCCTTCCTCCTTTCTTCCCTCCTTCCTCCTTTCTTTCTTTCCTTCCTTCCTTCCTCTTTTCGTCCTTACTCCTTTCCTTCCTACCTTCCTACCTTCCTTTCCTTCCTCCATTCCTTCTCTCCTAAATTTCTTCCTCTTTTCCTCCTTACTCCTTACTCCTTTCCTTCCTTCCTTCCTTCCTTTCTCCCTTCCTCCTTTCCTTCCTTCCTTCCTTCTCTCCTTACTTCCTCCCTCTTTTCCTCCTTACTCCTTTCCTCCCTTCCTTCCTTCCTTTGTTCCTTCCTTCCTTTTTTCTCTCCTAAATTCCTTCCTCTTTTCGTCCTTACTCCCTTCCTTCCTTCCTTCCTTCCTTCCTTCTTTCCTCCCTCCTTACTCCTTTCCTTCCTTCCTTTCTTCCCTCCTTCCTTCTCTCCTTACTTCCTTCCTCTTTTCCTCCTTACTCCTTTCCTTCCTTCCTCCTGTCCTTCCTTGACCTGAGGACAACAGGAGGGTTAAGTATGTTTTAATAAGTGTATAATCCCATAAAAATAAGAATTTTTGATTTTTTTTTGTTACTTTATAATGAGCCCTTTATATCCACAAAGGGTCTTCTTCCTCAGAGCTCACCATGTTGCACCGCCCAGAACGGACACACCGCTGGCTCTAGAGAGAGAGGCCTTTTGTAGCCTCTAGATGCCACTAAATCCTACACACTGCACCTTTAAATTCAAACAAGTATTATTAACTAGATTTACTCAACATGTCAAAAGTAAAAGACGCCCATAATACAGAATATGGCCCCTGTTATACAACGATATTATTGGATTAGATTATTATTGGAGTGATGCATTCATGTGGAAGTTGTATTTGACTTGGTTGAGTTGGAGGTAACTATTTTATACATTGTTGGATAGTTAAACCTCATTTTCAATCAAATTTGACCCGTTTTTACATTTGAAAGCAATTAAAAACAACCTAAACTACATTCTTGAGGCCTGACATGTTCCTATAATAGCTCAGAATGTGTAAAAAATGGAAATATTCTTAAAATTATGTATTTTAGTGCAGCTAGTGTTAAAGGTTAAAGGTCAAATTTGCAGCTAAATTTCCTCTAAGCATCTTCTTTCATTGTCCTCTTCTATATTTCTTTAGTATAACGTCTGTGATGTGTATATTGAAGTGCAACTCATCGAGCAAGTGTGTGTAAAGTACAGTATGTATCTGTTTTGTCCGGCTCTTATCGGAGGAATGGAGGGTCTCAGGTTCTGCACTGAAGTCGACCCTGAGCTGAAGGAATTCACGGCTAGATAAACCTCTCAGGCCTGTTCAGGGTTCAGGCACTGACGTCTGGCCCTGAAACACTTTCCCATCCAGTCCTTGTTCTCACAGAGGCCGGTAAGGGGCGAAAGGGTGACGGAGCGGAGATGGGCATTTTTAAGCTCATTATCTCTTAGAAGCGGGTGCCAGGTGACAACAGCTGTCATGTAAAGCTGCAGAAAACATGAATAAGCGCCAGCATCCAGTCTCATTAGAAAATACACCGTTTGACTTGAAAGCATCAGCATGAACGTCCATGAAAGGCAAGCGTGACTGAAAACACTCTTAATTAGCTGTAATATTAATGACTCCAAAACAAGATATTCCTTCATTCTGATGAAGCTTTTCATGGGTGAATAAACTTTTGCCCAATTTGTTATATTAAAAGACGGATTCACAGTTTTTTAAGTGTCGTAAAACAACAGTCAGGAGACCAAATTAACACTGACAGGTTTTTCTTGCTGTAATCATTCCTCCTGGGAAAAATCCACAGTCCTCCGTCTGTGCCAAAAAACTTAATTTGTATGTGAATGTATCTGAAGTTGATATGAAGCTTCAGCCGTCCAAATGAGTCAAATCAAGATTAGATTAGATTAGATTAGATTTCTTTATTTGTACCCGCAGGTAAATTTGGCTCGCAGTGAGAGACATTCATACAAAACAATACAATAAAATGAAAAACAGTAAAATAGCCACACAATTCGTCATCATCCCCTTCATCATTCCATGCTGCCTCACAAAGTGCATTTAATATGTAAGGTGGCTACCCAAAAAGTGCATGGCATAAAGTGCATAAGTGCACTCATCATCATATCGTCATCGCCATCATCAACACAATCATCGTCAACATCACCATCATCATCAACTCCACCACTCCCCAACCATCATCAAGGGATCACTAGTTCTTATTAAGATGTATGATGTCTGCAGGGACAAAGCTAGACCTGTGCCTTTTAGTTTTGGTCCTAGGTACGGTGTACCTGCGGCCAGATGGGAGGAGCAGGAAGTCACTATAGAGGGGGTGAGACCTGTCCCCTAAGATGGAACCAGTGAGCCGCTGCAGCTGTCTTATATACAGGGCTTCTGAGATAGGCTGTGTCTCACCGATCATCCTGCTAGCCCATTTGACGACCTGGCTCAAGTAGATATGTTTCAACGTTACAGTTTTTTTAGTGCCTCTTTTTGTTACTATACTATAACACAAAGAGGGAATTTGATGCTAAAAAGACTGTAAATGTGTCAGATATCCACTTGATATGACTAACTCATATGTCTGCTGAAGCTTCACATCAACTTTTAAATGTGGACACACTGTGGGTTTTGGCCTCCATCACTTATGTCAATCATCTTTTAACAGCTAGTATTTACAGGAGGAATTATTACAGCAACCCTTAACCCATTTTCACATATATATGTTTATTTGGGGACCTGACTGTTGAAAAAACTGTGAACCTGTCCTTTAAAAAACTGGTTGATTAGTCAGTTAATTGATTAATTGCATCCAGTGGCGTGCACAGACTTTTTGAAGGGCAGGGGTGAAAAGAAAAAAAAGGGCACATACAGCACGTTCTCGCACTGTTTTTGCCACCCAAGAGAGCAGTTTAATGTGTTTTGCCAACCAGGAAGGAACCTTAGCGCGCTTTTTGGCTCCCAAGAGGGCACTTTAGCACGTGTTTTTTTTTAACAAATGGGCCACGAGGGGGGGTAATCGCCCCCCCCCCCCTTCTGCACACGACTGATTGCATCCAAAACAATTTGCAGCTTTACTGAAAATTGACCATTGATTATTTTTTCAATCACAATGCCAAACATTACCAAGTAAAAGCTTCTCAGCTGTGAGCATTTGCATTTATCAACATTTACTGATGACCAATAAAGCAAATAATTGGCAGATTAATCGATAAATTGAAATTAAGAAAAATAATGAAACTAATAATAATTTTTTTGCAGCCGGTCTGATAGATAGTTGTGTGTTGTTCCAGACGTGCTGTTTCCTTTTTCCTCTCATTCAAGAAGTCTTTTATGAGAGATTATTACAAAATGTCCCATCTTATTATGTTTAGGGACATTCCTGGATCAGTATCTGCATGTGGATTCACCAAATTTCACTTTTATTTCTGTAATAAGTACATTTTAAAGAGGTTTTTTTAGATATCCTGCTGACTAAACACACAATCTCCTTGGAAAAGTTAGAAAAGTTAAAAACACCTATTTCACTTAGCTTTTAATAAGTTTTCAACTTTAGGCTTTATTATTAATTTACTCATGGTTTTAATTACATTTTAACATGATTTACAGATGTTTAAACCTAAATTTAATCATCTTAGATAGCCTTTTGGGTTTTATTCTAATCATTTAATGCTTAATGCTTCGCACTTGAGCTTATTGTGATAAACTGTGAACTATGTTGTATGCATATTTTAAATGACGTTTTACTTTGGAATAAGCCGTGAGATGCTTCAGCTGTAACTCACACGTATCGTCCAGCGTTACCTCTGGCGCTCTTTGTCTTTAGGGCTGTTTGTGCTCTACCCTCTTCAGCGCACATTCCTGTCTTACTTGGCTCTCACACCAAAGGGTCACGGGAAGGCATGAGTGCTCCTTGGTTAATTTTAGCCCTCATTTCATCGAGGCCATTGAGACAAAACACAGAGCAACCACCTCATCCCGTCTGCTGGACTGTGAAAGCCACGTTCCTTCTGATCTCTGGGCACCTTTTACAGACTGGATCACTGAACACGTGCTCATACTGGCTGCTTCACTGTGGACAAAGTGGAGAGATGGAAAGTAACTGTACACTGTTGAAGTACTTGTTCCTGAGTATTTCCATTTCATCCATTTGATGCAACGTCATACTTTCACTTCACTTCATTGAGAGGGAAATATTGCACTTCCTCATCATCTAGTTACTTTTCAGATGAAGATTTGACACAATGGATAATATTACAAGCTTTTAAAATACAACACATTGCTAAAGTTGAAACCAAAAAGCAGTGTGTAGTCGAGGTCACATTTCAGATGTCTATGAGTTGTTAACAGCTCCACCAAAGAGTGATTTTTCCCTCTAAACTTCTCACATGGTTTCATTTCAATAAATGTTCAAATGATCCAATATTTCACTATTTCTCTTTGTTTTTCTTCTTTCCTCTCCCATTAATCATCTCACCAGCCCTCACATTTATCTGCTGACCCTTTGGAGGGCCCCTACCCCTAGGTTGGGAACCACTGGACTAAACTAGCTAACTGTATATAAAGTAGTATAAACTAGCTAACTGTATATAAAGTAATGTAAACTAGCTAACTGTATATAAAGTAGTGTAAACTAGCTAACTGTATATAAAGTAATGTAAACTAGCTAACTGTATATAAAGTAGTGTAAACTAGCTAACTGTATATAAAGTAGTATAAACTAGCTAACAGTATATAAAGTAGTGTAAACTAGCTAACAGTATATAAAGTAGTATAAACTAGCTAACTGTATATAAAGTAGTGTAAACTAGCTAACTGTATATAAAGTAGTATAAACTAGCTAACAGTATATAAAGTAGTATAAACTGGCTAACTGTATATAAAGTAGTATAAACTAGCTAACTGTATATAAAGTAGTATAAACTAGCTAACTGTATATAAAGTAGTATAAACTAGCTAACTGTATAAAGTAGTATAAACTAGCTCCACCTCCAGCAGCTACAACAGTAACATGTTGCTCTAACACTGATGCTTCACTATTAATAATCTAATGATGTCATATATAATAATATATCACTACTTTTACTGTAATACTGCATACTACATCACTCATAATACTGCAGTACTTTTACTGTAATACTGCATACTACACCACTCATAATACTGCAGTACTTTTACTGTAATACTGCATACTACATCACTCATAATACTGCAGTACTTTTACTTGACTAGGATTTTACATGCAGGATTTTGCTTGTAATTGAGTATTTTTACATTATTGCTACTTTTATTTGAGTGAAGGATCTGAATACTTCTTCCACCACTGCTAAAGGGGCATTAATATAGTTTCTTATTGCATTTCTTGTCATTTTTGCATGGTCTTTGATCCCTGTATTAATTAAAACCTTAATAGGCCACACAGACTCAGTAACTATGTATCCACTGAGATCAATGTCAGTGCAAACTTTAGATTAAAAGGAAGAAAACCAGGGCAGGTGATGCGTCAGTGTTGCCACTACAAGCGAGGATAAGCTGAGAAGCACGGACGATAAGATATTACAAACTGTAAATTACACTAAGCTGTAAACATCACTCAGCTCGGTTGGTCAATGAAACTCCTCGATGGCAGATATTCCCAAACAAAACTAACCGATGTGCGATGTGTGTGTGTGTCGTGAAGCCACTCGAAGCCTCTGCAGGTGACCTTTAATTAGGTATACAGTTGATAGTCTGGGCCTGAATGTCTGCACTGTCTCTGAACGTGCCGTTGGTGCCAGCTCAGTGTCTTCTCTTTGGGGTCAGGGAGTCCTCTAGAGGGGACATATTATGCTTTTTGTGATTTTCTGTTAATTAGATACTATTATCATGCTGGATGTCGGTGTTAAACATGGTCAAATTACACATTTTTATGCTTTAGCTCTGAGCGCTTCATTTGTGATGGTTTGTTTCTACCTCACAGATGAACCGACATCAGCTTATCACACATGTCCGTTACATAGCCTTGGTTGCTATGGGTGTTGCTAAGGTTATTCCACTTGTTGTCCATTTCCGTATTGTTCAGATATATTTGAGAAGTTTCCATTTTCAGTAAAGAACGAGAAAAAAGTGGTGAAACCCCTCTACTATAGTTTATTGCATGCAGGGACATCAAGAAGTGGCCAATCAGAACAGAGTATACTCATGAGGAGGCGGGCCTTAAAGAGACAAGAGCTAAAAACAGCCTGTTTCAGACAGAGGCTGAACTGAGGGGCTGCATAAAGGCCAATATAAGATAAATAAGAATTTGTTTGATGTGTGAATCAGACAAAGATATTCCAGTAGAGCCCCAGATTAAAAATATAAACCTGGAGATGTGCATGATGTGTCACCTTTAAGTCAAGTCCAGGAGCTGTTTTAAGTTCAAACTGAGGCTAGGTAAGAGTTTATTTAGTGAGCACTAAACTAAAACCGGTTGCACCACACAAACGAGTTCTTACACAGATGTTAGGAAACTAAATATTTAAACCCAATAGTAGTAAGGTTTGAATAGCTGAGTGAACCAACTTGACAACTAACCGTTTGCTAATATTTGACTAGGTTTAGGTTGTAGAGTAATACAATACGGTCCACACATCTGACACAGCAAAAAACACACACTATACCTCAAATTACAGCATTTTATACGACTATAATTAAAACTAAATTACCAAATGACTATTGCTAGGTTGGCATGTATTTTTCCAGATATACAGATATAAATAAAAGTCAGACCTACAGACACAAAGGACTAGAAGTTAGGTTTACTTTATCTTTTTGCTGCTATGAAATGTTATTTTTAGAAGTTATGTTTCAGCTTGTGATGCTATCGTCACTTCCTGTTAAAACTATCTTATTGAACAGCACTTCAAACGTTTCCCAGCAACCAATTTACACATTTCAAAGTCTTTATGAGATAAGACTTTTAAGTTTAAAAGGTGCAACTTGATGAAACTATAGTCACAGGACTTTACTTAAACTTATTGATGGTTCTTTATAAGTCATTTTAAGGCGTGTGACTCATGTTCGCTGCAGTTTGCATGACTGACTTAAACTGCAATAAAATCCAGTCACACTCCTGTAAAAAACCAGACCACCTTGTCCTCAGACTTTACAACCATGTTTTGTTTTCATATTTCATTTGTAACCCCCTCCCCCCTCCCCTCCCCTCCTCCTCCTCCTCCTCCTCTTTTTCTTCTCCCCTTTTTTGTTTTTGTTTTAACAGCTTTTGTTTCTGCTTTAATGGCACTTATCCAGCATGTCAGTGTGATGTGATTCATTACGTTGGCTCTCTCTGTTAAAACAGCTGCTTTAATATCCAAACCAAAACACACACACACACACACACACACACACACACACACACACACACACACACATACACACACACACACACATACACACACACGCACACACACACACACACACACACACTTTCCATACGATACATGCATGCTATTTAAAGTTTATCACAGCTAAAGATTAATATAATACTCCTGAAGTGTGATAGCAGCCACAGGGAGAGAGGACGCTGCTATTTTGAGCTCAGAGACTTGTGATGTCCAGTGAAGCAGAGTAGACTGGTGAGGGTCTGCACTCTGTCAGTGTCAGACCGCCGTCAAGTCATCGTCAATGATCAACAGAACTCCAGGACACGAGTTTCACAATAAACATCCTAACTCCTTACTGTGAAATGTGTAAAAGAGCTTTTTAAAGTCATGCAATGTCCCTAAAACCTCATTTACCCTGCAGATTATTGATTTTTAAGGCTGTAATTATTAGTTGATCAATCAGAATATAATTAATTGTTTAGCAAAAGAGTTCCAACATCTGGATTATGAACATTTGCAGCATTTCTGTTGCTTTATGTGACAGTAAACACAATATCTTTTTTCTTTTTCCTCATTTTTTTGACATTTTAATTGGAAAAATGATTAATCTAGAATATTATTGAATGGTTTCACCTCCTAATTAATTCTTAAATGAACCACCTTGCACCCTAAAGTGTAACGAGCCTTAAAGGGCATTTTGGATTGTGGGGCATGTGAGACATTTGAGGGCATATAGTCCATTTTTAAATACTTCTTATAGTCTAATGTGGGACTGTAGCTATAATAAAGAGGCAGATTGAATGTGAGAGCTTTATCAAACTATATTATACAGGGAAAAAGAAATCATGCATGTGCTTTAATAGGGCTGCAATAATTAATTAGAGCATAATTAATCATTAAGCAAACATCTGGAAATGAACATTTGCAGCATTTCTTTGTTTTATATGACAGTAAACAGATTATATTTAGGTTTTGGACTGTTGATTAAACATCATTACTACGCTGAAAATGTCACCTTGGGCTTTAGTAAGTGGTGATGTGGTGATTTTTCTCTCTTTTTTTGGACATTTTAACAGATATAATGATTCATTTAGAATATTATTGCATGATTTCAACCATAATTTCTTTGCTTTTATCATTTCTAAATGAACATTTAAGGGCATATAGCAAAAATCAGGCAGTCCATTTTTAATGCATCTGAACATCTAATACAACTCATTGTATCTTCTAATGTGGGACTGTAGCTATAATAAATCATGTCAGAGCGGAAATCTGAGGGCTTTATAACATTATAACAAGTAAACTAATCATGGATGTGCTTTAATGAGTTTGGAGACTTGAGACTGTAATTTTCTGCCCACTAACAAATCATGTCTATACCTTGCTGATATGAGACGATACAATACAGATTTATTGTACTGAAATTCATTAACCATCCTTAGAGAGGTCAGTTTAAGAGGTTGGCACACAGATTGAACATTTACAGTGACACTCATGGCACTTTAAACAGCATCAAACACTCAAAACTCAAACTTCTCTGTATTCAGATCCAGAGATGAGGGCAGAAATTGGTATTCTCTGTTTGAAACATGAGATCAGTCAGAAGAGACGCTGGTAGCATTTCTTATTGTGACCTACTTGAAAGGAGTGTGCCAAAGGTTGGTCAGTAATCTTTGAGCAAATTCAGACTTTATTATAAAGGTCATAGTGCAGTACGGCATAATACTCTCAACAAATAAATGATTTAAACAATATCTGACACATTTAGAAACACTGTAATGTTGAAACATATCTACTTGATTTGACTCATTTGGATGGCTGAAGCTTCATAATAGCTTCAGATCAACTATTAAATGAGATTTTTGCACAGAATGAAGATTGAGGATTTTTGGTTCCTATCACTTAAAGCAACAGGACGAATGATTAAAGCAAGAAAAATATGTTTCAATGTTAATTTGGACTCTTGACTGTTGTTTTAAGATTGTGAACCTACAAATATACAAGCAATGTGTTCAATTTTAAACATCTGCACTGGACTTTAATGTCAAATACAGACACTTATAATTTCAATTGTGTGCAATATTCATATAATATATATTTATTTCACTTTAATCTGTGCAATAAGAATATCACCTCTGGTATATTACCACTCGATACCAATATTACTCTTTTTTTTACATATATTTTACTATTATTGCTCTTATTTTTTTTTGTACTTATTATTTATTGTTCTTTGTTCTTGTCTTATTGCTGCTCTTATATTCTATTTTGCAGTCCACCATTTCCCCATTGTGGGACTAACAAAGGAAATATATTATCTTATCTTATTTCTATTTTTTAGTATGAACAGAAGGAAACGATTACAGCGAGAAAAACAGGTTTCAAAGTCCATCAGGGCTCCTGGCTGCTATTTTAAGACAATCGTTTACAAAATGTGTACTTGCCCTTTAACTTTTCTGACCAAATGAAATTAAAGTAATTGGCTTTATTTTGAAGTTGAGAGGTTAAATGAATGATGATTTCCGCTCTCGTTCTGGTTGAACTCAGTCTGACTTGACAGCTGGTGGAGGAAGGGGGAGTGGATCCAGGCAATCCGGCTCATAGGAGCTTCTTCTCCGCCGTCTTTCTGTGTCCAGACCGGAGGGAGGATAAACCAAACTGAGGGCTCCTGCTCCTCTCTGCGGCTCTCTCTCTCTTTTCACGAACTTCTTTCTCCCTTTAAAGCTGATTCACTTCACTTCAACCAGAAGACTCCTCCTTACTGTTTGTTCTTCTTTTTCTTCCTATTCTTTTCTTCTTCTTCTTTTTTTTAAAGGTTAAGTGGTGCACATGGCTTTTGCAATATCCTAGTCTACTTTTGCGCGCGCGCGTGTGTGTGTATGTGTGTGTGTAAGTGTGTGTGTGTGTAAGTGTGTGTGTGTATGTGTGTGTCTTTTCTGACATTATCACTGTGCCACATCCTGCATCTGCTATCGCCCTGGCAACCAGCCCTCCTCCTCTCCTCCTCTCCATCAGTCTCAGCGCTTCATCTCTCACCATCAGCTGCAGCCTGAGAAACAAAAACCTGCTTTTTTTTGGCACTTTGGAACAGTTTTTCGCTCAATCTTCTTGTTGATTTTTCAACCTTTTATTGTTATTTTATTTTATTTTATTTTTTAAAGAAAAGAGTAAGGTTCATGTGTCGGAGAAGTCTTTTCTCTCAGCACCAAAATGCCTGTGAGACGCGGTCATGTTGCGCTCCAAAACACCTACTTGGACACCATCATCAGGAAATTCGACGAGCAAAGTAAGTGCACATTAAAAAAAATGAAGTTATTATTAAGTTATAATGACCTCTTTTTTTTTTGGCGATGACGACGTGTGTGGAAAGCCTTAACAGTTCACCTCCAACATAGTGCTCTTAAAATATTATCTATGGGCTTCATTTGTTTCACTTTTACGCAGCTGAGCGTCACCACCAACATCGTTTTTGATCATGTTTGAATGTGTGAAATGCTTTTAATTGATGTGATGGTGCAAAGGGCAAAACCATGCTGCAAATAAGCTGTGCATGAGTTCAACTTGGTTTATTCTTTATAAGCGTAACATGCAGCAGGGTATTTGATCGCTTGTGGTTACTAGACATTAATATGCTGCATTGTTAAAATAGAGCATTGTCCTCATGTAGCCCATAAAACAAGGTTCGATGTGCTTATAAATAGATAGATATATATTTGGCCAGAGCTGCAACGAGTATTCGATTAATCGATTAGTTGCCAACTATTAAATTAATCGCCAACTACTTTCATAATCCATTAATCGTCAGTTTTAAGATTTAAAAAATGTCCAAATTATTTCATTCCAGCTACTCCAATGTGAATATTTCAGTCTTTTATGATAGTAAATGAATATATTTTGGTTGTGGACTGTTAATTGGGATTTTTTTTTAAAATATGTGTGGACGTCATGTTGGGATTTTGGAAATAGTTATTGTCATTTTTCATTATTTTCAGACATTTTATGGACCAACAACTAATTGATTGATGGAAAAATAATCATCAGATGAATCGACAATGAAAGTAATTGTTACTTTGCAATCAAAGTGTAATTTCTGCTTATTAAAGTTAGTCGGCAGCAGCTTCCTGTAATCTTTATTTTCCATGTATGTCTGGATAGATTTATTATGTTCAAATCAAAAGCCTCTTCAGGTGGCAGACTGACAGGTTTTGTCACGCTGAAATATCAAATTAGTGTGGGTGATGTTGACAGCCTTCCTCACCCTCCTCCTCCTCCTCTTCCTCTTCTTAATCCCCTCTCTCTCTCCCCCCCGTCTGCTTCTTTTATGTTTGAAGGTTATTACACCTGCACGTCTGTTTGTTTGTGATCTCTTACCTGACGCCTCACATTATGTTCCACTACCTCACATGTTCCCGCTGCCTGCGATGAAAGACCACCAATAACACAAAATCTGATATCTCCTGCAGCCACTGAGGCCTTATGTGTTTTTAAAAAATTGATGACCTCTATAGGGTTCATTTTTTAATCTCTAATTTTTGCTAAAAAAAAAAAAAAATTTGCACATTACACATCAGATATTCACATCATTTGTAGTTTTTAAAAAAAAAGCAAAGTCTCCTTTCTGTCCTCGGTACCCCCCCCCCCCCCCCCTTTCCCCAAAGAGTACTTGTACCTTACAGCGTATTGACTGGGTGTGTGAGGCTGAAAATAACCTTGCTGTCTTGATCAGATACCAAGGAACCAAACATGGAGAAATACTTGATTGCTGACAACTCTCAGTCTGTTTTAGTCTGATTAAATCTGGGGGTCAATGAAGCTTGAATGTACGAATCTCCTTTGAGAAATCTCTATTACATAACAACACCACAACTGTACGTTTTTTTAGTGTGTGCACGCCACATGCACACGCGCGACCAGGTGAGTGCACGTGCCACGGCGGTTCGCTGCTTAGCAACGCGGTGACGATCAGTGTTTCCTCTTTGAGCCCCAGATAATGACTTTGGACAGGATGTGCTTTCTACCAGAGGAGCTCACCCATTTACTTTTAAGAGAGGACGGAGGGAGAAAAGAAGAGAAGAGAAGAGAAGAGCCCCCCTCCTCTCCTCTCCCCTCCTCCCCTCTCCTCTCGTCTGTGTGTGGGCAGCAAACAGGGAGAGCTGTTTAACCCAGTTCCACCACAGGATAATAAAAGGGACAGTCAGAGGTTATGTATGTACTTTTCATTCAGCTCATTGAACTCCTCCATTAACAGCCTTCGAACAAAACTGTCCTAATTCACTTTCGTGGCGGACAGTGTTTTTGGCGGCGGCACGTACATTACATTACTATCATCAATAACAGGAACTGGATGGTATACGAGCTTAGCGTTAAGGATTTTTCTGAGTGCAGTGTATGTAACTCTGAGATACTACCGCGTCGAAAGTTTGACATTGAAGTTGGGAAGACACTTCAGAGTCCAGTAAAAAAAAAAAAAAAATCAAAATTACTATGAAAGTATAGGTGCACTATGTATTCAGGAAGTGTCAAGAGGTTTTCCCTGTAGTCATTCCTCCTGTTGAATATTAATTTCAAATGTGCTTTCTATATGTATGAGATGGGGGGAAAAATCCACACATACAGTAATTTAGTGCAAAAATGCATTTAAAATGGGTTGATGTGAAGCTTATATGAGGTTTCAGCAGACAGAGTTAGTTAAATAAAGTGGATATCTGACACATTTACAGTCTTTATAGCATCAAATTCCTTCTTTGTGTTTCCCTGTTGAGCTGTGGTGGAAGTAAAGTAACAAAAAGAGAGACTTTGGCACTAAAAACACTGTAATGTTGAAACATATCTACTTGATTTGACTCATTTGGACGGCTGAAGCTTCATATTAGCTTCACATCAACTTTTATATTCATTTTTGCACAGAAGGAGGATTGTGGATTTTGTCCGTCCATCATTTAAAGCAACAAGACGAATGATTACAGCAAGAAAAATATGTTTCAATTATTAATTTGGACTCTTGACTGTTGCTTTAAGACACTTGACAAATTGTGAACCAACAAATATATACCCAATGTGTTCACTTTTAAACATCTGCAGCACCAACTTCTGATCATTTTGATAATATTAAATGTGTTAAATGCTTTTAATGAATCTGCAATTGTTCCTCCAATTCATATAGTTTGTACACTGTTTGCAAGGAAAAACTAATGAAAAGTATAAATCCATTAAAATGTAGGCTGGCTTAATAACTTCCATAGTATATATATAGAGAGAGAAAGTGGAAACACTGGTGTAACATTGAAATATCATTGAGAGACCCACATGTCACATGAGAGCAGGTGTGACTCCACAGAGGCTCTTATGTTGTAAGTGGCCAGCTGCTCCTCCGCGGTCTCTCGGGAGAAATTGTGACGCTAATAACTTAAGCACCATGAAAAGGTGGACTTCATTAGTTCCACTTCAGCTGATTGTTGAGTAGAGTGACAGAAGAGTAAGAGCCAGACTGTGATAACAAGAAGAAATGTGCTGGAGTCGGTCATTTTTATAATAGCACCAAATCATTAGATCTATACAAAGCCATGGAGAGGATTTTTAGCACCTTATATTTGATTAATTCTTAGACAGTTTAATTTTTAGTGTTGTAAATACCCTAAAATTTAATGTGCGTGCATGCAAGGAGCAGATAATATGTTTTACAACTTCAATTTTTGGTAATGACTGGATCTAAAATGTTGTAGCTGCTCTCAGTAGAATTTGTTTTATTATATCCCAAATTTAAACATTTTAATAATTAATATTTTGATATCCTGTATGAATGAAAAAATCAAACCGTGACTAAAAGAAACAGTAGTTAGCTTCTGAAGCTGTGTTACATGCATATTTAAAACTGTCCTATAAGGCTAAGTATCAAATAATCTGCTTTCAAAGGCAATACAGTTTACAGTTTATCTATATTTTACATGTTTATCTTTATGGTATATTAATAAAGCACTTTAACCACTTTAATTTTTTTTTACTTTACCAAATTTAAGGAGTTTTAACTTGCAGTGTTTGTTTAATATTCAAAAGTTAAGCAAGAAATTCATTATTAATAACAATTAGTTGCAGTCTATTCAATTAATCGTCAACTAATTTGATAATCAAGTAATCGCTCTGAGTCATTTTTAAGAAAATAATGTCCAAATTCTCTGGTTCCAGCTTCATAAATGTGATTATTTCTTGATTTCTTTAGTCCTCTGTGACAGTTAACTGGGCATATTTGGGTCAGTCGGATATTTTTCACCATAATCTGACATTTTATGGACCAAACAACTGATCAATTAATCAAGAAAATAATCCACAGATGAATCAATAAGCCCTACTTGTCTACTTTCTTCATAACTCACATAATTCTTCTTCTACCCGCCAGATCGGAAGTTCCTGATCGCCAACGCCCAGATAAAGAGCTGTGGCATCATCTACTGCAACGAAGGCTTCTGTCAGCTGTTTGGTTTCACCAGGGCGGAGATCATGCAGCAGCCCTGCACATGCCAGTTCTTGGTGGGACCCGACACCATGAAGAGCGCCCTAGCCCAGCTGGCTCAGGCCCTGCTGGGCTCTGAGGAGCGCAAGGTGGAGATCCGCTATTACGCCAAAGAAGGTAAGGAACAGGAAGCAGCAGGAGGTGCGAGGATGAAAATTAAAAAATCCCTGTGAGACTGCTTGAAGCCTCAGATCCCTGGATAGAGGCCTTCTGTTCATCTAGATTTACAGAGGAGGAATCCATCAAGCTTCTGGCTAATGTTCAGCTTGAAAACCACAAAAAACAAGACACCAAGATCATCCATATGTTCCAGTATTTGGCTCTCAATCTAACAAAACCCTGATTTAACAGATACTAATCCAGCCATCAATTTAGACCCTTTTTAGCCATTTGAAAACATCTTACCAGTCACTGCTCTTAATAGCATGCCAACAACATATGCACAAATGTACAATCAAGACAAGGCAAGGCAGTTTTATTTATATAGCGCATTTCATACACAATGGCAACTCAATGTGCTTTACATAAAACAGAAAAACATGTAATTTGAGAAACATTAAAACATACAATTAACCCCCCCCCCCCCCCCCCCCCCCCACACACACACACACACACACACACACACTAATAATAAAAAATAATAAAAACTAAGTACAGAAAAATAGAAAGAGAGAAATAAAATGCTAGAATAGCGCATTAAATATAAGGTTGCAGCATAATAATGATTTGCTTTAAAATCATTAAAAGGACAAAGAGTGCAAATGAAAGATTAAAATGTAAAGTGCTTTAAAATAAAGAGCTCAATCATAAGCTCAGGAGAAGAGAAATGTTTTTAACCTGGATTTAAAAATGTTCACAGTTGGGGCTGATTTCAGTTCTGCTGGTAGTTTGTTCCAGTTGTGTAAAAGCTGCTTCACCATGTTTAGTTTGAACTCTGGGCTCAACTATCTGACCTGAGTCAGTAGATCTCAGAGCTCTACTGGGTTTATATTCTACTAACATGTCATTTATGTATTCTGGACCTAAACCATTCAGTGATTTGTAGACCAGTAGCAGAACTTTAAAATCTATTCTATAGCTGACTGGGAACCAGTGTAAAGACTTTAGAACTGGAGTAATGTGCTCAATCACCTTAATTTATGTTTATGACAGTTTTATTAGGATGTATGTATTTACATGACTTTAAAGTAAACATATTGTCTTAAAGCCTCAAAATACGTTTGACTGTAACATATCATATTGGCAATTAGAGATTTTTCACTTATTATTTGCTGGATTATCTTATTTGGGATAATTTCAGTGACTAATAATAATTCAACACAGTATTTCCAGCATGAATCTGCCGGGTTCACATTCATAATAT